>NC_087222.1:4766977-4879924 GCF_015104395.2 Macrobrachium nipponense | reverse complement strand
AAAGCAAGAGAGAGAAAGATAGGAAATACACGTTAATGTTATTAATATCTTAACAAAAGTGTCTTTGTGTTTAATTTCCTGCACCTAAAAGAAAACGGAACAGAAGAAAACGGGATTTTTTATCGTAGGCTCTTATATATATATATATATATATATATATATATATATATATTATATATATATATATATAATATATATATATATATATATATATAATATATATATTATTTTACTGGTAATCTTCTTAGGCACGAAGATATAAGTAAATCAGTTGTATTCCACATAGGAAAATGAAAAAAGGTATATCTCAGAAAATGCCCAACAGTTTCGTCCTCCAATGGACCTCTTCTTGGGGGCATTGTGGGTGGCATTTTCTGAGGATATACCTTTTTTCATTTTCCTATGTGGAATACAACTGAAATATATATATATATATATATATATATATATATATATGGGGGATACAATCCTCAATAAGTAAATCCTCTTGTAGTTTAAAATATATATCTCTAGTACAAGGATTAAAGCTTTCGACCATCAACTGTGGTCTTGTTCACTAAACCACAGTTTGATGGTCGAAAGCTTTAATCCTGTACTAGAGATATATATTTTAAACTACAAGAGGATTTTACTTCATTGTGGATTGTATCCCCATTTACGTAGAGGTACGACATAGTACCCTGGCTTCTGCATATATATATATATATATATTATATCTATATATATATGATATATATATATATATATTTGAATTTTCTTACACTTCTAAATGCCTCTTTGTTCACATCACATTAGAATCATTATAGAATAAAATTGGAACTGTTGTAAAATAATGCCAATATATATAAATTTATATTATATATATATATATACAGTTTGGGTAAAATGATTGACCCTGTCAATTTTTTTATTTTTGCCAAAACGGACA
The DNA here is from genome assembly GCF_015104395.2 of Macrobrachium nipponense. NCBI lineage: Eukaryota > Metazoa > Arthropoda > Malacostraca > Decapoda > Palaemonidae > Macrobrachium > Macrobrachium nipponense. The sequence goes on along the minus strand of NC_087222.1, from coordinate 4,878,996 downwards.
GCAAGGTTCCCGACTCCAGTACTGGCCGAATTAAAATGTCGTCAACATACGTCAGGCAATCACGTACCCTTCGGTTTTTCCCGCTCATAAAAAACCCGTCCCCCCTACACATGAAGTGCTGGGTGAGAGACCTCTGTTGCCTGGTAACGCATGGTTACCTGCGGTTTTTGTGATGTAGTGCTGGATTATGCACATTACTGAAACACAGGTTGCTCAGGTAGTTGCTTTATACAAGCAACAAGTGTCAACTTCCGAAATTGCTGCTGGTGTCGGTGTGACAGTCAGAACTGTCCAGCGTTGGATTAAAAAGTTCAAGGATGGGGGCGCGAGGGCCCAACCCCAGGTTGGAACATTGACAGGGAGAAAGAGGAAACACTAACCAACAGAGACCTCAGATTTCTCGAATTGCTATTGAGAACGAACCCAAGGGCTTTCCTCTTAACAGCTGTTAAGGAGCAAAACATGGAGAATCTTCCGGTCATATTCTGTGCTTAGAACCCTAAGAAATTACATAAAGGATGGCTTAGGTGCCTTACCAGTTTGTCTTTGCTGCCAAGAAAAAACCTGCTCCTTGACGAGGCGGTTCACATTAGGAATCGCCTTTCATATGCTAGGGGTATGTTTGAAGAATTTAACCCCCCAGCACTTTTTCAGGGATCCTTTATAGAGACGAAGTCACATTCAGAGTGTCCTCAGGCCCTTCGGGGAAGGTTTACCGATCCCGCAGTAGTGACCCTTACCAGGAGAAGTATGAGAATATGACCACGAAGCACCCTGATTCTTTGATGTTCTGGGTTGCTTTTCATACCACGGCAAAGGGACGTTGGCAACACTGCCCAAGAATGTTACTATGAACCAGTACAATTCCTCTGAGCTGTTAATGGAATATTTGGTACCGTCAATGGTCAAATGTAATGCAAAGGTGTTCATGCAGGACGGTACCCCTTGTCATAGGGCAAAAACAGTCACAGATCTTAAATTCTGTAAAATTCCTTTTCTTAGTGACTGGCCTGGCAATAGCCCCGATCTCAATCCCATTGAGAATTTGTGGGGCATCATCAAAGCACAATTATCCCTTAAACGCCGAAATGGACGTATTAAACGTCAAGTCAAAATGTCTCCCATATGCCGAATGGACGTACCATACGTCGACTCAAAAAGTTTTTTTTTTTAATTCGTGGAAAAATACTTATAGGCCTACCAGCTGAAAACTTTTGAATCACGCGCCTTGGGGGATGCTGGGAGTTCACGGATCAAGGTGTTGTTTTGTTTACAATCGTTACGCAGGCGTGCAAGCGCGAATTTCTTTCTTGCCGCACTAAAAATTATCTGTGACACATCTCGGAAATTATTTCGTCACTTTGGACATAAATTTTTTTGTTGTTACCATTTTAAAAATTTAAGCCGTTACATGGTAGGTATTATATATGAAAAAAGTTTCGCATTTTTATGTAGAATACAACAAAAAAAATACTCATGATTGTAGCTTTTATCAGTTTTGAGATATTTTCATATAAATAACGATAAGTGCCAAAGTTTCAACCTTCGGTCAACTTTGACTCTACCGAAATGGTCGAAAAACGCAATTGTAAGCTAAAACTCTTATATTTTAGTAATATTCAATCATTTACCTTAATTTTGCAACTAACTAGAAGTCTCTAGCACAATATTTCGATTTATGGTGAATTTATGAAAAAACTTTTTCCTTACGTCCGCGCGGTAACTCTTCCGAAGAAAATCATATATGCGATTGTGGTAATGTTTGCACCATTTTAAAATTAGCCATTATATAAAGTTTTATATATGGAAATGTGCGCAATTTCATGCACAATACAACTAAAAACAACCCATGGTTGTAGCTTTTATCAATTTTGAAATATTTTCATATAAAAAATGATAAGTGACAAATTTTCAACCTTCGGTCAACTTTGACTCTACCGAAATGGTCGAAAAACGTAATTGTAAGCTAAAAATCTTATATTCTAGTAATATTCAAGCATTTACCTTCATTTTGCAACAAATTGGAAGTCTCTAGCACAATATTTCGATTTATGGTGAATTTATGAAAAGAATAACATTTTCTTTACGTCCGCGCGGTAACTCTTCCGAAAAAATCATACGTGCGATTGTGGTAATGTTTGCACCCTTTTAAATTAGCCGTTACATAAAGTTTTATGTATGAAAATGTGCGCAATTTCATGTAGAATACAACAACAAATAATTGAAGGTTGTAGCTTTTCTCATTTTTGAAATATTTGCATATAAATCACGATAAATAGAAAAAAAACCACGTTTGGTCAACTTTGACTACCGAAATGGTCGAAAAACGCAATTGTAAGTTAAAACTCTTACAGTCTAGTAATATTCAGTCATTTATCTTCATCTTGAAACAAATTCGAAGTCTCTAGCACAATATTTAGATTTATGGTGAATTAAAAAAAAAAACTTTCCTTCCCTCCCGCACGCGTATTCTCCGCCACAATCTCCGAAATGCGTATGTCCCATTCTCGGATGTTTGCTCCGTTTTCATATTAGGCCATTTCATAGAGTTTTACATATGAAAATGTGTGAAATTTCATGTAGAATAAAACGATAAATATTTGAAGGCTGTAGCTTTTCTTATTTCCGAAATAATTGCATATAAAAAAATATATAAAAAAATTCGACATTCGGTCAACTTTAACTCGTCAGATATGGTCGAAAACTGCAATTGTAAGCTAATACTCTTACAGTATAGCAATATTCAATCATTTGTCTTAATTTTTAAAGAAATTGGAAGTCTCTAGTAACAATATTTAGATTTATGGTGAATTTTTTGAAAAAAAATATTGTTTACGTCCGCGTGTTACGAATTCATGCATTATTTTGTGATAATATTTTCTCTGTGTTGCTTTTATCGTTTTACAATGTGTTATATACCAAAATGATTGCAATTTAGTGTACATTACAACGAAAAAAAAGTAACTCGTTACCTTTAACCGATTTGCGCACAGCGCGATTTGAATACAATTATATATGAAATTTCGTTTTTGCGCTATCATATATCGCATTATTTATATATGATAATGATAATTTTTTTCATTTCTGATGGTTGCATACTAAACTTCAGGCAATGACAAAAAAAAGGAGCCAAAAAGGAATTCTTAATCTTGAAAACTAAGCGCGCTGTGATTTTTTGAAAAAAAACATTTTTCCGCTTCCGCGCTCACTCTGAAACACCTCTTGCATACGGGAGACAATTTTTTTTTTACCGCTTCGGCATTTAAGGTTTCGGGATGGGGACGTGACACCTCCAGTCTCGAGAAACTAGAGAGAGAGGTCAGAGACATTTGGGAGAACTTTCCCAAAACCATCCTTGAAAACTTAGCCAAGAGTGTTCCAGGACGACTTTAAGCAGTTAAAAAGAAGCGTGGGGGTCACACCAAGTATTAGAACCCTTAAAAACATCAATCAAGCCATCACAGCATCGTAGTGAGTAAGTATTCCGAGGTAATGCGTGCATGCAGTAGAATCTATAGGACTCGTCAATCATTTTTACCCAAACTATAATATATATATATATATATATATATATATATATATATATATATATATATATATATATATATATATATATATATATATATATATATATATATATATATGGCATTATTTTACAACACTTCCAATTTATTCTATAATGATTCTAGTGTGAGTTGTGAACAAAGAGGCATGTAGAAGTGTAAGGAAATTCAAATATACAGCATGCAGGCGAAAATTTGGTATCCGACCCGCGAGAGAGTAAAAGTGGGTCAGCGATAGCTGATTTGTGTTTCTTGCGAGACATATAACTTAGAATATAAAAGTACACAAAAACATGGTCTTACAAAATATATACATTGGCGGAAAACCCGCTGAACCCTCTCAAGGAAGGAAGTAGAACAACGCGATTGTAGAATTATATACAGAGGAATTTGCAATAAGGCGTTTTCCTTACATGTACTCCCCCCTAAGACAATAATTAGGGCGTAATTTGTTGGATGATTTAGTGCTTCTGATCACTATTCGCTGAAGCGAGTGGGCTGGCGGAGGCGGCCTCGGGTGCGCGAGACCAGCTGCTGTGGTAGATCCTCAGCCTCGGAGTCCTCAGGTTTTTTGGGGACGGGATGCCTCCCCTGAGGTGATCCTCAGGGGGTTCGGACCGTCTTCCAAGGGCGGCTGCGGCTACGACTGGGTGGTTTGGTGATCAATGGTGTCGCTACTCGCCAAGGAGGAGGAGTGAGGCATCCTATAGGATCTGCATCGGCGTACTCTTCGTCCATCAGGAAAGCTGGTTTCAGTTGGTCGATTGTGACCCAGTCCTCACGACCATTTATGGATATGAAGTACGCCTTGTTGGTGCATCGGAGGACATGGAAGGGGCCTCGGTAGGGTCTCGTCAGCGGCGGGCATCGTCCCTGATGAAGACGTGTTTGCAGGACGATATAGCCTTCAGGAGGAAGTGTTTGGTTCTGTCGGAGAAGGTCTTGGATGCAAGGGGAGGTGGTGAATTTTCCGCGGCAGATTCCCGAAGTCTGGTAATGGAGACATCTGTGTCATCGGCGTTGGTCGGGAAGAACTTGCTTGGACTGCCAATGGTCCCGTATTACCTTCTTTGCAGGTGATGCTTCGCCGTTCGCCCAAGGGGTGGTCCAGAGGCCAAGGAGGACCTACGGTAGTTGGCTCTTCCAGTCCTCATCGGTGCAGCGTCCCATTAGGGAAGCCTTGAGAGATCGGTGGACCCTGTCCACCATGCCGTTAGCCACCGGGTTGTAGGCGGTGGTGGCGTGTAGTGATGTCCCCATCAGGCAGGCCAGGGCAGTCCACAACTCCGACAGGAAAACAGGTCCGCAGTCCGTCGTGATATCATCCGGCACTCCAAATCGACTGATCCAGCTGGCAAGAAGGGCTTCAGCGCATGCTTTGGTGGTTGCCTCCGACATCGGCGTCGTCTCAGGCCATCTGGTGGAGCGGTCAATTATCGTCAGGAGGTATCTGGCGCCTTCAGACGGGGGCAGGGGACCCACGACGTCAACGTGAATGTGGCCGAATCTTCGTTTCGGCTGCAGGAACTCCCCCACGCCCGATTCTGTGTGCCGACTTACTTTACTTGACTGGCACGGAACACAGGTCCTGGCCCACTCGAGGGAGTCCTTCCGAATTCCGGGCCAGACGAACTTCTCCGTCAGGAGGCGCATCGTTGTCCAGCCCGAGGGGTGCGAGAGTCTGTGTATGACGTTGAAAATGGCTCTCCTGCGGGAGGCTGGAATCAGCGGGTGCGGGCGACCTGTGCTGATGTCACAGAAGAGCGTCGTTCCGGCGGGTCCGAAGGGCACGTCCTCCCACTTGAGGGAGGTGATGGCTGTGCGATATGTGGCAGTCTCCGGGTCGGCGGCCTGTTCCCGGCGAGGTCTTCGTAATTGATCACGAGGTGCACCGCGTTGATCTCTATCCTCGAGAGGGCGTCAGCCACGAGGTTCTTCCTCCCGGGGACATAATGGATGGTGCAGCCAAACTCAGAGATGGCTGCCAGGTGCCTCTGTTGTCTCGCTGACCAGGCGTCACCGCCTTGGTGAAGGCTTGCACCAAGGGCGGTGGTCTGTCCTGATAGTGAAGGGGGCGCCTCGAGAAGGTAGTGGAAGTGGCGCACTGCTTGGTACACCGCCAGGAGCTCATGGTTGAATGTGCTGTATCTCGTCTTGGTGGGCAACGTTTTTTTACTGTAGAAGGCGAGCAGCTGAGAACCACCTTTGGACCAGTGCTGCTCGGGAGGATGGCCCTTCAGGCGGACGTTGCTGTCGTCAGTGGTGAGGCGTAGGGCGCAGTGGGGTCCTGGTGGGACAAGGTTGTGGCTCTGGCGAGGGCCATCTTCGTGTCGTGGAAGGCCTGCGTTTTGTTCTGCTTCCCACATCAGGTTCTTTGGTTTGCCCTTCAGGACCTGTGTTAGAGGGGAAATGGTGCGGGCAACATCGGGGATGAACCGGTGGTAGTAATTCACCATTCCAATGAATTCTTGCAGGGCCTTGACCGTAGTTGCGGTCGGAAACTTCTGCACCGCGCCCACCTTCGAGGCCATGGGGTGCATGCCTGCTGCAGAGATCTCGTGTCCAAGGAAGTCCACCCTCTCGGTGGCGAAGGTGCACTTGTCGAATCGGACGACCAGCCTGTTTTCCTGCAGGCGTTTCAGAACCGCTCAGACATGGTGTAGGTGCTCCTCTGGGAACCTGGAAAAGATCAAAATATCATCGACGTAGCAGACGCAGAAGGGCAGGGTCCCCAGGATGCTGTCCATCAGGCGCTGGAAGGTGGCCCCTGCGTTTCTCAGGCTGAAGGTGGAGTAATGGAAGATTTAGGAGCCGAAGGGCGTGATGATGGTGGTCTTGGGAACGTCCTCGGGATGCACCAGAACCTGAAAATAAAATTTTAAAAGGTCCATTTTTGTGAAGATTTTTGCTCCATGGAGGGCCCCAGTCAAGTCCTGCATGTTTGGCAAGGGGTAGTGATTGGGGATCGTAGCGAGGTTGAGTCTCCTGTAGTCTCCGCAGGGCCTCCAGGTGTCGTCAGGTTTCCGTACCATGTGGAGGGGCGAAGCCCAAGGGCTTGATGCTTTCTGGCAGATACCCATTCGTTCCATTTCCAAGAACGCCCTTTTTGCATCCTGAAGGCGGCCCAGAGGGAGTCGTCGGAACTTTGCGTGCGTCGGAGGCCCCGTGGTGGTGATGTGGTGGAATATTCGGTGCTTGGGCGGCATCCCAGCTACCTGACGAAGTTCCAGTTTGAAAACTTCGGGGAATTCCTGCAGGAGGTTGCCATACTTGTGGGGGGCGATGGTGCAAATTGTGGGGGCGCCTGGGCCCGCTGCGAGTGGTAGGGAACAGCATGTCCCTGTGTTGAGGAGGCGTTTGTGACTCACGTCAACCAGGAGGCCGTTATGCGCCAGGAAATCCGCCCCCAGTAGTGGAATCCTGACGTCTGCAATGGTGAAACGCCAGACGTAGTTGCGCCCCAAGATGGATATTTCGAGGGACTTCGTGCTGTAGGAGTGGATGGGGGTCCCGTTTGTGGCGACGAGGGCGGTTGGGTTGTCAGGCCCGTGGTTGTGGTCCTTTCCTGATGGCGGGAATATCGAGTGCATCGCCCCGGTGTCCACCAGCATCCTCCAGCTGGAGATCAAGTCGCGGACATAAAATCCTACTGCGTGTGGTTCCGACGAGGCCGCTGCCATGGGCGACTTTGATTTTGTCTGCCGTCGCCGTTTTTTGGCTGCTGGAATGTGCAGGGGCTTTCCCATCTCCTGGAGTACCTTCCGAACTTCCAGTGGTAGTGGCACCAGGAGTTTTCGCCCCTCTGCGGGTGGGAGGACTTCCTCTGGGTCACGGCGCCGATCTCCTGCGTTGGGTCATCTTCTTCTTCTTCTCCCTTCTCTGCAGCTAGGCACATGGAAGATTGGGGAGCGGCGAGCCTTGCAACCTTGTTCGACAGCGTCAGCTTTTTAGCTTTCTCCACGAGTTCATCGTCGGGGAGGGTGTATGTGTCTGTTAGCTGTCCTCGGACTGCTGGCTCGAGTTGCCGCAGAAATATTTTGCGGCCCAGGCAAATCTCAATCTTCTTCCCATCGGGACCTACTTCGGGCAGGTGGAGGAGGTCCATCACCGTGTCCCAGGCATCCTGTGGGTCGGCGCCTCGCATCGGGTTTGTAACTAGGTCGAGGGCGCGGGCAGCTTTCTCCGCAATGGGAGTGGAGTAGGCTGTCACGAGTCTTTTCTTTAGTTTGTCGAGTGTGACAGGTTCGGTCTGTGCCCGACCGGTCAGCCAGGGGGTTATTTGGTTGAATACCTCTGTCGGGAGGACTAACATGACGAGGTCAGCCTGCAGTACCTTGTCCGAGAGTCCCGCGACCCGGAATTGCCCTTCAGCTTGGATGAACCAGGCAGTTGGGTTCGCTGTTGTGAAGGGGGCCAGCTTGACAGCTTGAGCGGCAGCTGTGTATGAGGCTGCCATTGAGGCAGAGGAGGCCTGGGTTTCTCACGCGGAACTGTCTGTGTCCATTGTCCACTCTCGCAGAACGGTCAACAGGAGTCGTAAATGGCGGGCCAAACCGTTTGAGGAACGCCTGAACACACCTGGGGAAGGTATGCTGTATTTAGTCCGTTAGAGGCATTGTTTTTTTCCACAGTAGGAGCTTTCAGAGATCTAAACTGAGGTGCCGTGTGAGTCCGCTAAAGATTTCTGAAGGTGAGCGGCGGTAGTTAGTCCCTTAATGGCTTAGCCAAAACCGCTTGGGTTACCGTCCAAACCGGGAGGTCACCAGTTGTGAGGTGTGAACAAAAAGGCAGGTAGAAGTGTACTGATCTTTATTATGTTGTTGTTTAAGATTAAGCTGGCCTTGTGCCAGCACGGGCTCTTGCTCACAGAGCAGCCCGTAATGTCTCTTTATTACAGGTAAGGAAATTCAAATATACAGCATGCGGGCGGAAATGTGGTATCCGACCCGCGAGAGAGTAAAAGTGGGTCGGCAATAGCTGATTTGTGCTTCTTGCGAGACATATAACTCAGAATATAAAAGTACACAAAACATGATCTTACAATATATATACATTGGCGGAAAACCCGCTGAACACTCTCTAGGAGGAAAGTGAGAACAACGATTGTAGAATTATATACAGAGGAATTTGCGATAAGGCGTTGTCCTTACACTAGTATTATAGATGCATTTGGCATTAAAAAAAATAATTAAACTTGGTCTCAGAACATTTTTGGGGGAAATGCTCTATATCCGAGATATGAATGTATATATAATCACCATCTTCGAAATATTTCTAAGTTTTTTTTGTATACTTTAACGATGACACACTTTGTACTCTGATGCGAGTTTGTTTGTACTTAAAATTGCAGTTGTGCTTCAAGACACGAAATAGGGGCCTTCATCCATTCCTTCCTGCCACTCAAGGGATATGAAGAATATATAAACTGTTCTATCTGAAGCATCCACTCAAGATCGGTGGAAAGAGGCTCCTATAAAAAAGATAACCATAGATCATTATGAAATAAGAAAACCCCTTAGATTCTGCAAAGAAAAGTGCATCTGAAAGCACTAAACATAAGTTTTAAGTAAAATAGAATCGATTAAAGGTAGTAAGTAGCTAAAAGAAATAATAAATAACCGGGTCAAAAAAAAAAAAACGTGGCAGAGACAAATGAATGACGAGACAAAAGCTGAAAAACTTAGAGTATATCTTGCCTCTGGTGCCCAGCATGTATATATATATATATTATATATATATATATAATATATATATATATAATTAATATAATATAATATAGTATATATATATAATATTATATAATATATATAATATATATTAGCAGGGATTTGTGCAGCAGCCATATCAGAGAGAGGGAAATTATTATTGTTTCTTGGGAAGACGAATTGGACGACTTGACCAAACAATTATTTAATTTCCCTGTAATGTGAATTAATTGACTAAAGATTAGCTTTTCTATTCAGTTTGCTGGTCTTTTCAGTGTTCTATGTAATTAATTATAATATATTTTCTTCCCAGCTTTATTGCCCTATATGTGTTGCTGAATACCTAAATTCTGTTAACAAGTTAAAATAGCTCCTCATTGGAACATCACTTTTACATCGGGAAAGAAAATACATCTGGAGTGACGTCGAACAAAAATATAATATTCACGAAAAAATAAAATGTTAAAATTTTGATGAAAATCATTTATAAACTACTTATATATTAGTTTTAAAAAAGGGCAAGTTTATCACGGGAAAAATTTTAATTGTGTAAATAATTAGTATACTTTGTTATAATAAAAATTATGGGTGAGGTATCTAATCGTTTTCAGTCTCGGTATTGACTCGCAAACATCCCTAATAGTGTTCCTATAACATTTTTGTAAGCACTACGCTGAAACAAGAAAATATCTTAAACATGATGAGTCTTATTGAATAAAGAAAATGTGTTTTGTACTTTCTCTCTATATAGTTCTTTTAATATAACGGTGAGATCTCTCCTTATGGATAACTTTACATTTTGTACCTTTTCTTAACATTTTTCTTTTCGTATAACGATTTAATGTTATATTTTTTGTTTTGTATGACTTTAGCCTATTGTAATTTTTCTATAGTATATTATGAACATTGGATTTGTATAAAATTTGCATTATAGCTTTGGATTTGGTTTTGTTTAAATTGGGTTAAAATTCTTCTCATGTAAAATATTTGCATTTCATTACTGTTTTTTTATGCATATGTTTAATTTTATTTTATTATGCTTTTGCCTAGAATCTTTTGAATATTGTAGGAGGGTATAAGAGCATGTTGCTACGCTCCATTAGATATATATTAATGTTAAATTATTGTGTTCCTTCCCTTCCTACTTTGCTGACTGATTGTTAATTGTAGATTTCCCTTTACTTATTTCCGGTACGGAATCCCATTCCTTTTCTACACAATCGGTAAGTAATAATAACTCCCTCTTCTGTAAATATAGACTATAGGGGCCCACCTACCTTATGGTTAGATGTTAATCAAGGATTACCAACGTAATAAAACCTGCTAAAGATATTTAAAAAGGGTCCACCGACCACTATGATTAGTTGTTGACCAAGGCTTATTCAATATTATGAACTTCGTAGATCACTAATATGCATTAACTTTTAATTTGCCATACCACTAATACGAATTTTTTAAAAGAAAGGAAAATAAATTTATATAATACTAACCAGAGAACTTTTATTTTATTAATAATATGGAATGCACTTATTGAATATAGCAAAGTTATGTTAAATTAATAAAAAAACAAAATTTGAAGTTTACTCAAATATTATACATTATTATTACTTAACCATGCTAAAGGATGTAAATTTAATCCATGTTGTCGCCCCAAGAACGGCGTAAAATTTATATTTATCAGTAAAATTTCTTGATTTTCAATTAAAATAATATGGTTGAATTATATTTATTACATTTTTTTCACTGTAACATTTTAAAATACACTATCATTAATCCATAACTAAGTACAATAAGCTACCATACTTTTGCGATACACATGTAACGCTACAAATTTATTGACTACGGTAGAAAATAAATAAATACTATATATAACGTATATTTATGAATAAACGCCTCAATTTTATAGTAGTGTAATATACGATAATTGTGCATTTTATATTTTTACACATTTTAAATGTAAAACATGTTATTTTATACCCCAAAATAAAAATTAAGGACCTAATCGTCTTGGGTGGAAAATGTCCGAATGTAAACAAAACTGTTTTTAGTTTGTCAAACAATTGTCATCTGTCACTCTTAGTAGGGTGGCGTTTTCGAGAAAAAAAATCTATAAATCGTTAATTTCCAACGGGAAATATTGACTGAATGATCGAATTGAAGGTCAACCGAAGTAAATCGATGATTGAGGCTGAATTTGTGAGTTATAAGTTTGGTTGAATTTGAGTTTTTGAGTTAAATATGGTTAAATTAAGTTGAGCATTTTCCCGCCCCTTGTTGGGTCAGTCCTATTTGTTTAAGCAAGTGTTTGATCGAGTTAAACCGTCATTTCCGCGATTTGAATCGTATTTAAACAACTCTGAAGGTCGACCGAGGTCAATCAGCGATTGAAGTTGATGTGAAGATTTCACGTTAGTAAATAGTAGTACTAGGTATACCTAGCCTAGAGGAAACAACCGAGTGGACTAGCTGATCCAGTCTTGGCCGCGTGTGGATCCGCCCTCCGAAAAACTACTTTAACACGTCCTGACACCGGAGATGGGCACCTTTCACGAGTCATTGGTGGTGAGAGCAACACCTCGAGACCTCTACTCTCCTTTCGAAGTAAGTATTTTCTCCAAAGTTAGAAATTAAGGTCATATTTTAAGATTAAACAGAGGTTAATGAAGGTCTAGCCATGCACAGTGCAAACATAGGCTACCTCCACGAGGCTTTCGAAATTTTTACTTAAAACACCAAAAATGTAGAAGATTGACGCCATTTCGATGTTTGCGGAGTCACTTGTGTCAATAAACTCTCCATTCCATGTGCTAAATCCGCACACCACTTGTACCCATAGACACTGGGACACTTTCTTCACAACGATCTTAAACGATGAGGTGTATAGGGTCTGGCCAGGAAAACATGTCATTTGTTCGGGAAGCAGAAGAAAACGAAGAAGAGCAAGGTAGATAACATTTATATAATTATTTAAAAACCAGAAAAAGGTTATGGATTGGATATATTTATTACGTATTCATGCTACTAATTCATGTGAAAATATTCGTTGTTGTAAAAGTAACCAGATTCCTGACACAAATTTCATCAGTTTTACTGATATCGTTACGGTGTTGCCAATAGTTTTTTTGTGTTTACCCTCCAAATTTGGGATAAGCCTTACAAAACACAGTGGAAATAATTGAATTTAGCATATATATGCGTAATATATATACATAAATATTAGAGCAATTTTATCATTATTGCATTACTATGACATCTAGAATTCCCAGAAACAGTTTGTAAAGGCACAGTCATTGGCAATGATGACTGGCATCCTGAGCTGCATTAAAGATTACATTTGTTTCAGCCGTACAATTATTAAAATTTTAAAACAAATTATTTCAGCCATGCGATTGTAAAAGAAAAAAAAAATTTGAAGTCAAAATAGTAATTTAGACTTAAATAAGTGAAAAGTGCCAGCAAAAAAGTCCATTTTTTTTCATAAACAATTCTCTAACCTGTTGTCTGCTCGACTCGTGGATTCTGGCTGCCAGGCGTACAAAATCTATTCCCACCGTGAACAAACTCTTAAGTATTTTAAGTTGAATTTGGAGTGAATTAAAAATGAAATGTATAAAATTACAATCAAATAAACACTGTGGAGTTTCATTTGTGATGGCAGTAAGGGTAAAACCACTGATGACAAGGTAAAAATGTATTTGTTCCTACACGATATACAAGCCCTCAGTCCTTTACATGAGGAATTACTTTCAGCGTAGCTAGAATTACGGCCGTTAAATTCTTGAACAAGGTGGTGAGGCAGTAACTACCGTGTGGCAGCCAGGTAGGCTCGCCTGCCCAGATGTAAACACTCCACTTTCTTTTGGCCGTCTTCTGATGACATATTTTCATGAGCACTTGCTGACTGGCAGTTGAACATTTTCCTGGTGGGATCTTTCATTTTTTATTTTTATTGTAGGTGTCTTACCGAACAATTATAGAGCCGTGATTTCCACGAGCGGCAGGATACTAAATTCAAATTTAGCGCGTCGGCGTCGCCAACACTGGTGGTGATGACGTCATCTCCCTCCACTCGCGGGAGAACCAGGTACAACTGCCCAGGTGAATCCAATTCTTTTCCTGCCGGCGTCCGGTGAACATCGGTGGTCGGTGCGGTTGGATGACTTTGCTTCGCTTTTTTTCTGGTGGAATTGATCTTCGGAATTGGTGAAGTACTCTTTTTTGGCGTTGTTGTTATTTTGCTTTTTATTTAGGCGTTGCCATGTCGGATTCTAGTCCGTCGGGAGTTAGGTTAGGTTTTGCATCTCAGGATGTAAAACTAGATTATCCAAGTTAGAATATGATTCTCACACTAAATGTGTTTAAGTGTAGGGGACAGGTTTGTTTCAGCAGATCGAACATGTAACGATGTAGTGATTGGACTGATTCTCAATGGAAGTTTTTTAGTTCATACTCGGAGAAATTAGCTAAAGACAGAATTAGAAAAGCAGCGCTTCTTTAGGGAAAGTAGACTTAGCTCTGCTTCGTCTTGCGATGCATCTGTTTCCTTCTGTTTCTCCTCAAATTGTTATGTCTCCTTTAACTACACCTCCTATTCCTCCTACTAATCCCACTTCTCCGGCTTCCCGTGTAGTTTCTTCCGACACCCATTGCCAGTCTGGATCGAGTTAGATCAGAAATTTTTCGGTACTAGCGAATACGGTTTTGCAACTTGGTAATTCAGTTAAGACGTTTTTGAGAAAGCGACCTCAGGTAAGAGTGTAGTTGAGGGTGCGTCTGTCTGTCCTGACACGTCTCCTAGACAAAGGTCACTGTCCAGCTCCCCCGCACCGGGGAGAAGACATACCGGAAGTCCAAGGGAGTCGATCGGGATGTTGCCCACAGACAGGCGCCTCTCTTGTTGAGCCTGTTGCGCCTCAACAGGGCTCGGTTAAGCGTTGGAAAGGTGTTGCGGTCAGACGCCTTTCGAATGATTCAAGCGATTCGTCTCCGGTCGCGCGGCGCTCTTGGCGAGATTCGCCCCCGTTCGCGTTCCTTTTTTTTTTTTTTTTTTTTTTTTTTAAGAGGCGTTCAGGCGCCGATTCTTCGCCTCCTCCAGTCAAGCGGTATAAGGAGCCTGAGAGTAGGGTTGCGCCGCGGCCGTTAGCGGCTCGTTCGTCGCCTCAATCTGTGCCTTTTTCGGCTCCATCTACTAGTAGAGATTGTGGTTTTAGCGCTGTAGCTAGCAGTTCTAAGGGTGTTTCTTTAGGCGCTTTTTCGTCTGTTACGCCTGATGCGCCTGTTTCGCCTCGAATTTCGGCGGCTCCGAGCGAGGCGCAAGTAGTTTTTTTCCGCCTCCTGCTGAACATTTAGGCTCTTCCAAGCCTACGTTAACTGTTTTTGATTCGTCTCTGGCGCCTTTGCGCAAGCAGTTAGAGATGTTAACCAACTGGATGAATGAGTCCAAGGGTGGTTCGAAACCATTCAATATCCGGTTGTAGTTCCGTCTACTTCTTCGGACGGTATCGGAGAATGAAGAAGAAGTAGAGGAGGAGGATTCACATCACCTCTCGTGTTATTCACGTCTCCTTAGATTTCTTCTGGTATCTTATCCAGATTATTTTGAGAAAGCGGCTCCGCGCTCCCCAACTTCGACTTTTTTGATGAGGAGGAAAAACTTCAGACCCTCTCCTCCCAAAAACTTGTTCTATCTAAAGCGGTTAGACATTCGTTGAAAGAGACGGAGAAATGGATGTCTATGAAAAGAGACTTAGGGAAGGCTCTTTTTGCTTACCCTCCCTCTAAGTTGCTTCGTAAGAGGTATAGGTTTTATGTAACTGGGGAAGCTCCTTCTCTGGGAGTTTCTGCCTCCTCCCAGGGAGACTTCTCCAGTTTTAATCGACTCCTCTAGAAGATCTGCTTTCGCCGCAGCGAAAGTTTTCTTTACAGCGCCTGAGTTGGACCACGTTGTAAAGAATCAATTTAAACTTTTGGAAGTCTTTAGCTTCCTTGATTGGACTATTGGCGCTTTAGCGGCCAAGATCGAAGACTGTCCTTCTCTTTCAGGAGTTAGCGGAGGATTGGATTGGTGTTCTGTCCTGTGCGGACAAATCCATTAGGGATGGAGTGATGAGTTAGCTTCGCTCATCGCCTTTGGTACCCTTAAGAAAAGGCAACTTTGGTGCTCCTTTGCTTCTAAAAGGGTTACGTCCCAACAGAAGTCTGCTCTCTGTTTGCTCCTTTTGTGAAAGATAACCTCTTTCCAGACGATTGTAGTGTTGTCAATTTCGTCTGCGCTAGATAAGAAAATCTACTTCGGATTTACTGGCACAGTCTACTAAGAGACCTAAAGCTCCTGTGGAGACTGTTCCTTCGGTTTCTCCTCTGGCCCAAGCGCCTTTTCGAGGGAGAAAAGACCCAACCCAAGCGCTTCTTTCGGCCGAAAATCGAATTTGCGACCTCAGTCTAAGGCCTCGGCCAAGGTTAACAAACCTTCCAAATGAAAGCTCGGTTCTTCATGCACCAGTGAAGGGAGCCAGGCTGGCTCTGTTTTGGGAGGAATGGGAAAACAGAGGAGCAGAAGCCTGGGTAGTGCAAGTACTCAAGTTCGGCTATCGTATTCCTCTCGTTTCACCTCCCTCGCTCTCACCTGTGCCAATTCCCATTCCAGGCATACTCTCCGGGCTCAGACAAATTTCTGGCGCTAGCCGCAGAAGTGGAAGCGCTTGTTTCTCAAAGAAGCGATAGAACAGATAGAAGGGCGGGATTTCCTCCAGGCTTTTACAATCGCCTTTTTGTAGTTCCCAGTCCATCAGGGGGCTGGCAGGCCGGTTTTGGATGTGAGCGCCCTGAACCCCTGCATGTCCAGAAAACAAAATTTCATATGGAGACCACTCGGTCGGTTTCTGGAGTCCATCAGACAAGGGGATTGGATGGTCTCTCTGGACATGCAAGACGCTTATTTTCACATTCCGATACATCGCGAATCTCGGAAGTACCTGAGGTTCATGTTCGAAGGCAAGGTGTTTCAGTTTCGGGCGCTTTGCTTCGGACTAGCGACCGCTCCTCAAGTTTTCACCAGGGTTCTATCCCCGATAGGAAGCTGGCTACACATATTAGGAGTAAGAATCTCCCTCTATCTGGACGATTGGCTTCTCCGGTCGGAATCAGAGAGTCGGTGCATGAAGGACCTTGGAACAACTCGGATCTTGCCAGAAAGTTAGGAATTCTGGTCAACAAACAGAAGTCCCAGTTGGTTCCATCTCAGAGCATCCTTTATTTGGGGATGATTCTGAATGCTCAGTTTTTCGGGCTTTTCTGTCCCCGAAGAGGGTTCAAGGCTGTCTGGAGACAAGTTCAGGAGTTCTGGACACAAAGGTAAGTTCTGCCAATCAGTTGGATGAGGCTCCTGGGCAAATTGACGTCAGTGGAGAAATTTGTGACGTTGGGAAGACTGCACATGAGACCTCTGCAGTTTTTCCTGAGAGCCTCTTGGTGCAGGAAGACACAACCAGACTCGATTACCTTTCCTGTCACAGATCAAATAAAAGAGGACCTAAGGTGGTGGCTCTCTCGAGCAAGGTTTTGGAAGAAGGGTTAGATCTACGACCCATCCTCCCGAACCTACAGTTCTTTTCCGACGCATCGGACACAGGTTGGGGAGCCCTACTGGAAAATCAACGGACTTCAGGAGCTTGGTCGGAGAAGGAGAAGAAGTTTCCACATAAATGTAAAGGAACTGTAGCAATTTTCTTAGGGCTCAGACAGTTGCGGAGCTTAGTAGAAGGCCGAGTAGTGGCAGTGCATTCCGACAACTCCACGGCTCTCTCGTACGTGCGGAAACAGGGGGGGACTCAGTCTTTCTCTCTGTACGAAGTAGCCAAGGATCTCCTCCTGTGGTCAAACGAAGCGAAGGTTCAGCTAGTCCCGAGATTTGTTCCGGGAAAGATGAACGTCCTGGCGGACGAGTTAAGTCGTCAACAGCAAGTGTTACCTCTGGAGTGGACTTTGGACAACAAGATTTGTCAGAAACTTTCGGCGCCTTTGGGGACGACCGTCAATAGACCTGTTCGCGACATCGAGGAACAACCGTCTTCCTCTCTTTTGTTCTCCAGTCCCAGATCCTCTAGCTTGGTCGGTGGACGCAATGCTGTTGGATTGGTCGGGTCTGGAAGCTTATGCATTCCCTCCGTTCGGTCGGTCTAAGGAAGAGGATAAGGAGAGGTGCTCGCAAACAACAAGGTTCATGGTCGCACAGCAATGTAACGCTAACGTTAATCGCTCCCTTTTGGCCCAGGAAAGAGTGGTTCCCGGACCTTCTCCAGTTGTTAGTAGACTTCCCCAGACTTCTTCCTCCAGAGAAGTGGCTTCTCAAACAACCTCACTTCAAGAGGTTCCACCAAAACTTGTCCGCTCTAGCTCTGACAGGGTTCAGACTGTCCGGAATCTTGTCAGAGCGAAAGGATTTTCAAGAAGAGCTGCAGAAAAAGCTATCGCTCGTTGTAGGAGAGAGTCTTCTAACAAACTCTATCAAGGGAAGTGGAGAATCTCAGAGAGTGGTGTAGAAGTGCTAAAGTCTCTACTTCTGCGACCTCTTTAACAGAAACTATGCAGATTTTCTTCTATTTCTTAGGAACTCTAAGAAACTGGCTCCTTCGACGATCAGAGGATATAGAGCCATGCTCCTCCTTCGGTTTTTCGACATCGAGGTTTGGATATTTACCTCCAATTCAGATCTGTCGGACCTCATTAGGTCTTTCGAAACCACCTAAGCTCCCGCAAGATACAGTGGCTTGGAACTTAGATGTGGTGCTTAAGTTCCTCATGGGGCCACCGTTTGAGCCTTTGAAGTCGGCTTCACTCAGGAACTTGACTAAGAAGGCACTCCTTTCTTATTGCACTAGCTTCTGCTAAGCGTGTCAGCGAATTGCACGCTATAGACAAAAGAGTCGGTTTCTCTCAAGGCAATGCTGTATTTTCGGTATCTTTGACCTTTCTAGCCAAAAATGAGAATCCTTCTAATCCTTGGCCGAGGAGTTTTGTGGTAAGGAACTTATCTGATTTGGTTGGACATGAGGAGGAAGAAAGGCTCTTATGTCCAGTCAGGGCTATTAAGCAGTATCTGTTTGCCACTAAGGGTATCAGAGGACAATCTTCTAAGCTCTGGACCTCGGTTCAAAATCCTCTCGTCCTCTTTCTAAGAATGCTATATCGTCTTTATTAGAGAGCTTATCAGGGAAGCTCACTCGCAGTCCGAGAACGACAATCTTTCCGTTCTGAGAGTTAAAGCTCACGAGGTTAGAGCAGTGCAACTTCTTTAGCATTCAGAAAGAATTTATCTTTAGCTTCGATTCTTCAGAGGACGTTCTGGAGATCGAATTCGGTTTTTGCGAGTCATTATCTCAAAGAGATAGAAACGGTTTTCGAGAATTGTAAAACGTTAGGTCCGGTGGCGGTTTTGGCATGGTGTTGGGAGAAAACGGCACAGGGGTGGGCGTCACCTCTATGCTAACTTTTCACCTTGAATAGGTTGTCGAGTTCAAGGGAAGCTGGGGGTACTGAGTACCTGGGATACTCACCAGTCTGTTAGGTCAGATTTTACAATGGTTGGGTATATATGTTTTTAAATCTGGTGTTGGTGACAAATGTTTTGTATGTTTGAATTTCTGGTCTTAGCCCAGGGCAAGGGCAATCTTTGTTGTTACTATCCTCCGTCAGTCAGCCTTGACTCGCTTGAACTACGGAAGGATTCCACTCCTGTAGAGGCTAACTTTGGGCAAATTCCAATTCCTCTACAATAGTAAGAAGAGCACCGACCAGAGGCAGTAACAGTCTGCTGTAGCTCTCTTACAAGGTAAGGTACAACAGACACCTTGAGTGTTTACTGGTATTGCAATAAATGTAACCATTTAAAAATACTAGTGGTCCACTGAATCCCACCTTCCATAAATGTGTAATCAGCTCTATAATTGTTCGGTAAGACATACAATAAAAATGAAATTTTCATTATTAAAATGAGTTTTATTGTATACTTACCGAACAATATGATTATACCCACCCTCCTCCCCTTAGGTGGACGGACGGGCAGAAAGAATTGGGATTCACCTGGGTGGGCAGTTGTACCTGGTTCTCCCCCGCGAGTGGAGGGAGATGACGGTCATCACCACCAGTGTTGGCGACGCCGACGCGCTAAATTTGAATTAGTATCCTGCCGCTCGTGGAAATCACGGCTCTATAATTGTTCGGTAAGTATACAATAAAACTTCATTTTAATAATGAAAATTTCATTTTTTTTAATAAATATTTATATACTGTGTTTGATATTAATAATAGATTGAATTTGATATTGTTCCGATACGTAATACAAACCTTCGGTCCTTTAACAATAGGAATTAACTTACGGCGTAGCTGGAATTACGGTCGTTGAATCTTGAACAAGGTGGTTAGGCAGTAACTACCGTGGGGCAGGCTGTCTTCCGATGAAGACGTATGTTTGTGAGCTCCGGCTGGCTGGTTGTTAATCTTTTTTCCCGGTGGGATCCTTTTGGATTATTTTTTGTATTTAAATAATTATGCATATACGTGTTTGATATTAATACTAAACAAAGGTTTGTCCTTGGTTTTTCAATTAATATACAAACCCACTTTTTGTGATAGCCTTTGTAACCGCCCCTCTACTTGTGTTAAGAGCCGGCGGCTAAGGTATGTCAACATATTTACATTCTTTTGCCCTTTAACACTGGCTCAGACCTGCATGAGGACGAGATATGTATTTATCGTGAGGATGAGACATGTATTCATCCGGAAATTACGCTTACGCTTGGGAATTACCAAGGGAACTTCAAAGGTTTGTCCGTGTTTTGTTGTTATGGTAATTTCTCTTCTCCTTCCTTTCACTTACTATCGGAAGAAGGTAGAAGGATGGGCGTGCAGTGCTGATGTTGGAGGATCTCCTCTCACTTCGGAGTGCGGCGTTTTCTTATTTTACAGACTAGTGTTGATTGCATTTTCAGCAGTATTGGTTGGATGCTCTTCATGTTGGTCATCCTAACCTTAGAATTGTACCTATGACTCGTAGCATGTTGTGTACCGATCCTTGAGTGTGTGTACTGATCCCCTGCTGATAATCATTTTCATTACCACTTTTACCCGGGAGTTATGTCACTGGACGAAGCTGTCGCGCTGCCCTGTGAGGTTATCTACTCCTGATGGTAGAAGTCTGGCAGAAGGAGAAACCGAAGAGGAAGAGAGCTCGTCAAGTGTTGTCATCCTCCTCTTCGAGATCTTCATATCTTTTGCCTCCCCCCCTTCAACTTTTAGGCTTTGTCGTAATAGAAGGTGGTCTCCCCCCCTAAGAAGTCTTGTCACGGGACTTCTAAGGGTCTGTCTCGCTCCGGTGAGACAGGTGGGTCTTCCGCTGGTCCTCCCGTTCCTTCGGGAACGGGGCCCGTCTCTCCTACCTCGGGGAGGAAGCAGACGGGGACCATGGAGGTACCGGCCACCGCCGGTATCTCCTCTCCCAGTTCCGAAGGTTCCACCTCCGGACCAGGAACCTTCTTGGCCGCCCACTTGCGAGCGTTACTGAGTGCACAGTCACCTGCGGGTGACCGTGCAGACAGGGTCCAGACTGCGGAGTTTTCGCTCCCCGTCAGGACCCAGGCACAGAGCGGAGATGGAGGAGTCGCTCGGGTGCCAACTCGCTGGGGACGCCAGACCGCCGATCGCTCTCGCAGCGATCGTCCGTTGCCCAGGGTTAACGTGACGTACCTGCGGGTCCATGCCCGCAGAGGCCGGTGGAGGCGGGCCATCCAGCCCTCTTTTAAGTAATCCTTTTCTTTCAGAGACAGCCCCACCCAGACGACGGTCGCGCGAACCGTCTCGGGGGTGGCAGACGCTTCACCTGCCAGGTAGGAGTTCGTAGCCCTCCTCGAGGAAGCGTTCTCTCCACTGCTACTCCTGCAGCTCCCTCCGGACAGGTGCAGTTGGGCCGTGTTGCTTTGGCAACTGCCCCAACTCCGTCCTGAATGGAGGACCTGTTGGTTGTCCTGAAGAACTGACGAAGAGGAAGTCTAGGAAGAAGAGGAAGGTGTCGCTGTCGTCTTCTGCCGCCTCTTCCCCTTTGACTTCTGAGGCCCCCCCCCGGCAGAAGAAGAAGAACGTAGGCTCCTTCCCCCCCTAAGAAGTCTCGCTCAGAGACCTCTTAAGGGTCTGTGTTGGGGCTTCCGCCGGTCCTGTTCCTTCGGGAACGTGGCCCGTCTCTCCTTCCACAAGGAGAAGATGACGGGGACCGGAGGGGTACCGGCTAACACTGTACCTCCTCTCCTGGCACCAGAGGTTCGCCTCGATGCCAGGTACCGTCTCGGCCTCTTGTTTGCGAGAGGTACCGAGTGTATGGTCACCTGCGGGTGACCGTGCAGCCAAGACCCAGGCAACAGAGTTACTCGGCGCCAGGATCCAGGCATGGAGCGGTTAAGACTGGTGGAGTCTCCCCAGGTGACTCCCACCCAGGCAGCGATTGCTCTCGTGGCGAGTCGCCCGGTACCCAGGGTTTGAGGGACGGTCCCAGACCAGCCACGGGCTGAGGCAAGGAAGTGGTCCCCTCGGTCGCCTGGACCAGCCTCGGCTGGTCCAAGCGGTGTGACGCACCGTGAGGACAGGCCTCGCTCCCACCGCGACAGCGGACTCTGACCGCCGCTCCCACCGGGACCGGGCGGAGAGGGGGACCAGCAGCAGCTCTTCTGACGCTCGGGACCGTCGCCGCGGTTCTCGGTCCAGCCGCTCAACCAGGCCTGCAGATCGATTGCCACCGCGGGTTGGCAAGCGTCTGCAGCCTCCCCCCAGCACGCCGGTTCTGCCGGTGGGCGGGGGGGTGTGATGGTAATTGCTTCATAGTAAAGAAAAATAAAGGAAAGGAAAACGCATTTGTTCCGACACGGCATACAAACCTTCGGTCCTTTTACAATAGGAAGGTTACTAGCGGCAGCTGGATAGGTCGTAAGCTTTCGAACAAGGGGTTCGGTAGTTAACTGCTTGTCCGACAGGCGCGTGCGCGCGACTGGGAGGTAAACAACCACTTTTGCTTTCGGCCTGCTGGCGTGTAGACGTGTGTATCATTGCTCTCTGCCCGCTTCATCATCGTTGCTTTCGCATGGTTGTGTTTTTCTTCTTCTATTTTTCTAGTGAAACTGAATTGTAAGTACAATCATTTCATCTTTATTTCCATTGAATTCAATTGTGAATTAAAGGATCTTGGTTTCTTCACGCCCTCCGATTACGAGTGCCGGGACTGAAGGGCGTAAGTGCGGGAATTCATTTTTCCCAGAAATGATCCTCGTATTGTGTATGCTCGGTGCCGAGGGCGGGAGAGCGCTCGCTCCGAGCTTATTTTTTGGTTGGAAATGTGTAGATGAAAATCGTAAGTAAGTACCCTTTTCATTTATATTTTTTTGACCTGTAAGCTCGTTGCCGAGCGAATGCGCTCAACACGAAAACTTATTCTGTATGGAAGTGGAATCGCAAGTACAGTATTCTTTTTCATTTTCATATATTTATTTTGATTGTATCAATACTCATTTTGGATCAGTTTCCGCTCTTACCCGGAAATTGATCCTTTCCCCTTTTTATTTGAATGAAGTGAAATCGCAAGTGCAGTATTCTTTTTCATTTTCATATTTTATTGAGATTGCATTATTTACTTGGATCAATGTTTCCGCTCTTACCCGGGAATTGATCCTTCCCCTTTTTATTTTGTATGAAGTGAAATGGCAAGCGCAGTATTCTTTTTCATATTCATATATATTTTGATTGCATCAATTCATTTTGGATCAAGGTTTCCGTTCATAATCGGGAATGGATCCTTTTACCCTTGCGCTCGGTACCGAGGGCGCTAATGCGCTCAATCCGAGCCCTTATTCATTGTGAAGTGAATCGTAATGCAAGATTCTTTTTCATTTTATTCCTTTTATTATTGATTGCATCAATATTTAGTTTGGTTCAAGTTCCGCTCAGTCAGGGGAATTGATCCTTATGCCCTTGCATTCGGTGCCGAGGGCACGATTGCTCTCAGGCTCTTTATTATATTGTTGGGTACATGTGCTGTCGTGTGGGGAACGAGAATCCCCCCCCCCCCCCCCGCTCAGCTCCCACAGATGGCCCTTCCCCTTCGGGGGGGGGAGGTTATCTGGGTTCTTCTCCTCGCCCGATCCGTCGAGCGGGGGGGAGGGCGCTCGGTGCCCAATGTACAATTGTATTCGGGGTCTTCCGCTTGTTCGGTGTGGGGCTCGCCCCCCCCCCCCCCCCCCCCCGCGCGAGGGGACTTCCCCCCCCACTAGTAATCACTACTGTTATTTCCGCAGGTGCTACTGCCACGAGGTGGACCTTGGTAGGTATGGGCGCCCTTCGATTGCAGGGCGTGCCTAGTGTCCAGGGGCTGCGGTTCTATGTCTGGGCCTGCTGCGGTCACACATGGAGCGGTGACCACGACAACGATATCGATTCCAGGTGACGACGTCCCTCCTCACCTGGAGTACTCGCCTACAGTGGTAACAGTCTTGCCTACAGCCGCTGTGAAGTGCCGTTCCCGTACCGAGAGGGGGGCGTGCCGCCGCCGCTCGTGGTTGCCGCGCTGCCGCGACCACACTTCCGCTGCCCTAGAGCTCGTCCCTGGTCCTGCCACTGGTACCAGGATGTTGCTGGCTGCTGCTCCACCTCCTGTGTTTCCGGTGCTGCCTGCAGTACTGCCGATTCTGTGCTGACTGTCCATGCAGTTGCTGTGTTAGCTGTCCCTGCCGTTGCTGCGCTGGCTGTCCCTGCCAATGCTGTGCTGGCTGTCCCTGCCGATGCTGTGCTGGCTGTGCCTGCTGTTTCTGAGATGCCCATACCTGCTGACGTCGTCCCTGTTCGTGATGGTACTACCCCAGACTTTGGTCTGTCTGTACAGGTGCGTCCGGGCCCTGTGGCTTCGGCTACAGCAGCCCCTGGATGGCAGATCTTACGTCTGTCCTGAGGAAGATGACGAAGAAGAGGAGGAAGGTGTCGTCGTCTTCATCTTCTTCATCGTCGTCGGCTGCCGCCTCTTCAGTTCGACTTCTAAGGCTTCACAGCCGAGGAAGAAGAAGGTTGCCTCCTCCCTCCTAAGAAGTCTCCCTCGGGAGCTTCTCGGGACCCGTCTCACCTCGGTGGGACGAGAGGGTTCCTTCCGCTGGTCCTCCTGCTCCTTTGGCCCCCCAGATGCTGAAGCCTTGCCGAGGATGGGGGGCTTAGGGTTCAGCAGCTGGGCCCTGATGCCTGGTGGGAACTACTTTCTCGCTGGGCCTTGGTGCCCAGCTGTTGATCCAACTAAATAAGTCAGCCCTTTTCCTTTTACTAAAACTTTTCTTCCTTATGCTTCCTCCCTCTATAAGGCACGGTTTTTATGTTGATGACTTGGATTGGTTTTGGACATGATTTGGACTTGTTCATTGGATTTGATGGAGGTGAGGACGGTTGCATGCCACCTCACCCGTAGAACTCGAGTACCTAACGTGGTCGAGCGAGGGGAAAGTTTAGATGTCAAACCCTTCTCTTAGTGCTGGGTCTGATCTCGACGGACATCATGACGCCTTAAGCACTGAGGGTGGGGTGTATATCTGGGTGGTATACCCCTAGGGCAGCCCTGTATGGGATAACATTGTCCTCTAAATGTGGCTCCATGGTGGGTGGGGGACTACCTGGACGAATCATCAATTCTACGTTCTTATGGGACACACTAAACCTTCTGTTGACGACTTGGGCAAGGATAAGGACAAGGGAAATTTTGGTTGTATTCTTCCATTGTGACTTTGGAGCCTTTTTTCTAATGAGCTCCTTGTTACAAACATTTTTGTATGTAAAACCAGTCCCTTTAGACTGGAATTATGATACCTTATTTAATAAATTTTGTAAATTTGGGAACGTAAAAGAATTACGGAAATAGACTTGGCAAAAATTATGGTGTTTTTGAATTTGGATAGTTTTTCAACAACGAATTGGAAGCTCACAGAGCCTACAGAGAGTTTAGGTCAGACTCTATGAGTGTTGGACTTGTAGAGGCGGAAGAGGTCCCTAGGCATCTTGAGATATATAAACCACCAACTGAAACTAAAGATTCAAGTAAAATAAGTAAAACCTCCAGATCACCAGACCCAGCTAAGTGGTTGATCATTACAACACATGGTGAGAGAGGCAACCTCTTCAAGGTGAAAAGATTGGTAAGCCAGAAGATCGGCAATGTTGGGAGCCCAGAAGTAACTCGCTTTGGGCGTAATAGTTTTTTTTTAGTTCATGCCAAGACCAATGTTCAATCAGTAATGCTCCTAAATTTAAAGCTTCATCCCGAAGATATGATAAAAGAGGTAAAACCTCACTATAATTTTAGTTATGCAAAGGGTGTCATCTTCAATGAAGATTTAACATGAAATGGACGAACAGAGGAAATTTTGGAGATGTGTCCAGACGTGGTTTGGAGGTTTTCAAGGTGCCCCGCCCTCGTCTATGATTATTTTAACATTTGTAAGTCTATTTTGCCATCTGAAATTGTTCTTGACAATGAAATTATGAAAGTTCGTCCATATAGACCGAGAGTGCTCCAGTGCTTTAAATGTTTTGGCTTTGGACACTCCTCAAATATTTGCACCAGAAATAAACTTTGTGAATCGTGTGGCAAGCCTGAGCACGAGGAATGTTCTGAACCGGTAATTTGTGTGAACTGTAAGGGTGACCATCGAGCCCGAGGTGATTCTCATCATATATATACTGATGGCTCGAAGGGTTCTGATGGTGTTGGTTGCTCTGTAGTGACTAGTGATAATATAATTAAAAAGAAGCTTCCATCTAATTCCTCTGTTTTTACAGCTGAACTGCTGGCAGTTTTGACTGCTCTTAAATATGTTTTTTATAGTTCTTGTACTAACAAGTTTTGTACATGAACTTTCCTGTCAGATATATACTTAGCTATACGTCTCTGACTTCACGACAGAATTCAAAACTCGCGGCACACGCGACAGGTAGGTCAGGTGATCTACCTTACCCGCCGCTGGGTGGCGGATGTAAGAACCAATCTCCCTTTCCAGCCAGAATTTTCTGTCGCCGGTGACGACTACACCTGTGGTTGTTACCTCCTGACAGCTTTATTCATTTCTCGTTGCCGTGGATTTATTTGGACTGACTTTCGGTGAAGTACCTGATCTTGTTGGCTTTACGCATTTGTGGATTGTTTTTGGATATTGATTTGGATTTTTCTTTGATTTCGAGATGTCTGAGTTAGAGGGTTAAGAAAATCTTTCTATGTTTAGAGTGTGCGCTATGGATGAATGCAAGGTGAGACTACCGAAAGATACGGTAGATCCTCACACAGTTTGCTTAAATGTAGAGGTAAAGAATGTTCTTTTGATAACCCGTGTAATGAGTGTGAGAAGTTGGATGAGGGTGAATGGAAGGCTCTTTCTTCCTACTTGAGGAAGTTAGAGAAAGACAGGGTGAGAAAGGCTTCTTCTAGAAGTTCTAGTAAGTCTCGTATTAGCGAGGTAGAAGAAAATCCTGTTGTAGCATTAGAACCTTCTCCAGTTTCAGCTCCTGCGCCCTGCATCGAACCTAAGGATACGACTACGGAAGTGGTCAACCATGAGAGCCACGATCCTTTAGCATGAAAAGAAGATCCGTTCGTTGCAAGGTAAGAGTAGTGAAGGTGAATTGTGCAGTGACCCCAGTGCAGTGGAGGGTGCGTCTGATCGGCTCCTTAATGCTTCCAGGCCTAGACCTCTTCCAGACTCCCAGTCCCAGTGGAGGAGGAAAGTCAAAAGCCGCAGGAAGGTTAGGGAGAACTCCCACCGATCAGGCGTCCCCTCGGTAGATCCTGATGCTCGTACCCAGGCTGCCCTTGTTCGCGCGAAGAAGGAGGTATTGCGCCAATGCTTCTCTTCGTCTTCCTCACCTTCACCTAGAAGAGGATGGAGCGCCTCGGATTCTTCACGACCGCTGAAGAGAGCCTGGAAGGCGCCTGGCTCCTTTCCTTCCAGCCCGGAAGTTTTTCCAGAAGAGCCGGAAGTAGAGATCAAGAAACCAGGAGGGAGCAGGAGTTCTCGCCTCATAGTAGGCTTCGAGCCTCTTCTCCGGTGGAGGATTTTACAAGATCTCCAGCTCGAATTCTTGCGGGACTGCAAGCGCAGATTTCGGCACTGGCGGGCTCCTTGGCAGGAGGAACGCGTCGGAAAGACGTCTCTCTCCCTGTCAAGAAGTCTAGGATTCCTTCACCTGTTTTACCGTCTCAGTCAGAGTCGGTTCTCTCGCCTTTATCAGCGGATGGAAGGAGGCGCTCTTCCCTCAGCAGGCGCTTGTCGTCTTCCAGGCATCAATCGCCCAAGAAGCTTTCTCCTGGTGACTACATCTCTCCAGTAGGAAGGGATCTAGCGACTAGTAGGCGTTCGTTCTAAAGATAGGCGTACAGCCTCGTCCTCGCGCTCTTTTACGAAGATCCTTCATTCTCCTGATAAGAGAGCCTACTCTTTGATGGATTCATCAAGAGACAGGATCTCGCCTTATGTTAGGCGCCTTGAGCCTAGTAGGCGCTACTCCCCAAGTAGACGCTCTCCCGCTCCCAAGCGTGGTGCGGATAGGCGCTTTTCTCCGATAGGCGCTTTTCTCCTGATGGCTTTTTCTCTATAAGCGCGGCTCTACTTTTAGCCGCTCGATTCAGGACAGGCGCGTAGAGCCTGAAAGATATGTCTCTTCTGGGAGACTACCTTTTGAAGAGGCACACAAGTCGGGAGCGAAGTTGTGGAGCATGGTACGACGGCCGGTCTCCTAGTAAGCGACCTTCTCCAGACCTTCGCTCTCTGTAAGTAGGCGCAAGAGCCTAGTAGGCGTTCGCCTCATGGTAGGCGCAGCTCGCCTGGCAGCCGCTCTCCTTTGTACAGGCGCATGGATCCTGGAGAAGCGCCTTGAGCATAGTAGGGCTCTCCTCTCCTAGCAGGCGCTCCCCTTGGAAGCCCGAATTCTAGGAGTAGGATTAAGGAGCAAAGAGCACGCACTCATCAGAGTAGGAAGGACTCATTCGAGGAGGAGCTCTCCAGAAACTTTCGGCTTCCCCTGATAGGCGCCACCAGTCTACTACTAGACACTCTCTGGACAGGCGCATTTCTTTAGAGAAGGCTAACTGCACTCGTAAAGAAGCGGAGGGTTCTTCAGTGGATGAAGTTTGAACCTTCAGAAGAGGATTTGGTGAAGGACTCGTCGTTTACGTCCCTACAAGATCCTTACAGATCTACTTCTTCAAGAGTTTGGGAGACTCCCTTACTCCCGTCGCTCCTCCGTCTCCTCTCTCTTTATTCTCGACTTCGAAGAAGACGAAGTTTCCTCTTGTGTGAGGATGAAGCCAACCATCTCAATGAAGAAGGCTTTGAGAGGTGTTGGTGATTGGCTGCTTTTCTAAGGAAGAGAAAGGGAAACACTGTGTTTTCTTTCCCTCCTTCCAAGCTTACGGGCAGACTCGGATTTTGGTACGAGTCTGGAGAACCCTTAGGTCTGGGTCTTCCTTCATCGGCGGATGCGGACTTCTCTTCTCTGGTGGATGCAGCACGACGCTCGGCTCTTTTGTCGGCCAAACGACCTGGGCTATGAACGAGCTTGACCACCTGCTGAAGGGAATGTTAGAGTCTTGGAAGTCTTCAACTTCCTTGAGGGTCTCTGGGGGGTCTTGGCTAAGAAGACTCAGAACCCGGATGCTATTTCGCCAGAAGATCTAAACAGTGTTCTAACGTGCATTGACAAAGCAGTTAGAGATGGATCGAGCGAAATAGCCTCCCTCTTTGGAGCAGGGATCCTTAAGAAGAGATCAGTCTTCTGCTCTTTTCTCACGAAGTCTGTTTCGCATGCCCAAAGAGCCTCTCTCCTGTATTCGCAGCTCTCGCCTCTGCTTTTTCCAAAGAAGATAATCCAGGACATCTCAGGATCTATCTCTGCGAAGGCGACTCAGGACATGCTCGCACAGTCGGCACGGAAGCCCTAAGACCTCCTTCCAGACGAAGACTAAGAGGAGACTCCAGCTAGACAGGAGCCCTTTCGAGGGGGCCCCCCTTTTTCTAGAGCCTCTACCTCGAGAGGTAATAGAACTTTCAAGAGAGGTAGATCCTTCTCACGCTCTGTCAGAGCTAAGAAGTAGGGAAGTAGTCCTCCAAACACCAGTAGGTGCCAGACTTCTAAGATTCTCGAAGCCTGGACAAAGAGAGGAGCGGACAATCTGGTCCCTCTCTATATAAGGAAAGGATATCTGATTCCTTTTACGGAAAGACCACCGTTGACAACGACTCCGAGGGAGTTGGTGGCCAGGTACAGGGATCCCATCATGAGCCTTGCTTTAACACAAGCAGTGGAACTAATGTTCAAGAAAGAGGCTATAGAGCTAGTGAGCGACCCTTGCTCAGCGGGCTTTTACAACCGCCTTTTTCTAGTTCCAAAAGCCTCAGGAGGATGGAGACCGGTTCTGGATGTAAGCGCCCTGAATTTCTTTGTAGAAAAGAGGAAGTTCGCCATGGAGACGACATCCTCAGTGTTGGCGGCCCTTCGGCCAGGGGACTGGATGGTGTCCCTAGATCTTCAGGACGCTTACTTCCATGTGCCTATCCATCCTTCGTCAAGGAAATACCTCAGGTTCATGATGGGAGGAAGGATATTCCAGTTCAGGGCCTTGTGCTTCGGCCTTTCAACAGCCCCTCAGGTCTTTACAGGCCTAATGAAAAATGTAGCAAGATGGCTACATTTGGAGGGAGTCAGAGTGTCCCTTTACTTGGACGACTGGCTGATCAGAGCCAAGTCTAGAAAGATGTTTGGAGGACCTACAAAAGACCCTTTTCATGGCAAGTTCGCTGGGACTTTTGGTGTTGAACTTTCAAAAGTCTCAGTTGATCCCAGTCAAGATCGTATCTATCTGGGGATTCGGATGGCTTCTCTGGATTTTCGGGCTTTTCCGTCTCCAGAACGGATAGCCCCGAGGGTCAGAGAAAAGTCAAAGCCTTCCTAGAGAAAGAAGTATGCACAGCGAGGGAGTGGATGAGTTTGTTGGGGGACACTCTCCTCGTTGGAGCAATTCCTTTCTCTAGGGAAGGTTGCACCTCAGACCTCTCCAGTTCTTTCTCCATCGAAACTGGAGTGTCGTTCACAAAACCTAGAGTTCTCCTTCGAGATTCAAAGGAAATCAAGAAGGACCTCTCTTGGTGGGCAACCCTCTCAAGTTTGCAGAAGGATGTCCCTTCACATTTCCGAACCCCAACCAAGTGTTGTATTCCGGACGCCTCGGAAACAGGTTGGGGAGCGACGCTCGGCTCAAGAGAAGTGTCAGCACCTGGAACAAGGAACAGGTGACCTGGCACATCAACAAGAAGGAGCTGATGGCGGTTTGGCTAGCTTTGAAAGCTTTCGAGCCCCACGTCCTAGCTTCAAACAGTTCAGATCAAACTCGGACAACACCACGGCCCTGGCTTACATCAGGAAGCAAGGGGGGACTCACTCTTTCTCCCTGTACGAGACAGCAAACAAAAGAACTTCTGCTTTGGGCAGAAAAAAGGAAGATTGTCTCCTTACCAGGTTCGTTACAGGAGAAAAGAATTCAGAGAAGGACCTTCTAAGCAGGAAAGATCAAGTCCTGCCGGCAGAGTGGATCGCACGAAGATGTTTGCCAGGGATCTGGGGAAGCTTGGGGCAAACCTTCTATAGACCTCTCGACACAGCCAAGAAATGAGGATAGCCAACTACTGCTCTCCGATATCGGACCGAGGGCAGTTGTCGATAGACGCGTGTCCTACAGTTGGAAGGTCTAGACACGTATGCTTTCCGCCATCAAGATACTGGGAGAGACTCTAAAGAAATTTGCAGGAAAGCGGAGGTCAACAAGGATGACGCTGGTAGCCGTTCTGGCCCGCACAAGTATGGTCAAGACGTAACTGGAAATGGTTAGTCGATCTTCGAGAAACATTCACAGAGGATGATCTGCTCAGACAACCCAAACTTCGAAGGTATCACAAAAACATCCCCGCTCTAGATCTGAATGCTTCAGACTGTCAAAAGGTTTGGTCAGACGAGAGGCTTTCGGCAAGAGTTGCAACGGCTATCGCAGCAGCAAGAAGGCCTTCTACCCTTAGAGTATAACAATCGAAGTGGGACGTCTTCGGCATGGTGTAGGAACATCAACTTTCCTCTTCAGTACTCTGTGACACACATAGCAGACTTCTACTTTTCCTTAGGGAAAGAAGAAAGTGGATTGGCGGTCATCAACATTAAAGGCTATAGTAGCATGCTATCTGCAGTGTTTAGCACCAGAAACTAAACATTTCAGGAAGGATAAGGACCTCATGATCTAATAAGATCGTTTGAAACATCCAAGAAGGTTCTCCAGGGGTCCGAGTTGAATCTGGATGTAGTGTCTACGTACATGGGTCAATAAGTCGAACCGCCTCAGTATGCATCGATTTAGTTCAGAACCTCACGAAGAAGACAATTTTCCTCATGGCATTGGCTTCCGCAAAAAGGGTTAGTGAAACTCCATGCAATAGAAGGAAATGTGGGCTTAAGAGGAGATGCAGGCTATCTGGTCCATTAATTCCTTCGTTCTTAGCCAAGAACGAGAACCCCTCAAATCCTTAGGCCTAGGAGCTTTGAAGTACAAGGGATTGTCTGCATTAGTTAGGTCGAGGAAGCAGAGAGGTCTCTTTGCCGAGTTAAGAAGTTTGAAATTCTATCTACATAGAAAGAAAAAACTTCTAAGGGCAATGATTGTTCAACCTTTGGTGCTCTGTTAAGAGATCCAAGGAGGACACTTTCGAAGAAGCGCTTTCTTTCTTTATCAGAAGCTGGTGAAAGAAGTTCGCAGGCGATATGTGAGGAAAGTCCAATACAAAGTCTAAGTAAAAGATCATGAGGTAAGAGCTATTGCCACGTTCATTGACTTTTAACAAAAACAAGATCCCTGAGTAATCTTATGAATGCACACATTCTGGCGTTGCCAAACAGTCTTTGCAAACCATATCTGAGGACGTCAAAATACGTATGAAAAGTGCTTCGGCATAGCGAGTTCTGGTTACACCGATCTTTGTTAGTCCTTGAGTTAGGCCAGTACGTATCGGCGGATTCGGTGCTGGGCAGGGGAGCTGAGACATATCCTTAATAGTATATAATTTTTTCCCCCTGTTAGGTTTTTAAGTTTTTGGTTGTTTGAAAGAACAATGTGGGTAGGCATGTTTTTTCATTTCTAGTGCTAACAATGATTAGATTGGTTAGGTGCATCGGTTATGTTTGAGCTCCTTGCAGATAGTGGTTAGGTTCTGTCCATATACGTGGGCCGCACTCCCCGTTGACAGATCCTGTCGGATTATATCAAGTAAGCGGAAACCAAATCATTGATAGACCCAAAGGAAAGAGTCTGTCAGATGTAGGTCACGCCCTCGTGAAGGCTCTTAAGGCAACGCAGGACTATAGAAAGTAAACTAACGAAGGCTTCTGCATACAACAGGTAAGAACCCAAGCGTTGTTTGTACATCCTACAACTAGGGTTGGTTTTCCCCTTTTTCATATTATATTGCGTATATATTCCCTCCACCAAGGGTGTCAATCAGCTAAGTATATATCTGACAGGAAAGCTCATGTACAAAAATGGTATTGTTAGTATAAAAAAGGTTTTGTACATATACCTGGCAGATATATCGATTGATGGCCCCGCCCAGCCTCCCCTCAGGGAGACTGGTGGAAGGAAAAATTCTGGCTGGAAAGGGAGATTGTTCTTTACATCCGCCACCCCAGCGGCGGGTAAGGTAGATCACCGACCACCTGTCGCGTGTCGCCACGCGAGGTTTGAATTCTGTCGTGACGTCAGAGACGATAGCAAAGTATATAATGCAGGTAAGTATGTACAAAAACCTTAGTGATATATAACAATAACAGGTTTTTACCATTTTTACGACTCTTTGAGTGTTTTATCTTCTCTCAAAAGCTAGTCTCTTGCCACCCTTTAGTGAAGAAGTACAAGATTGGTTTTATCTTTTAATTAATAGAAGATGGATTTTCTGTTAGGTTTTGTTGGGCTCCGTCCCATGTTGGAATTGTTGGGAAGATCGGCGCAGCGAAACTGCTGCTTAAGGCTTGCAACTAGGCTAGGCACATTCCAACATGGGGTCCCTATGTATCTGATTTTAAAAGTACCATTCGATTTTATTGTAGAGACAGTGGCAGGCCCACTAGTATACTAGATAATAATCTTAAATTAAAGTCGATTAGGCCTTATGTTCATCCTTGGCCTCATAGCCGGATGGTAGAAGGTCTGAGATAGTTTTTAGTAGATTACGCATTGGCCACCACTAAATATACTCAGGGTATCTAATGATGAGTGGAGCGGATAGGCAGGTCATCGTGTTCACTTGCCACGGGATTTTGATGTGGTGCATATTTTGGGGAGTGCCTCATTTGAAACCAACCCGTAGAGCTTGTTTGCTGGCAAATAAGACTCTTGCCGATATTTTAGGTGAAGGTGCTAAGGCAGCGCAAATTATGACATTTTTGAAAAAATATTGGTCTTTTTTATGAATTGTAAATTTCCTTTAAATAGTTTTTAGGTTTCTTGTTTGGTTATTTATGAATGAAGTGATTTGTATGTTAATCGGTGTGTGTATGTTTGTTTTTACGACAGTTGATTTTATTCTTTAAAGATATATATGCGCTTGAATGGCACCCTTCTTGGCTCCGGGCGCTTCGCTATGTGCCATAAAATTTTATAATCTATCTATCTATCTACTGCTCCTTGGGAGCGGGGACTGTCTCTTGCTTCCGCAAGGAAGAGATGCGGGGACAGAGGGGTACCGGCTAACACCTGGTACTTCCTCGCCGGTTGTCAGGGGCTCTGCCACTACCACCAGTTCCGTCTCGGCCTCTCGTCGCGAGAGATACCGAGTGTACCGTCACCTACCAGTGACCGTGCAGACACGAATCAGGCGCCAGAGCTCGCTTGGCGCAGGTTCACGGACAGAGTGGAGCTGGTAGAGCCGCTCAGGCGCCTCCCCCAGGCAGCTCTTGCTCTCACGGCGATTAGATGGCTACCCGGAGATAACGTGACGGTCTCTGACTGGCCACGTGCCGAGGGTGGGAAGAGGTTCCTCCTGATCGCCGGTGACCTGCCCGTGAGGACTGGCACGGTCTCACATTGACAGTGCGTCTTTGCAGGTAGCCCGACCGTCGCTCCACAGGGAACGTGCGGGTACGAAAAACAGCAGCCAGTTCCCCTTACACACGAGATCGGTGTCCTGTTCTCGGTTCCAGCCGTTTCACCAGGGGAAATGACTCGACTAGGCCTGCAGCTGATCCCCACCTCGGGGTTTGGCGATCGCCTGCAGCCCTCCAAAAGCCCGCTGGTTCGGCCAGCGAGCGAAGGGGCGAGCGTCAGGTCGTCCTTCCGTGCTTTCAAACTTCCTCGGTTTTACACGGGAAAGAGCGATGACAGCGCAGTGACGTGAGGGTGCGCGCCCCGCACGATCCGTCACGACCGCCGTAATGTACCAGTGCACGATCTTCGGACGACCAGGAATACGCGCCAAGTTGGCAGGAGAGACCGAGACGGGCTGTCGCTGTTCCCCCTCCTTAGGGGGGAGGTTCTTCAGAAGATGCTCTTGTTCGAAAGGGTTAACAGTCCTTACTCTGCAAGATGCGTGACTTCCGAGACCAGAGGAAACTTTGCGAGGTTATGGCGCGATTCGTCCGCACAATGACCTCGCGGGAAGGATCGCCACTCCCACCAGCAGAGAAACGTCTTCTTGGATCGAGTCGTTTTGGGGCCCGAGAGGGCACCCAATCGATGGTGGGTCTGCCTGCGATGGAGCTTTGCCGGACTTGTTGAACCAGGTCGTCTCTCGGTCTCCGGCAGAAGGCTCTCTCAGTTCGGTTCCGGGCTCGAACAAGCTACGTCCACCTTACTCTACTGCGACAGAGGCGTTTCACGTGTCTTTGTACACCGTTATTTCAATACCCCTGCGAGTACTCCTGAGAGGTTTCGACCCTCCGACGAGGACTGGAATGTAGTCGGAGGACGGTATATCGGCTCTCTCTGTCAGGTGTCGATTCACTCTGAGCGGCGGCGATGGCTGCGCCTTTTCTTCTCCAAACTGCTAGTTCCGTGGCGGAAGCGATGCCAGTATCCAATTCCTCACCCCATCCCTCTCTCCTACGGCTACGAGGGAAAGGGGAGGGATCCTAAGAGATTTCTCTGTCAAGATGCCCACGTTAGGGGACCTGCGCTACCGGGGGGCATTCGGGTCCTAACTGACGCTAAATAAAGCACCGGTCGTTGAGGAAGGATTCCTGGCCCCCTTTCTCGATTTCTACGGGAATCGAAGACCACCAGCGATATCGTTTGACGACTTCGGTGGGGGTTTCGCAGAGTGCTTAGAATTTCTTCGGAATTTCTAGCGCACCTCAGCGTGGTTCGAGTTTTTACGATATCTCCAAACACTAGGCGAGACCACGGTCCAAAGCGATGGCGAGAATCCCCGATAAGTGTTACACGATTAATGGGAACCTCGCCATGCCTCGAATTCCTGTAAGTTCTAGCATTTGGAAGAAGACTGCTGCTGAAAGAAGAGTATCTCACAGTAGGCGACTAAACCTGGAATAGAGAAGAACGGACGGGACCATCCAGTTTGGCTCTGAACTATCGTCTTCGGTATTCTGTAACCATTTGAAGATTTACTTTGGGAAAAGAACGTCTCCTTCACTCTCTTGCACTAGAGAACGAAGGCGGTCGATCTCCAACCTATCTCATTCCGAGGGGAAAAGAATTTAGGATGGATGGTCGTTGTAAAGACCTACAAATATACTACGTATATTACCCTCGCGACATGATTCTTTTAACAGGTTGAATTTCCGGGGGGGGTAGGCGCATACCGAAGTAACTCACGGTTTGTGACCAGACGAATTGTACTTAATTGAACTGCAACTCGGGGTTGCCTGCAAAACACTCCCAGCAGTTATCAGTTTCGATTTTAGATACTGCGGTATTGTCACGACAACACCAAATCGCTTTTGTATTTTACGAAATCCGTTTCGTTAAATATAATTGCTCGAGCGTCTTCTTTATGCCGGCATGGGTTCTGCCGAACGAATTCCTTCGTGGAAGGGATTACCTGGCACAACTCAGGATGACGGACGTCACCGAGAGCTACTGCGTATGAACTGCCTGATAGCAGCTCAGTACTCAGCGAGGTCTCGAGATGCACTGTCTGTTACGTCTCTCTTCTCCCCCTGGTTTGATTGACTACGAACCGTATTCTACCCAACAATCATGGACTTAAGGGTCTCTGATTAACGGGGAATTCCGCAATAATGAAGGACCATCTACTGCTGTGACGCTCGATTTCATGACCTTCAACATTGCACGAGAATTGTCAACAGAGATATCACTTGGACTCTTTAATCTTTCTGTTACGCACGTACAGAAGCTCTTTACTAGTCTCCCGCTGCATCGCCAACCGGGTGGGGGCGGATTTTTTTTTTTTTTTAAAAAAAATTTTTTTTCGAATGATTTTTTGCAGACATCTGAGTTTGTCTTCAAAATATCTCGTATTCGCAGGTGGCAATTGTGCATTGTTCGCACCTAATTAAAAACAGATGTGTGAGAAGACATGCCTCACTCTCGACCTGACAGCTCTACTTCCAAATGGTTCAGTCCCATGATAAGCAGTTCTTCAGGCAGTATTTCCCTGTGTCTTCATTACTGAAAAGCGCTCCGCTTTCGTTGCACTACGATCCTCATTGGAACAGCAATGGAATAGCGGTTGAGCGTTCTCAGTCTTGTAGCACAGGTCAGAATCTTGGAAGTAATCCTTCTCTCGATTAAGCTTGTGAAGACGTAAAGGCTGTACACCTTCGTCATTCATACGACCCCATAGTGTTGTTTCTCCTTAGCTGAAGAGTAACCTTACTATGAGATATCTTGCCATTCAGGGACCTCGGTCCTAGAAGGCAATGAACTTCGCCTGGTTGGGCACATACTGTAAGAGAATCATCACTCGCAGTCTGGCATCGGTGACGGAACCAAATATTTGTTTAGTTTTGGAATAACCCTTTTAAGACGAAGTCATGGACTTGCTCGGGTGCTTGGACAACTTGCCTCCTACCCAAACGAAGGTCAGTCGGCAGCTGTAAGAGCGCCCAAGTCAGTTACGAACTTCGCTGTGGACTTAGTTCGGTGTTCCATAACAGTCTTTCTTCATCCTAACGGCGTGTCCCAGTACCCATACCATCGACACCACCATTTGCGTGTCGGTGTCCATCATACTGAGAAAGAAGAATCACTGCATGGGGATAGGAGAATGATGAGAACTTCGCCTGCAGACGGATAGACCAGTATGGGTACCGGACACACCGAAGTCGAGAAGAGGGATAGGTCATGCGACCATTCCTTCTTTCATCTGAGGTAATTGCATGACTTTTCCTGCGAAGTCAAGCATCCAGGGGATGGGGATCCGTGAGCGCTCGATTGCGTACCGAACTTCGTAGCGAAGACTCAGAACCCTTCGGTCCCTGACGATCGGTTAGAGGCCTTCACAATCCCATCCCTAATGACTTCACTGCCTTCGATGCGAAGGAGATGATGGCTTGTCCTGTGAAAGCGCGACGGCGCTTTATGAAGAAACTCGACATCCCAGGCTGAGTGGTGAAGCCTCTTCGTCAGCCACCAAGTGACCTAGAAGTACACTCCCTCGAGTTACGCAAGAACTCTCTGTGGCGCAGGTACTGAAGGCAGGGGTCTGGTACAAGGGTTGGTACAACCAGACCATGGCACCTCACTCCTTCTACCTTTTGGATATTGCCACAGGTCCTTGCGGATGCTTTTCCTTGGGACCGTGGTGTGGCATGCTCAACACGTTTGTGTAGCTAAACCAGACCCAGCAGGCTGAACAGCATGAGTCCTGGGGACTGTAAGAATAGATAAGTGAATGAGAGAGTGACTGGCTTCTCTCCATCTTTTTCTCCCACTCTAATGTGGGTAGAGGGATACGCGTCATCACTTGCTGGATCAGGACGAGATGCAGGTGAAGTACTCGGCCGAGCCCCATCCTATCCCTTTCACTAGGGAGTGGGAGAGAATATCCACCACTTCATCCTACAAGGGGGTTGGAAGGGATGCCAACAAGCGACAAACATAACTTTATGTTGCCTCATGCAAATAGGAACTTGTTCTTGCTTGCCTGGTACGAAGAGATACACTTGCTCTCTCTTAGTACTTGGTCCAGAGGCTTGGATCCCTCCCTCGCTCTTACGACCAGGGAGGCATTCCAAGGTTGGTCGAACACCAGTCTGTTCACAAACGACTCAGATTCCTCCCCACAAAGAAGTGAGTCTTACTATTGAAAAGGATCCGAAGGTATTGTATGCCGTGCGAACAAATGACATTTGTCCAAAATTGCATTTCTAAACTATACAAACCTGAGGTCCTTTTACACATAGTCCCACCTCATGCACCCCCCGCCGTTTTTGCTTGGGCCCCCCAAAAGCAAAAGTGATTGTTTTACCTCCCAGTCGCGCGCGCGCGCTGTCGAAAGCAGTTAAATACCGAACCTTGGTTCGAAAGTTACGACCTGTCCAGCTGCCGCTAGTAACTATTGTAAAAGGACCTCAGTTTTGTATAGTTAGGAAAAATCAATTTTGGACAAATTGTCATTTTCGAGAAATTTCGCAATAAGGAGGCTTCATGCCCGTTTTGGGCGGCACTGTTCTAGCGGTTGTTCGGAAAATCGATCGGGTTCTGGGCGTGTGTGGAGGCAACCATGCCGCTAATTGTAGGGAGAAATGCAGCAAAAATATGATGCAATACTCCGTTCGAGAGTCTTAAGAAGTTCTAGTAACTTGGGAGCCTGTGACGTTCGCCGTAGGCTCCGCCCCCAGAGTGCCGTTAAAACCGACGGTCGAAGTAGGAGAAAGCAGGAGATGTCAAGAGGGAGTCATCAGTTAGTCACAGAAGTGAGATATCCTCAGTTAAGAGCCACAGATCAGATTATCAATGAGAGATCAGCAGCAGCAGAGATCATGTCGAGGAGAGATAAGGAGAAAAATGGGACCGATGATGAATCAGAGGAAAAGTTTGCTGAGAGTTGGGTGGATTCTGGTATAGCATCTTCAGGAGTGGACGACCGAGTTATCTCGACCGTCTGGAACAGACTTCAAAGAAGAAAATGTCTGTTAGAAGTGTTTGGGAGTCCTGCCTTTCAAGTATCAAGAGGTAGACATTCTTTTCTGCACTATGGAGTCAAGAAGACGTCTGTAATCTCCATTCTCCTTTTGTGAAGTAATCGCTGCGAGTCACTAAAACCAGCCAGCACGTAATTTGAATTACCTCGCTGTTACCCAGTTCATGCAGTGTAAGCTTTCTGTTTTTTTATGGTTAAATAGAGATACCTTTCTGCATTACTTTTTGTTAGTAAGTTGTAAATAAAACCATGTTGTGTTAGTGTTTCTTTCTATTTTCGTATCCCCAGTTTCAACTGTTGGTGTTGAAATTTTTTTTTTTTTTAATTCATAGCAAACCTGAAGCGGACCTCTCTCAGGGCTGTAACAGCGGGTAGCGTCAGGCCTACCTCTCCTATCCCTTCAACTTCATCGGGCTACAGTGGACTCTGCGGTCCCCTGACCGCCGCTCCCACCGGGACCGGACGGAGAGGGGAACCAGCAGCAGCTCTTCTGACGTTCGGGACGTCGCTGCTGCTCTCGGTCTAGCCGCGCGAC
Source organism: Macrobrachium nipponense (assembly GCF_015104395.2). NCBI lineage: Eukaryota > Metazoa > Arthropoda > Malacostraca > Decapoda > Palaemonidae > Macrobrachium > Macrobrachium nipponense. Next base: position 4,838,984 of record NC_087222.1, on the reverse strand, counting down.
CAGCGCAGCCACAATCATGAAGACAGCTCTCTTGAAGAAGAGACTGACGCTCCGTCTTGAGTCCAGAATTTCTCGCAAGAAGACCGCTGTCCAGACGGCACTGATTACTTTATGTTTATGTGATTACATAATTACCAGTATGGTACTCTAAGCAGTACAGTAAAACTATTTTTTATCATAAATGTCTATTCATCATGAAAAAAATAAAGTATGAATTCACCTTGACGTCACCAAAACCCACAAGTCTCATTCGTAATACTATTTTTACATAATGTGGATAGTGAGTTACAACCGTTCTACAAACTACATTGTATTTTACAAAGGACCTCTAAACTTTATTCATAAATCACTTTACGTACTTTTTTTTGAGACCACACACTCACTCATATTCCCGGAAAATTAACAAAGTCACGAATTTTATCATAGAGCAAGGATTCACTATCATGTTTTGTTCATGAACTTACCTGTCACGATATATATCTAGCTGTATTTCTGACGTCCGACAGGAATTTCAAAACTCGCGGCACACGAAGGGGCGGCCAGTGGTAGTACCCATTCCCGCCGCTGGGGAGGCGGATGTCAGAACCATTCCATTTTCTGATCATATTTTTTCTGTCGCCGGTGTGCAAACAACTGGTTACAGTACCTCCGTCTAGGATTTTGATTATCTCCGCTTAATATTATCTGGATTGACTTTTGGTATCGACTTCTGATTGTTGGATTGGCCACGCGTAATAGTGGATTGATTTTTGATTTTGGATTGGCTTTCGGTGTACATGATGTCGGGATCATAGTACTGAAGTTTTCCAGAGTGTGTTGTGAGGATTGAATGTAAGGTGCGGCTTCTTAAACCTTCAGTGATCCTCACACGTTTCGTAGGTATTGCAGGGGCATGTCCTTGCATGGTGATGATCGGTGCAATGATGTAAGGATTTTTGGATGATGATAAATGGAAGATGTATGAGACACCTATCGACGTAAATTGGGCGCCGATAGAGTAGGAGGTTTTCTTCTCCAAGGGGCAGTTCTCCTAAAGTAAGGATCAGTAAAACATTTCTTGCCTCCATCTAACACCAGTAGATTTTGCCTCAATCCTAATCCTGTTTTGTTGCCTTCGGGCCCAGTGCTGTGTCTGAGAGAAGGTAACACCCTTGCTCGATTCTAGGTCTATTCGTGCTCTCGAATCTAAGGTTTGTGCCCTAGAAACTGGCCTGTGAAGTTTGTGTAAGTGCCCTAGTGTTTGGGAGGGGGGCGTCACGATCGGGCCCCATAATGCCTCTAGCCTAGACTCTATCGGACTCCCAGGACTCAGGAGTGGGTATGTCGGAAAAGAGCAGAGGGTTACGGTGGGGCCCCCACGATCTGGCGTTCCCTTCGGCAGGCTATGTTGCTAAATCCAGGCTGCCAAGGACGCGCGCACGAAGCGTGTCTGAAAGATTGCTTTTCGTCTCCGAAGCGTTCCCTCCGCAGCAAGGGGTGGAGCGCTCGGAGAGACTCGCGTCCGTTGAAAAGGACCTTTCACTTTGAGGAGCTTCACGTCCTATGTCTCCAATTTAGTCAGAGGACGCTTATGACGCCTTTCCTCATCAGAAGAGAGGAAGGCTTTTACCGACGAGGACGTTGGTGTCCACGCACAGGCGTGTTCACTGAGAGGCAGATAGCTGTACCTGCTAGAAGGAGGAGGCGTCCCTCGCCCCTGCTCTTTCGCAGATCAGTCCTGCCCCTTCGTTATGCCCTTCATTCACCTCCGGAAACGGATATCCTAGTGTCCCTTCAGACCAGATTTACGTCGCGATGGCTCAGAGGACTCGCCAGCAGCAGTCGAGAGCCTAAAGCGTAGAAAAGGAAGTTTCGGCTGCCCGTCAAGAGGACGAAGCAGCCTATTCTCCTCGTCTCGCTCGTCTCTCTCGCCTCGCCTCGTCTCTTCGCTTCCTCCGGATCGTTCACAGTTCTCGTTCTCCGAGTAGATCTTTCGCTCGCTCAGGACAGAGGACGCTCGCCAGGACGCTCGGCGTCGAAGCAGGACGCTTTGCGCTCTCGGCCAGGCGAGCTGTTGACGACGCTCGGCAGGACGCTCGGCGTTCTAAGCGGCGCTTTGCGCTCCTACAAGACGCTGTGTGAGGGACGCTCGGCAGTTCGAAGCAGGCGCTTTGAGTTATCGACAGGACGCCTTTGAGGAGCTCCGCAGACGCTCGCCGTTCCAAGCAGGACGTTTCTGAGCGAGGCAGACGCTTGTGAGGACGATCAACAGGACGCTTGCTTGGCTAAAGCAGGACGCTTTTGGCGCTCTCGTCAGGAAGATCTCGCTTCCTCTCGTCGGGACGTGTCTGTTAAGACAGTCCCGTGCTTCTAGTACGCTCCTCTTTCACAAGATGTCCCGTCCTTCTAAAGGATCACGTAAGGGCGTTTGACCCTGTATGCGGGTTACTTCCATACAACGGAAGTCATGTTCGGATTGAGATGCCTGGACGTTACTCCCTCTCCTGATGGGGTTCTCCAGTTCCTTTAGGGAGGAGGGGAACTTAGTATAGTACAGGAGTTTGAGTTCCGTCGAAGAAGAACAGCGGTGGTTTTTAGTAAGCGTCAGCGTCTCGGACTACAAGGTTCTTGTAGCTGTACGTTCATCCTTCGGGAAGAAGTTCCAGGCCGCAGCACCTAAGGTCTCCTCCCTCTCAACTTTCGTCTTCCAAGACCGTTAATTAAGACCCCTGAATTCGTAGAGAGTGAAGACATGCTGTCGACCAGAGGGAGTTTAAGAAGCTTCCAAGACTTATGTTCTAGAAGGAAGGATCAGGGCAAGGACCACTTTAGGCCCATCCTCCCTCTAGACTCCGCGGGAAGGAGGAATTTGGTATGAGACCAAGGAGGGCAACGTGGGACGTAAAGGTTCCTTCGTCCGCTCTGGGTGACTTCTCCAGTTTAGGGACGCTCAGATGGAGGTCTCTATTATCGTTCTGCAAAGGTGCCTGGACCATGTGGAGACTGACACCACTGAAGGGCCTGCTTCGCACCCTAAAATGTTTTTAATTCCTAGACTGGTGTTGGGAGTTTTAGACCTTCAGTTAGAAGGTCCTGATTTCTCAGTTTGGGGGAAGCTGTCCAGCGTGTTGTCATGTTGGACAGGACGTCAGGGATGGTTCGGAAGGAGCTAGTTTCTAATTTTTGGAAAATGCTGCCTGAAGAAAAGAGCACTTCTTTGCAATTTTACGCTAAGTCGGTATTCTCCCGGCTCAGAAAGCGGAATTGCTCTTTGCGCCCTTTCGGACCATCTTCTTCCCCAGGCTATGGTAAAAGGGATCTTGGAAAAGAGTTTGCAAGAAAAGGCGACCCAGGACCTCTTGGTAAGTCTCAAGACGTCCAGCAGTCCTTCCACTTCAACCATTCAGCAAACCCCGAAAAGAAGAAAGTCAAACCTTTCGCGGGGCACCCCCCTCGAGAGCAGCTACCAGAGGAAGAGGTTTTCGAGAGGAAGAGCTTCATTCAACCCCAAAACCAGCAAAGAAGATCTCGTCCTTCAGACGCCAGTCGGAGGCCAGTACTGGATTCTTTGCGGGGAAGGCTTGGAGGCAGAGAGGGGCGGATCCTTGACTCTCAAGATAGTAGAGCCGGGGGTACAAGATCCCCTTTACTCCTCCTCCTTTAAACATCAACTTACCAGAGGACCTCTCTCCATCTTATCAGGGATGAGAAGAAAAGTAATTTCTTTTCAATCTGTTAGACCAGATCATGGTCGAAAAAAAGAGCGGTGAACAGTCTTGGACCTAGAGTCACGCGTTTGGCTTCTACAAACAGGATTTTACTAGTGCGAAGCAGTCGTCAGGTTGGCGCCCGACGGTCCTGGATCGGTGAGCAGTCTGACTCTTTTTGTAGAACAAGATCACAAGTTCACAATGGAGGACGCCTCAGTCGGTGCTGGGGAGCCTTGAGGAACTGGCGACTGGATGTGTCTCGGACCTGCAGGACCGTTACTTCCACGTCCCCGTCACCCTCTTGTCACGGAAGTACCTGAGATTCGTCTTAGGACAACAGGTTGGCAATTCAGAGCCTTTGCTTTCGGTCCTCAGCACGGCCCCGATGGTTTTCACAATGATAATGAGGAATGTAGCGAAGTGGATCCATTCCGTCAGGGATCAGGATATCCCTTATACCTCGACGATGGCTGTCTCAGGAGCGTCGTCGAGGCAGAGTGTCGAAGGACTTTCAGTTTAGTTAGCCCTAGCAAAGTCTCGGGTCTTTTGGTCAACTCGAAAAGTCGCATTCTGACCCCGACACAGTCCATCGTGTATAGGGGGATTCAGATGGATTCAAGTGCCCTTTTCGGCGTTTCCATCCAGCGAACGTCAGCAACGGGACTGGGGTTAGAGAAAGTCGCAGCCTTTCCTAGAGAGAGAAACTTGTTCGGTAGAGTGAGGAGTGGATGAGTATGCTGGGCACCATTTTCCTCGCTAGAGCAAGGTTTGTCTCGCTGGAAGACTGCACCTCAGGCTCTTCAATTTCCTGCGGAAGAATGGACATCGGAAAGAGGACCGAATGCGATCCTAAGGATCTCCAACAGGTAAAAAGTCCACTTAAGGATGGTGGCTGACCTCAGAAGTACGGAGAGGGCTTCTCCTTAAATACTTCTGAGCCGCGACCTAGTGTTGTTCTCAGGCGGCTTCCATTTCCGGTGGGGAAGCAAACACATAGGGGGGAGGAAGTTGTCAGGCTCCCTTGGAGAGGGGAACAGTAGCTGGCACATCAATGGAAAGGAACTGCAGCGATATTCCTGTCGCTGCAGTTCTTCGAAGGACAAACTGTCAAGCAAGGTTGTTCAAGTCAACTCAGACAGTAACCACAGCACTTGCGTATCTAAAAGAATCAGGAGGAACTCGCTCCAGATCCCTTTTCTCTGGCGAAGGGAAGTCTGCTATGGGCAGACGCAAGGCGCATCAAGATACCTGACAAGATCGTGGCCAGGGGTTCAGAAGTCAGGGCGGACCTTCTCAGTCGCCGAAATCAGATTCTACCAACAGAATGGAACCTTGCACCAGGAAGTTAGTCAACAAATTAGGGAGATTGTGGGGACGTCATCTAGTAGACCTGTTCGCTACATCAAGGACACGAAGGGCCTTCCTCTTATTGCTCCCGGTTCTGGATCCAGGGGCAAGGCAGTGGACGCGTTGCTCTGGAACGGACAGACCTGGTCTTTACGCCTTTCCCCCATTCAAGATCATGGGGGACGTAATGGGAAGTTCGACAGCTTCGGAAGGGACAAGGTGACTCTGATTGCCCCAATTGGCAGCAAGAGAGTGGTTCACAGAGGTCATGACATCCTTGTGGACTTCCCAGAGAACGTGCCGGAGGAGATATTTACTCAGACAGCCCTCACTTCAAAAGGTTTCACCAAAACCTCTCCGCTCTGCCTGACTGCGTTCAGACTAGAAAAGTTGGCCAGAGCGAGAGGCTTTTCAAGGCAGCTGCGAGAGCAAATCGCTAATGCACTCGAAGAGCTCTTCAAGGACCTGTCTACCAGGTCTAAGTGGGCCTCCCTTCAGGGCATGGTGGAAAAGGAAGGAATTTACTCTTCCACGACCTCTGTGAATCAGGAGAGAAGATCTTACACTATTAAGAAATGTGCAGAAATTGGCAGTTCCTACAATTCAAGGGTTATAGGAGTATGTTGTCTGCGTTTTTCGCCACAGAGGACTGGACTCTCCGACAATAAAGGATCTGCACGATCTCTTAAGGTCGTTCCGAAACAACCAAGATTCCACAGGCAAGAACGTCATCATGGAATTAGATGGGGTGTTAAACATCTGAGCAAGTCCCTTTGAGCCTCTCCATTGAAGCTCCTAAGGGACTTAACGAGGGGAGGGTAAAACGCTTTTTCTAGCTTTTCTGGTCGACGGCGAAGAGAGTTAGTGAAATCCAAGCGTTCAGGAGACTAGTGGGTTCAAAGGCAGACAACGCTGTATGCTCGTTGAACCCATCTTTTATGGGCTAAGAGCGGAGAACCCGTCTAATCTTGGCCAAGCAGCTTTGAAATCAAAGAATATCGAGTCTCGTGGGTTCAAGAACCAGAGCGAGCCCTGTGCCTGTCAGGGCTCTCAAGTTCTAGGTGAATAGGACTAAATAGATAAGAAGGTCCCTCAGGTATTCTCTGGTGCCGGTGAGAGACCAGATTTGACCTGCCCTTGCGAAGAACGCTGTTGCTTTATTCTTGAGGACGTCATTAAAGAGGCTCATTCATCTGCCAGAAGGACTGATATGAGCCTCTTTAAAGTGAAAGCTCACGATGGTCCAGAGCCGTAGCTACTTCTCTGCCTTCCAAAGGAAATATGTTATCAGAGATATTCTGATACACCTTTGGAGGAGGCAAATCACGGATCGCCGCACATTACCTCCGGGATGTGAGAACGATTTACGAGAACTGTAGTTCTTTGGGACCTTACCTTCGGCAGACACAGCTGTTCCGATTACGTAATACAAACCCTCGTTACTTTAACAATAGGAAGTAGATAGCGGCAGTGGAACGTCGTAAGCTTCGAACAAGGGGGGAGAACGGTGTAAATGCTTGTCGATCGTCGCGCGCGCACGACTGGGAGGTAAACAAAATCACTTTGGCTTTCGGACGTGTGTGGGAAGGACGTGTTCGCCATCGCTCGCCCGCTTTGTCGTTGCTTTGAGTTTTGAGTATTTGCCTCGCTTCTGTATAAATCAGGAGTGACTGTCAAGTACTTTTACATTCTATTGATCTTGCAATGAGTGAATTGGAGAAATGGAGATATCACCGCGCCCTCAGTCGCCCGTAGAGTGTGTCCCGGGTGGAGGGGGTTAGATGTGGAGGTTTCAGGTCATTCGTTGCCGTCGCGACCCCCACGAGGTTTGTACTCGTTGCCGGGGGCGAGAGTGCTCCGCACACGAACCTTGTGTCACATGTATGAATGGTCCGAGCGCATGGGTGCCTGTACGAGGGCAGGAAGAGACTTAGGCCGGCCAAAGAAGTCATCGGACAGTCAGTAGTGACTCCTTTGGTGACGGACACTTCGTCCCCTCTTTCTGCCCCCGGGGCCAGCCCCCACGTTTCGGCCTTTCCCCTGCGGGGGGGGTAGCGGAGTCCTTTTCCTCTCTCGATCGTCGAGTGTGGATGAGGTCCGCCGCTACCCGGACGTACAGCTGTACTCGGGGTCTTCCTGTACGCTTGGGGGGGGTGTGTGTGTCTTCACCCAGGCGCCCCCGAGGAAGCCTCCAACTAACCCGACTATTGCTTCCGCAGGTGTTGCCATCAGGCGAAGGAGACTTGGGACAGTTGGGAGTCGCTGGGACTGCAGGGAGGCCCAGCATCCAGGGTTGCTTCAGCGGTTGGCGGGGCGGCGGTTGGTATCATGGTGGTACGGTGACACCACTACTACCACAATAACGACACCAGCGTATGAGAATGCCACCACATTGGTATATACGCCCCATTAATGTCGGTGACACCCACGGTGGACCTATACAAAAAACCAGTGTGCCGTGCCAAAGAGGACGGTGCCACCACCACCTGCGATTTTTTCCTTTGCCGACCCCGGACTTCCGCTGCCCAAAGAGTATCCCCTGGAACCTGCGACAGGCCACGGATTGACGGTGACTGCCGACGGAGCCTGGCTCTCCCGTGGTGGTACCTGCCGTGCCTGCAGTACCTGTTGCCGTTCCAGCGACTCTTTCCCTTTCAAGATCGGCCGCACATCTCCCCTTCAGATGCTTCCTGCCTTTCCTGCGTATCCAGGATGTTCCTGTTTGTTCCTGCTGCTGGTGTGCTTGTCACAGTCTCAGGTCTTTCCAGACAGGTGCAGTCGGGCCTGGTGCTTCGGCAAAACTGCCCCGGCTCCCTCCTGGATGGAAGACCTGACGTCTCGTTCTGCGGAGCATGGCGAAGCAAGAAGAGGAAAGAGGAAGAAGGTGTCGTCGCTTCTTCATCGTCTTCCTTCGTCGTCTGCTGCCTCTCCTTCCCCTTCGACTTAAGGCTAAACAGCCGAAAAGAAGAAGACGGTGCCTCATCCCCCCCTAAGAAGACTGCCTTCGGGATCTTCCTATAAGGGCCCGGCCTAGCTCAGGCGAGCTGGGAGCTCTTCTGCTGGTCCTCCTGTTCCTTGGGGAACGGGGCCCGTCGCTTCTTCTGCAAAGAAGAAGTCGACGGGACCAGAGGTGTGCACCAGCCTCGGCTGGTGCGTCCTCACACTGGTGCTAGCGGGTTCTTGCCGCTAAACCAGGTTCCCCGTCCGTGCCGCTTCTCGTTCGCGAGAAGCACCGAGTGGACGCTCTTCCAAAGAGGACCGTCCAGCCAAAGTTTTGACGCCCGAGCTCGCTCGCCGTCAAGACAGCGGCGCGGCGGAGCAGAAGACTGGCGAGAGTCGTGCACACGACTCTCGCCAGGCCAGTGGACGCTCTCGCAGCGATCAACTGGCTGCTCGGGCTGACGTGACGGTCGCTGACCGGCCACGGGTTGAGGCGAGGAAGGAGTCCCACGGCCGCCGGTACCAGCCACGGCTGGTACCAGCGGTTTGACGCGCCGAGAGGACGCTGGCGGTCTCGACGCGACAGAGAGCCTAGCAGGTCACCCGTCCGCCGCTCCCGATGGACCGCGGAGGAGACGGTGACCAGCGGCAGCTCGCCTGACGCTAGAGATCGGTCTCGACGTTCTCAGCCGAGCCAATCGCCCCAGGCGAGCGGCAAGGCTAGGCTGCTGCTCGAACCGTCACGCGGGTTGACGATCAGCAGCAGCCCTCCACGCACGCTGGTCCTGCCAGCGAGCGAGGGGGGAGCGTCAGGTCTGCCTCTCCCGTACCTTCAACCTCCTCGGGCTATACCGGGAGGAGCGACGGTACCGAGGAGCGATCACGAGAGGTGCGCCGCTCGTGACCCAGCTATGACGCCGTACGGCTCAGGCACGGTCTTCGGACCGACAGCAAGAACGTTACGCGCAAGTAGTTGGAGGCGACCGTCAAGGGGGGGTCTGTCGCTGTTCCTCCTTCTGAAGGAGTAGTATCGAGGGATATGCTCTTGCTGGAGGGACTGGACGGTCCTACTCCACAAGATGCTGTAACGCTGAGATACAGAGGAACTTCGCAGAGGTCATTAAGCTGATGCGTCTGCATAATTGACCTTGCGAAGGATCGCCGCTACCCACCAGCAGAGCCCACGTCCCGGCGTCGAATCATTTTTGGGGTCCCAAGTTTTTCCAGAGGGACCCAAAATGATGATGGGTTGCCACGATCGGAGCTTGCGGACTCGGTCCTGGATCAGGTGGAGAATCTCGTCTCAGGACGGGAGGACTCGCTAAAAATCCGGACGGTCCTCTAAGCTGCTTCCTCCTCCTCTACAGCAGGCAGAGGCGATTTTACGTGCCATCGAAGAACCCGATACTGCCGTAAAAAGGTTAACCCGGAGTTAGCGAGGCTGACTCCAGGTGTGTCCCTGCAGCAGCTCCTGTCGGAGAACCTATGGTTCTCGCAGCAGAGGCACTTGCCCTGGAATCTACCGCTATGGCAGCATTCCAGGCAGTTTCCTGGTTGGATTTGTGGTCCCTCACAATATCCAAATAGTAGCGGCCGGCTCTGGGAGTTCTGCTCTCGAAGACGACGCTTCTTTCAGGAGACTGTGCCAGTCTGGAGGAAGAGCAATCTCTTACCTCGCCCATCAGACTGCTAACCTGTGGGCCAAACTTGGTTCTTCGACGTAGGGACGCAGTCCTTACCCGAGTGACCAAGGGGGCCGGGCGTGAGGCGGCACTCGGGCTACGAAATGGACCTCTTAGGAGTTCCCCAGCTCTCTTTCCTGGAGAGATGGTGGACGCTGCGGTGGAATGGCGGCGCACTGACGAGAGTGACCGCTTAGTCCACCAGGCAGTCTCGAAGGTTTCTGGGCAACCTCGAGTAACTGCGGCCAAACCAAAGAGCTTGGCTAGCGCTTCCACGGCGGCGAAGACGGTTGCACCGTCCAAACCCCGTGTGAAGACTCCAGTTGTTTCAACTTCTGCTAGAGGAGGCCGCAACCAGCCCTCCTCCCAGCCCTCCTTTCCCCGAAGGAGGTGCTGGAAAGAAGTCGAAACGAGGAGGGGAAACGCTAGGGACGGCGTTCCCCCTCACCTGCTGCCGGAAGTGGGGGGGTGGGGGCCTAGCGAGCCATTGGGCGACTTGGCAGCGCTACGGCGCCGAGAACTGGATAGTTAGACTTCCTTCGGGAGGGATAATCTACTACCCTTCGAGTCTCGGCCCCCCTCATCTCCAAACCGGTCCATCTACAGACCTATGTCCGGGGATCAGCAAAGGACAACGCTCTTCGACAGGAGATCAAGACCATGCTGGCGAAACGAGCTGTAGAGATCGTGGAGGACCAGTCACCGGGCTTTTACAGCCGCCTCTTCCTAGTGGAGAAGGCATCGGGGGGGCTGGCGTCCGGTGATAGACCTCTCTCCCCTGAACCGCTTCGTTCGCACGACGCGGTTCACGATGGAGTCGGCACGCTCAGTGCTTCGACTCGATCAGGGGGAACGATTTCATGCTTTCAGTGGACCTGAAGGACGCGTATTTTCAAATACCCATCCATCAGTCCTCCAGAAAGTACCTCCGCTTCATCTTCGACGGGGACGGTGTACCAATTCAGGGCACTTTGTTTCGGTCTCTCAACCGCCCCACACAGGTGTTCACGCGAGTGTTCACTCTGGTGTCGGCTTGGGCCCATTCGAACGGGATACGTCTTCTGAGGTATCTCGACGATTGGCTAGTCCTGGCGAGCTCCCGCTCGCAGTTGCTACAGGACAGAGATCGACTCCTCAAGTTTTGTCGCGATCTGGGGATCGTGATAAACTACGAGAAGTCCGACCTCGAACCCAAGCAGAAGATGAAGTACCTGGGTATGCTGATAGACACGGTAGCAGGGCAAGTCTTTCCCGCAGACTTGCGTATCAGCAAATTCAGGGAGGCAGCCGGCGGTTCCTGTCTCGGCAGGAACAGGCAGCACAGCAATGGCAAGTCGTGATCGGCCATCTGTCGTCACTCGAGAAGTTAGTCCCTCACGGGCGTCTTCACCTGCGGTCTCTCCAGTGGAGACTAAGGGAGAGTTGGTCTCAGGCCAAGGATCCTCCTTACTTTCCCGTGGCTATCACGGACAAGGTGAGGCAGGACCTAGCCTGGTGGCTCGACGACAAGAAACCTCTTAAGAGGAGTGCCCATACGCACTCCCCCCCCGGAGATGCTTCTCTCAGACGCATCGACGAGAGGGATGGGGCGCACACCTGGAGGAGTTGCTGACTGCAGGTGTGTGGGACCATCACGAGAAGCACCTTCACATCAATGTCTGGAACTCAAGGCGGCGTTCAACGCTCTCCAAGAGTTTCAGGACCGCTTGGTGGGACACTCAGTGGTGTTGATGTGCGACAACACCACAGTAGTGGCATATGTCAACAAGCAGGGGGGGCTAGTGTCTCTTCCGCTCCATCAGTTGACGGTGCAGTGCACGAGTGGGCCACGGCTCACTCGATAGAGCTGTCAGCACGCTACATTCCAGGCAAGAGGAATGTAGTAGCAGACAAGCTCAGCGTCGGGATCAGGTGATAGGGACCGAGAATGGTCTCTACACCAAGACGTGGCGGACGGAGGAACTCTCAACCTGTGGGGGCGACCGGTCGTAGACCTGTTCGCCACCCGGCACAACAGAAAACTTCAGGTTTTCTTTTCAGCTGTGCCGGACCCATGGGCAGCTGCAGAGGACGCTCTCCAACACCCCTGTGGACAACCTCTTCGCGTACGCCTTTCCTCCATTCTGTCTGATTCGGAAAGTGATCAGTCGAGCGCTGGTCACTCCCAATCTCAGAATGATCCTGGTGGCTCCCAAACGGCCACAAGCCGTTTGGTATCCGGACCTGCTGGCTCTTCTTGCGGACGCACCGAGAGAGCTACCCACTTGGCACAACCTTCTAGCCCAGCCACACGTTTAGAAACGGTACCACCAAAGCAGTCCAGTCCCTTCAAACTTCACGGCTGGCTGTTATTCCACCATCTCTTGCGAACGAGAGGCTTTTCTCTCGTAGCGCAGCAACAGAGATGGCTGGACACGTCCGACAGTCCTCTGCAGCTGTGTACCAGGGGAAGTGGGCCGTCTTCTGTGGTTTGTGTCGTAGACAGGGTCTGTCTCCTCTCAGAGCCACTCTTCAGCAGGTAGCGGATTTCCTCGTGTTTCTTCGCCGAGAGAAGCTCCTCTCAGTACCCCACAGTTAAGGGATATAGAGCCGCCCTGGCTCTCGTCCTAAACTGAGGGGACTGGACATCTCGAATTCGTTCGAGATATCCTTGCTAATGAGGAGCTTCGAAAGGTCTTGCCCACCCAGGGAACTCAGGCCCCCTGCGTGGGATGTGACTCTCGTACTTAGGAGTTTGACTCGAAGACCCTTCGAGCCACTCCGAGAGTCGTCAGACAGGGATCTGACCCTCAAGACCCTCTTCTTGCTGGCCCTGGCATCGGCGAAGAGAGTAGGGGAACTACATGGCCTTTCTTATGATGTTAAACATACCAGAGGCTGGGGATCTGTGACGCTCGATTTCGTCCCGAACTTCGTAGCTAAGACTCAGAATCCGTCGATCCCTGACGACAGGTTCGAGTCTTTCACGATCCCCTCCTCCTCCGGACTTCACCGATAACGATGCGGATGAGATGCTGCTTTGTCCTGTGAGGGCGCTACGGCGCTATCTGAAGAGAACTCGACATCTCAGGCCCTGAGTGTCGACCGCTCTTCGTTAGCACTGGGGTTACCAAGAAAGAAGTCTCCAAGAAAAAAGGAAAACACGCTTTCTTTTTTCTGGCTGCGTGAGGTGATCAGGAGAGCGTACGAAGCTGATGGTAGCGACGACATCCCGTACGCTCCGTCCGAGAGCCCACAAAGTCAGAGGTATCGGACCCTCCTTAGCGTTCCGTAAGAACTTCTCCGTGGCAGCAGGTCCTGAAGGCAGGTGTTCTGGGCCAACCAGACCACCTTCACGTCCTTCTACCTTCGGGATATTGCCCACAAGTCCTTGGATACTTTTTCCTTGGGACCTGTGGTGGCTGCTCAACACGTTGTGTAAGCTTACCCAGCACCCGAGCAGGCAGAACAGCATCGATTCCTGGTATGACTGGGAGAATGAATGCGTGAATGAGAGAGTGACGGCTTCTCTTCACCATCTTTTCTACCTCTACCTGTGGGCAGAGGGATACAGTCGTTACCTTGCTGGAAGGGAGTCAGATGCAGGTAAGCTATCAACAGAGCTCCATCCTACCTCTTAACTAGAGATAGGAGTAAATATCCACCACTTTCTCCAACAAGGGGGAGAAAGTGGATGCCGACATGAGACAAACCCATTACTTTACATTTGCTCATGTAAAGGAAAAAGGTTCTTACAATGCTGGTACAAAGAGATACGCTTGCCTCTCTCTTAGTACTCGGCCCAGAGGTCTGACCATTGATCCTGCGGTGCACACCCCGATCAATCGGACAGAGGCTTGGATCCCTCCCTCGCTCTACGACCAGGGAGGCATTCCAGGGATGGACGAACACCAGTCTGTTCATCAAAAAGACTCAGATTCCTCCCACCAAGAATAGTGAGTCTTCCTATTGTTAAAGGACCGAGGGGTTTGTATTACGTATCGGAACAAATGACAATTTGTCGAAAATTGCACTTTTTCCTAACTATACAAACCTGAGGTCCTTTAAACATATAGTCCCTCCTCATGCCACCCCTCACTCTGCGTATTTTGCCATGGGCCAAAAGCAAAATGTGATTGTTTACCTCCCAGTCGCGGCGGCGCGCGTTACGATCGGACAAGCAGTTAAACTACCGTTCTCCCCTTGTTCGAAGCTTACGACCGTTCCAGCTGCCGCTAGCTACTTCCTATTGTTAAAAGGATCAGGTTTGTATAGTTAGGAAAAATGCAATTTTCGACAAATTGTCATTTTTGGGGGCTGAAGGTGGACTCTCTCCCTATACCCTTAGCTTAGTTAGGTTAGTTTTTCGTGTTTTGGTTGAGTGAGATCTTCTGTGGAAATCTCCCATTCCTTAGTGTTAATGTCAGGGGTTTTTGGTTAGTTGGTCAGGTGTGGTCGGTTGCTGTGTTACTGCCATATGTTTGGCTTAGATGGTCTTGGTCACATTGTGGTCACGTCCCCGTTGACAGAGCATCCAGAGTGCACCAGCCACTACAGGTCCAAAACCTGGCTGGCAAACTCTGATAAAAGCATAAGCAGGCTTAAGTGACAGTAATCACATAGTTCTACTTTGCTATCAGGTAAGGAACCAATAAGTTAATCTTTTATTTAATTTAAGTTCCTAAAAATCCTAGTCTGTCTCTACCCACCATCCGAAGGTGGGATTCAGCTATATAATATATCTGACAGGTAAGTTTCATGAACAAAATGTTATTGTTATAATACAATTAAGTTTGTTCATACTTACCTGGCAGATATATATAATTACATAGAGTGCCCACCCTCCTCCCCACCCTCAGGAGACAAGGGTCATGAATAAATATGAACAGAAAAATGGGAATGGTTCCTGATATCCGCCTCCCAGCGGCCGGGAATGGGTACTACCACCTGGCCGCCCCACTACGTGTGTCCGCGAGTTTTAAAATTCTGTCGGACGTCAGAAATACAGCTATATATATATCTGCCAAGGTAAGTATGAACAAACTTAATTGTATTTATAACAATAACATGTTTTCTTCTTCTTTTCATGTATTTTAGGATAAACTCATTACACATTTTCAAATTTCTATGAATGTAAATAGCAAAATCTCTCTCTCTCTCTCTCTCTCTCTCTCTCTCTCTCTCTCTCTCTCTCTCTCTCTCTTTCTCATCACTTACAGAAAAAAAACTATAATACGATCTATTATGTCGTAATAAAAGAACAAGATGGTCCCGACATTTGTAGGTATGTGTTGCCATATTCTTTATTCTTTTCTTTGAATTACGAAACTCTGTGCGTCAATACAACTTTTATAGTTGACTCAATGATTACACATATTATAAAAGTATACAAGAGAATATTTCTTATCACTATTGATGTTTCATTTCTTATCATCTTAAAATGTTTAAAATACAAATTTCATTGTTATTCTCGAGCTAAAGACTAGTCAAGTTTACTCTCGTACCCAAGCTGCTCTCTCAAGCTATTCAACAATTACTCTCCTCCTAAGCTGCTCTCTACTCTCTTCTCTCTCTCTCTCTCTCTCTCTCTCTCTCTCTCTCTCTCTCTCTCTCAATGAAATGGAAAATATGAATTACTGTATCATAATATCATAAACTATTATGTTCAAAGTAAGAATAATAAATAATTCCATTAATAAATTAGTTTCTTTTAGCAACAATTGTTTCCAAAATAATTCTTTCAATAATAAACGTCCATCAGCTGATTCTAAACGTAAACAAAAGACAAAAATAGATTTTTATTGCTGTATTTTGCTGTTTATACAATGATATTATAGTTGGGTGCTGTAATCATTACAGTAAATCATGTTTTTTTTTATCATAAATATGTTCATTCACGAAATAGATATACTATGTACTGTTTAGTTTGGTGCAGCAGCCAAATCATGAAAACAATAGAAAGGAATTGTTAGGTAATGTACTTTTGTTTGCTGATCTGATTTGAAGGGGAAATTGAAGTTAGGAAAGAATAACTTTGAAACTGTCTTGAATTAGTTTAAGTGATAGTTGGAAAGACATATTTGGTGCTTGAACTAAAGTAGGCAGTTATAAACATTGAAATAATGGTCTTGGGTGGGTTACTTATTAAAGTAGACAGTTTAAAGCAATTTTTGAGGGGGTTAAGATGGGGGGTACCAGGATAACATGGGTATTTACTTATCACGGGGGGTTCTGGGCCCTATCCCCCGCGATTATCAAGGCCCTACTGTACACCGCGGAGACGAAGAGACTTCGCCGCAGTGGGGTACGAGACCGCAAGAGACTTCGCTGCAGTGGGATACAAGACACTTCGCTGCAGACGGATAGACCAGTATGGGTACTGGACATCACTCCAAAGAATATGTCGGACAGGAAGATGGATAGGTCATTACGACCATATCCTTCTTTCCCTCCGGGACTGCCCACAGGTCCTTGTTGGAACCTCATTTCCCTGGACCAGTGTGGATGCTTGCAAAGATGTGTTTGCTTACCCAGCTCCTCGACATGACAAGTTGCATCTCGTCCATGGTGTGGAGTTGTAGAGGTAAGAAGGATGCTAGAGTGACTGGCTCTCCCCCTTCCCCGCCTCGTCCATTCCATCGCCCTTGGCGGGTTGAGGATAGGACTCCAGCTCACACTGGCTGGTCGGACGATTAATGCGTTAAGCCTATACATAAGCATCCTTTTTATGTTTCTTATCAGAATCATAGAAGCAGTCCCGCTCCTTCCTCTAGCAAGGGGAGGAAGGAGACTGGCAATAATGCAAACTCTTCCCAGAACTTTGCATTAATGTCTTCTGATGCCAATATTCTTCACAGCCCTTTTTCGGATGAGTCACGATCCCTCACTCATTTCGAAAAAGGCCCAGAAGTCGTGACTCTTGATCACGCAGCTCCTATTATTCCGATCAAGTTGTCAGAGGCAGAAGGGCACTCCTCCTCGCTCTTACGACCAGGAGGAGTAGCCTAGGGTGGCGCAGAAACTCCAGTCAGTTCTAGAGGCTCACTCAGATTCCTCCAGCGATCAGTGAGTATTCCTATTGTTAAAGGACCAAAGGTTGTTTTACGTATAGGAACAAATAAACATTTTGCGAAAATTGTATTTTTTTCTAACTATAAAAAACCTGAGGTCCTTTAACAATATGCCCACCTCATGCCACCCCTCAATCTGAACCTGGGCCGAAAGGCAAAGTGGAGTGCTTACATCCGGGGCAGGCTAGCTGCCCCACGGTAGTTACTGCCTAACCACCTTGTTCAAGATTCAACGGCTGTAATTCCAGCTACGCGTAAGTTTAATTCCTATTGTTAAAGGACCTCAGGTTGTATAGTTAGGAAAAATACAATTTAATGTATGACACTTACCTGGCAGGTATATATATAGCTATATTCTCTGTTCCACCTGGCAGAAATTTTCAAAACTCGCGGCAATCGCTAGTAACCTATTAGTAGTTCAGGCAACCACCACCCGTTACCGTGGCGCTAGCGCTAGGAACCGTTCCCAATTGGGCCAGATTTTCTCTGCCAGCCGAACCGGCAACATTGTTGGTGGTTCCCTGCTAGAATTTCATTCTCGTTGCTGACTGATCTTGGATTTTTGGTATTGTACTCGGAAACGTTAGCTTGGCATTCGCTTGGATTGTTCTTTAAGATGTCTTGACTCTGGAAAGTATGTTTAGAGTGTGTGTAAAGGCGGGGTGTAAGTAAGACTGCCGAAAGCTTCTCGGTCGACCTCATACCTGTTTGTAAGAAAAAATGTAGGGAGAATGTGTGTACTTGGGAGAATAGATGCATTGAATGTGAGAATTTATCAGAGAAGGAATGGAAGGTCTTTATGAAATACGTTGAGAGACTGGAGAAAGATCGTGTAAGGAGATCTGTTTCTCGTAGTGAGAAGTCAAATTCTTCGAGTAAAAGGAGTGATTGTATTTCCTCTCCAGCTCCTTCTAATGTAGAATTGGTAGTTCCTTCTCCCCAGGTATCTCCTGCGCCCGCTGCTGTATCGGAGGAGACGAACGATACAAATATTGTGAAAGTGTTCGCTGCCCTTGCGTCCATGGGCGACCAGATACAGCGACTTACAGACAAAGTTAGTGCTTTCGATGTCAGTGAAAGTGTAGTGGAGGGGGGCTCTGATCGTCTCTCTCGTGCTCCTAGACCTAGACCTCTGTCAAGCTCCCAGACCCAAGGGAGAAGCATGTCGACAGTCGAAGGGAGGCGAGAGAGGTTTTGACACGGTCAGGCGTCCCTTCGAACAGTCCTGTTGCAAGTTCCCAGGCTGTTGCAGTTCGCCGCAGAAAAGGCGTAACTGGGAAGTGTGCGTCCTCGGAAGGTTCGACTTCCGAGCGAGAACGTCGGTATGCAGTGGTGTCTCGCCCACTCAAGAGGACGTTCAGGACATCAACTGCTCTCGAGAGACAGGTGCAAGATAGTGAGGGCTTGGAGTAGTCCTGAGGTGTTGTCATCTCGGAAGACGGGAGAGCAGTACCGATCAAGAAGAAAAGGATTTTTCGTACTAGAGAGGACGCAAATCGCACTGGCGATATACGTCCGTCTCGGCATGGTATTGCCTTGGGAGAATCGCCTCCATCTTCTTATGGATCCTCCCCTCGTATTTCTCCGTCGGGTAGAGTACAAGATCGCTCTCCTTTAGGTCGCAGTCCAGCTCGTAATCCTCATCCTTCGTCGTCATACCATTCAGGAGGATGGTACGAAGCATTTCTTACGGGAAATGCAGTCCAAGTTGGCAGTGTTGGTGAAGTCTTGGGATGCTCCTGAACAAGCATCTTCGAGGCGTAAGGACGATTTCCTTCCCATTAAGTCTTCGAAAAGGGAAAAGAAGACAAGGACGCGTTCGCCGAGGACGCAGGGCGCACTGGCGCTAGGAGGAAAATAGTGTCGGAAGAAGCAGGACGCAAACGTCAGGACGCGGGACAATGGTGGACGCAGGACGCAGGCGACAGGAAGCATGGCGTTGTCTACGTATGGACGCAGGACGCAAGGCGGCAGGACATCAAGAGGCTGGCGCAGGACGCAGACGCATCGGTAGCCGCAGCAGGACGCAGGGCGGCGCAAGACATCGAGAGGCGGCAGGACGCCGATGCCTCGCTAGCCGCAGGACGCAGGCGGCAGGACGCTAGTCCGTCAACGAAGCGTCAATACGACGACGACTTGCAAGATATTTCTTCAGCAGAAGAAGATGTTGGAAGGTAATTGAAGAAAAGAATACAGAACCTTCTTCAGATTATAAGGTTCTGACTTCACGTCTTATTTGCTGTTTTTGAGGGGGAATTTAAACCGACAGCTCCGTTATCCCCCATTATCACAGTTTTTCCAAGACTAGGACTCCAAAGAAGTCCTCCTTCCTGAAAATGACGATGTCAATTTCGGCAAAGAAGGCCCTTCAACGGTGTGAATGACTGGATGAAGGACAAGAAAGAAGGCGGGAAAATACTCGTTTGTTTTTCCTCCAGCTAAGTTAGCTTCTAAATCAGGAGATATGGTACGCTACTGGAGAAAGTCTAGGCCTGGAGTACCTGCCTCCTCCCAGGGGGACTTCTCAGTATAGTGGACAGCTCACGCAGACAGGCGTTACAGTCGGCCAAGGTCTGGTGGACGTCCTCGGAATTTGACCATCTATTTAAAGGGATTTTTAGGACTTTCGAAGTCTTTAATTTCTTGGACTGGTCTTTGGGAGCGCTAGCGAATTCCATAGGAGAAGAGGATTCGCAGGACTTAGAAACAGCTAAGAGCATTATGTCCTGCATGGATAAGGCTCTTAGAGACGGAACGAATGAGCTGGCTTCGTTATTCACAGCAGGAGTGTGCTTAAGAAGAGATCGCTCTTGTGTTCGTTCGCCTCAAAAGGAGTTTCTAACTCTCAGAAATCGGAGTTACTGTTCTCTCCCCTTTCGAAACAGCTGTTTCCTTCAGAGGTGATTAGGGATATAGCTCTATCCCTTTCGCAGAAAGCCACTCAAGATCTTCTTTCTTCTTCGGTTAAGAAGTTCTTACCAACCAAGTTGGTGAAGAAGACGCCAAAGGAGACTAGACCCCCTCTCGCAACATCTCCGAGAGCCCTCGGGAAAATTACAACGATTTAGAGAAGAAAGCGGCTCTGTGGGAGCAGGTAGCTTCCATGCTAGAGAAAGGAGCAATAGAACCTGTTCTGGATCACGAATCTCCGGGATTTTACAACCGTCTGTTCCTGGTTGCGAAGTCCTCGGGAGGTTGGAGGCCAGTGCTGGACGTAAGTCAACTGAATCTTTTCGTAGAAAAGACCAAGTTCACTATGGAGACGAACGATTCAGTACTGGCAGCGGTACGTCCAGGGGACTGGATGGCGACTCTGGACTTACAAGACGCATACTTTCATATTCCGATTCATCCAGGAAGCAGGAAGTATCTAAGGTTTGTGATTCAGGACAGGGTCTTTCAGTTCAAGGCCCTATGCTTCGGCCTTTGCACAGCCCCTCAAGTATTCACGAGGATGATGTCCAATGTGGCGAGATGGCTACATTTAAGAGGGATCAGAGTGTCTTTGTATCTGGACGACTGGTTGATAAGATGCCCAGTCGAGAAGTCAATGTCTGGAGGACGTAAGTCAAACATTGGACTTAGCAAAAGACCTAGGTCTGGTAGTGAATATGGGAAAGTCCCATTTGGAGCCCCAACAACAGATAGTTTATTTGGGATTCAGATATCGGCAGTGACTTTTCGGGCTTTTCCGTCCCCCGAAAGGCAAGACCCAATGCAGTCAGAAGGTGCAGGATTTTCTAAAGAAAGACCGATGCTCTGCAAGAGAGTGGATGAGTCTACTGGGCACACTCTCTTCACTAGAGAGGTTCATTTCTTTAGGAAGACTGCACATGAGACCTCTTCAGTTTTTCCTGAAGGATTCATGGCCAAGAAAATCGCAACCGGATTCCTTCCAGTTTCTAATTCCGACCGAAGTAAAGGAGGAATTAAAGTGGTGGCTAACTCAGGCAGGTTAGCAAGAGGGATGTCGCTTCAGCAGAAGAACCAGACCTCGTCTTGTTTTCCGACGCGTCGGACGCGGGTTGGGGAGCGACATTAGGTCCCTCAAGAGGTGTCGGGACTTTGGAACAAGGACGAAACAAAGTGGCACATAAACAGGAAGGAACTGTTGGCAATTTTCTTGGCTTTGAAAGCACTTCAGAGAGTTGATTCGAAAACAAGACAGTGCAGGTCAACTCGGACAACACCACGGCTCTGGCATATATTCGGAAGCAAGGGGGAACTCATTCTTTTCCCCTTTACAATCTGGCAAAAGAAATTCTGCTTTGGGCAGAAGAGGAAAAGGTCGTGATACTCACCAGGTTTATACAAGGAGAGAAAGAACGGGGTGGGTGCGGACCTTGTTGAGCAGGAGAGAGCAACTTCTCTCGACGGAGTGGACGTTGCAACATGGAGGTTTGCCAGAGCCTGTGGAAGTTGTGGGGCCGTCCGGTAGTGGATCTGTTTGCGACAGCCAGAACAAAAGAGGTTACCAACATATTGCTCTCCGATTCCAGACAGGAAGCAGTGGCGGTAGATGCGTTCTTGATGGATTGGTCAAACTAGATCTGTACGCTTTCCTCCCCGTTCAAGGCGCTGGGGAAAGAAATGATGAGAAGTTCAGGGAGAGCAAAGGAACGAGGATGACCTTAGTAGCCCCGTTTTTGGCGGCCCAAAGTTGGTTCACAGAGGTACTGGAATGGACAGTAGATACGCCAAGGACTCTTCCTCTAAGAGTAGATTTACTCAAACAACCCCACTTCGACAGGTTTCACAAGAATACCCCGCCTCGCTCTGGGTCGACTGCGTTCAGACTATCGAACGTCTGGTCAGAGCGAGGGGATATTTCTAGAGAGGTGGCCAGTGCAGTGGCTAGAGCCAGAAGAACCTCCACAATCACGGTGTATCAGTCGAAGTGGGACAATTTCCGGAAGGGGTGTAAAAACAGGAAAGTGTCTTCATCCAGTACCTCTGTGACCCAATCGCAGATTTCCTTCTTTACTTGAGGAAGGATTTACACTTGTCAGTTTCGACAATTAAAGGTTATAAGAGTATGCTAACCTCAGGTTTAGACACAGGGATCTAGACATCTCGAATAACTTAGATCTGAGAGATCTGATTAGTCGTTTGGGACGAAGAAACAATCAGAGGCAGGCCACCTGCGTGGAACCTGGATGTGGTATTGAAGTATTTAACTTCTAGCAAATTCGAACCGTAGAGGAATCCTCTATGAGAGATCTTGCTAAGAAGACTATCTTTTTAGTAGCATTGGCAACATGCTAAAAGAGTTAGTGAGCTTCAGGCCATATCGAAGAAGGTGGGATGGAGACACGGCATGCAGTGTGTTCATTCCAAGAGGTTTCTTGGCCAAGAATGAGGATCCAGCTAATCCTTGGCCAAGATCCTTTGAAGTTTTGGTTCTAGCTGAATGGTCAGGTTAACGAGCAAGAAAGAGTTCTCTGCCCAGTGAGAGCGTGAGATGTTATATAGAAAGAACAAGAGTTATCAGAGGGAGGTCTGATGCTCTGTGGTGTTCAGTTAAAGACCCCACTAGACCCATGACGAAGAACGCTCTAGCCTTCTTCATGAGAGAGTTAATTAAAGAGGCTCATATGTTGTGTGAAGAGCAGAGCTTTGGTATTTTGAAAGTGAAGGCTCATGAAGTCAGGGCAGTGGCGACTCATTAGCGTTTAAAAAGAATTTAGCCCTCAAGGAAATTATTGAATCAACATATTGGAGAACTAATTCAATATTTGCGTCTCATTATCTTAGGGACGTTCAGACAACCTTCAATAATTGTCAGACGCTAGGTCCATACGTGTCCCCGGGTACAGTATTGGGCAAAGGAGTTACTACCCCATAACCTTTTTGTAAGCTAGTTGTTTTTATTAGGTGATGGTGTTTGTGTTTCTTGGTCGTCTGAGAAAAGGGTGCGGTACTTTTCTCAGTTGTGTTAGTATTATCTGGTGATGGTGTGTGTGTAGTTCAGGTAAATGATCTGTTACTAGCTTGAATGCCGTGGCATAAGAGGGCTGTAAGGATCTGTCAACACATTGGTCACGTCCAGTTGTCAGTTCCAGTCTTAGCTTCTTCAACATACAGGACACTTCCTTGTTGAGAGCTACTAAGGTTTAAGCAGGCTTAGAGGCAGGACCTATGAAGTCAGCTACCTTAGCAGGTAAGGAACCTGGAGTTTTAAATAATATGTTAATAATATTTTTAGATCTAAGAATGTTGCTGTCCTGACCCACCTCCAAATGTGTCAATCAGTATATATATACCTGCCAGGTAAGTGTCATACATTAAAATGAAGTTTTTATGATAAAACAAAGTTTAATGTATACTTACCTCCGGCAGGTATATATAATTTAATTCCCACCCGCCTCCTCAGGGGACAGGGTCAGAGAAAATCTGGCCCAATTGGGAAACGGTTCCTAGTGCTAGCGCCACGGTAACGGGGTGGTGGTGGCCTGAACTACTAATAGGTTACTAGCGATTGCCGCGAGTTTTGAAAATTTCTGCCAGGTGGAACAGAGAATATAGCTATATATATACCTGCCAGGTAAGTATACATTAAACTTTGTTTTATCATAAAAACTTCATTTTTCAACAAATTGTTATATTCATATGCAAACCAACTTCTTGTGATAGCCTTGATAGCCGCCTTTCTACTTTGTGTTAAGGGTCAGCGGCAAAGGTATGCCAACATCTTTATTAGTACATATTTTCGCCCTTTAACGTTAGGACGAGACTTGTATTCATCCTTCCAAGGCTCCGCAGCTGAGGAAGAAGAAGGTGGTCTTGCTCCCCCACCTCCCCACCAAGAAGTCTTGCACAGAGACTTCTAAGTGTCTGTCTCGTTGTCCTGGTGAGACAGGTGGGCCTTCCGCTGGTCCTCCCATTCCTTCGGGAACGAGAACCATCTCTCCTGCCTCAGGGAAGAGAAAGGCGGGGACCATAGAGGTACTATCTACTGCCGGTAACTCTGCTCTACAGTTCTAGAGATTCCATCTCTGGAGAGGGAACCATCTCGGGCTGTCGCTCGCCAGTGAGCATCTCCGAGTGTGCGGTGTTCACTGCCGGTGAATGTGGATTCGACGTGACGTAGTCCCATTTGACTGTTCATGAGAGTGAGACTGGGTAGGAGGTCCCCAACCGAAGCTGATTCTGGGACAGCTGACGCATCATCGAGGACGGTGATCGGTCTCACCGCGTTGGTGGACGCTACTGTCACCGACGCGTCAATCACACGGGCATTGGATCGATGGCCAGCAGTGGAGTGGCTCCCTGACGCGATATGAGCTACCATCCTCAGCCAGCGCTCCTACGGGAGGACCGCTGGTCTTGACCTGCAGACCGGTCATCACCACGGGTTGGTGATCGCCTGCAGCCCTCTCTGTCTACCGGTTCTGCTGGTAGACAGAGCAGGAGCATCAGATCTGCCTCACCTGTCCTTTCAACCTCCTCAGGATAATGTTTTGTTTATACTTACCAATTGATTACATGATCGTAGCCTACACTCCTCCCCACACATGGATACCAAATAATTACATAATTGGAGCCCACATGCCTCCCCACACATGGATATTATTACCAATTGATTACATGATCGGAGCCCACACATGTATATTAGAGCAAGAAATGAATGAAGGTCTTTGCTAGTTTGTTTCCATAAGTCCCAAATAGCGGGTGGGTCCTATTCACCTACGCACAAACAAAAGAAGTGCTGCGGTGCACATTTTGAATTTTTAAGCTGCCATAGACTAGGGATCCATAGCCAATAATTACTTAGTAAGTATATACAAAACATTATTTTATTATGAAAATGTAATTTTCACACATTTTGCACTGCATTAGTCTAACATTTTCCTTTTAGTAAAATCTCATTGGTATTGTATTGTGTATAGAAATCTTTTATGTGCTAATGGATATCGCATCTCCTTCCCACAGATAACCTGTATTGTTTGGGATGATCACTGGTAATCTGTGGAGGAACATGTTCGGCTTCGTACTAGTTTTCCTCAATAACATACTCTAGGTAAATGATATAAAAGAGAAGTAAGTTCGATAAAAGAGAATTTCCCTAAATTATATGTAGTATTGTAAAAGCTATATTAAATCTTTAGTTACTTAATGACTTGAATGCATTATTCAAAACCCAGTCTGGAAGTAAACATCCACTTGGCTTTTGGCCGCTATGTGATGCAGACATGTTTTTGTCAGCTCTTGCCTGGCTGTCGAGTTAAATGTATTTTTCATGGTGAGATCTTTCTTTTCTTCTTTTTATATATTTTGAATAATTGTATTTGATATTTATTAATATAAAAACCCATGATTTGTGATAGCCTTGCAGTCCCATTCCCCCAGCGTGTGTGTCTCGGGGTCGGTGGCCAAGGGTTGTAACATTCACCCTCATCACATTCACACGCCCTTTAATTATAAGGGCTTGGAAATATTTATTTGATGATTATTTTTTGTTGTCCTCTTTCACTTGTACTGTCAGATGCGGGAAGAAAACTATGGAGCATTTGCTCTTATTTGTCTTTCCTGGCATTCTTTCCTTATGTTGTTTTCCCCTTCCGGAGAGATAATTCTGTCACCCTCTTTGCTTGCTTGTCAGGTAAGGAGGAGGAGGGAGTGTGTTGGTGATGAGTGACTTATTTTCAGGGGTCTCCTCTGTGTTGGAGGGCAGTGCCTTCCAGAGTCAGAGGAATTTCATTTTATTAAATTATCTTTTATTTTCTATTTCTTCAGATTGACTGTGTGCGGTCGTAGGACACAGCAGTAGATGGTTGGATATCTCACTGTGTTGGTTATCCTAACCTTAGTGACTGCACATGTGACATTCTACTATGCTGTGGCACTGCCTCTGTATGTGTGTAGTCCCCCTGCTGTGCCCTCTGTTAGATTGCTACTGTTGCCCTGATGACCAGTCATTGGGCAGCTTCTACTGTGCCTCTGGACCCAGCTCAAGGAGTCCCAGAAACCGGATACCCTTCGGGGAAAGAAGAAGGCTGCTTCTCCCCCACAAAAACCCCTTTTGCAATTCCTCCTGCAGGATTTCTAAGGGGCGGCCTCCTCCATGGGAGGCAGTGGGATCTCTTGCGGATCTTCCCAACCATTGGGGTTGGGAAACAATGTGCATGCCCTGGCTTTTGTGTTTCATGTGCTGTGGGAGCACAAATTTCAGTTTGCATCCCATCACCAGTCTCGGGGTCACCTCTAGACAGGTGCCATGTTGGGCCTCATTCATGAGTCACTCCAAATGCTCGTGTAGAATTCTTAACGAATTGCAAGCATCCCAAACTGCTGACGAAGAGAAGTCTTACTCTCCCAATTCAGGCACAGGGCAAAACATTCATGTGTTTTGTCTCTTCCTGCCAGCACTACCACTACCACTACCTGAGTGCTCGCCAGTGCTTGGCAGGTTCCCACCTGGTTTCTTGATTCCGAGGATTTGAACACCCGAAGAAGCAGGGAGGAGATTTCCTTTGAAAGTCCTACGGAACTTCTAAGGGAGTGCCTCTCTCCAAGGAGGCAGCGTTTCTCTCTTTGGCTCTTCCCACCATTGGGGTGGGATCCAATTCGCATTCCCCTTTGGGGTTCTGCATGGGGTCCTGCATTTGTGGGAGCCTCAAGTGAGCGAGTCACACTCTTGATCCAGTTCTTATATGCTCGCATCTAACACTGGTTCTGTGCCTGCTCTTCTTTGATTTCTTCGCAAGTGGAGAGAGGGCTCCCGATGATCGTTCTTACGAAATTTGGGAGTCTGCCAAGTGCTCAGATTCTTTGGAATCATGAGCGCTCAAAAGATGAGAGAACACCACTCCCAACAATTGTTCTTACGCGATTTGGGAGTCTCGCCAGGTGTTTCAATTCTTTAGAATTTCTGACGCTCGCAGAGCCCTCGAATTCTTTGGAATCGCAAGCACTCAGAATGCAAGAAAGAGTCTCCCCATAATTATTCTTAAAATTTTTAGTAGTCTCACCGAGCGCTTGAATTAATTAGAATTTGTGATGCTGGGATTCTTTGGAATTGCGAACTTTTGGATTGCAAGAGTAGACCACTCCCGATGTTTGTTTTACAAGATGCGGGAGCCTCACCGAAGCCCTTGAATCCTTAGAATTTCTTGGGCACTCACTGAGTTATCTGATTCTTGGAATTGCAAGCACTCAAGTGAGAGAAGACACTCCTGAAGATTGTTCTTACGACATTAGGGAGTCTCATCAACCGCTTGAATTCCTTGGAATTTCGGTCACTTTCTGAGCTCTTGGATTCCTTGGAATTGCGAGCGCTCGGAAGTTGATAGAAGATCATTCTCGACTATTTTTACAAGATTTGGGAGTCTAGCTGAGCACTCAAATTCCTTGGAACTTTGAGAGCTCACTGTGCGCTAGGATTTTTTAGATTGTGAGTGCTTGGCTGGTGTTATATAGACTACCTGGGTTTATACGGAATCTTGGGCTTTTCTCAACCAGTGTAGGGGAGTTTGCTCTCCAGTCCAGTTTAGGAACACAATAAGAGAAGTGCCAGGACACTTTTGTGTTTTGTCACTGCCTGCAAGTGCAAGTGCTCGGTCAGAGTCCGTCGTCGTGTCATGAACCTTAGGATCTGTAAGGATCTTCTGTAAGGGCTTCGGCCTCGAAGGAGATTAGTGCAAACTTTCGGAAAGCGATATTTCATAGCAAACAAGTACCCGCCTCATAGTCGCTTTACGTGACCTGTACTTTGGCTCAACTCGGAGTTCAGCCGAATCGAGCACTCGTCCCTGTCTGGGAGAACTTTTGTTCTACAGTAAAACCCCCGTACAGTGGTCCCCCCGTACTCGTGGGGGATGCGTACCAGACCCCTCCACAAATAGTTAAAACCAGCGAATGTTTGGAGACCCTATAAAAACGCTAAAAAACAGCCTATTTTGTTAGTTAAAAATCAAGAAAAACCCACTAAAAATTTTACTTGATTTTTTTTAATAGTTTTATCACAAAAGGTGAATTTTATGATGAAATTGATAACAAAAACCCAGGAATTCGTGGATATTTCTCATAGAAAAATACTGTGAATGTGCTAATTTTCCGTGAATAATGCGGGGAAACGTTCCCGAGAGAAATCTGCGAAATCGGATAATGCGAATACGGGGGTCCACTGCATTTGCGTTCTCACAATTTGCAGACTTACCTATTCATGGGGTTCTCATTGGAACATATAAGCATTATTAATGGAAAATTTTTTAGTCGCAGCATTTTTCATCGAGAAATGTTCACTAATTACTGTATTTTTATATTTTCATGACTAAATGCACTTTTTGTGACAAAACTATTGAAATACTCAAATACAAGTTTTATTTTTGGAACTATCAAATGTGTATTTAGAGGAGTTTTAAGTATTCGAGGATTTGAGCTATTCACAGGGCAGTCTGGTAAGCTTCCCCAGTAAATATGTGGGTTTCACTATATTCAAGTTGGTGCTTTTCCATGGCATGAGCACCTTCCTTCCCAGTGCAGCAGCCAACACAAGGTCTTCCCCTCTTGCTGGTTCTTTTAACAGGACAGGTAGGAATGCACTTTCTCCTTACCTGTTCTCTTGGTTCCCTCGGTTGTTCTGAGAGGTGTAAGGTGGACACAGAGAATTTCAATGAGTTTGTCACTTTTTCACATTCCGAAGAGTATGTCAGACTGAAAGATAGACAAGGTATCAGGACCACATTTTTGTCTTTCTTCCTTTGGATCTTTGCCCACAAGTCCTTTGGTCCTTTTTTTCCTTGGACCTGTGGTGATTGCTCAACAAGTTGTGTTTTCTTACCCAGCCCCTTTAAGATGACAAGTTGCATCTCGTCTAAGGGGTGCGGGTCTAGAGATGAGAAGGATTCAAGAGTGACTGGCCTCTCCCCTTCCTCCTTCCCCATTCTTCTACTTCTCTTCCTTTGGGTTGAGAATAGGACTTGAACTTACTCTTGCTGTACAGGTGTCTGATGCAGTAAGTCTTCACATCAAGTTTCCTCTCTATTTTCTTGTTAGATTCATAGAGGCCTTCCCGCTTCTTCCTGTAGCAAGGGGAGGTAGGAGACTGGGAATAAAGCAACCCTTCTGGGATCTTTGCCTTGAGGCCTCCTACTCTTAATATTGTTCCCAGCCTTTTTTGTAGGAGTTACAATTCCTCGCTCATTCGAAAAGGCCCAGAATTCTGACTCTTGATCCTGCTGTTCTTAAACTCCAATCAAACTGTCAGAGGTGGGACACTCCTCTTTACTCTTTCACCCAGGAGGATACCGCCCAGGTGTGCTGAACTCCAGTCAATTAAGAGACTTGCTCAGATCTCGTCCCTCCAGTAAGTGAGTCTTTCTATTGTAAAAGACCAAGGGTTCGTATATTGTATATTGTTCAAGAGTTTTAACGGCCATGTTCTAGCTTCGCCGTAAGCGGTTCCTATTGTAAAGCACCTCAGGTTTGTATAGTTAGGAAAAATACAATTTACTCTTAAAAATTGTGATGGTTGAAGGGTGTCCAGGATCCACATTGTTTTAGCAAGAGCTAGTCTCTTCTGATTAGAGCTCCTGATGACAACTACAGTCTGGCACAAGCTCATAATATGGGAAGCCCTAAAGTACACAGCAGAGATCTGGGAAACTCCATTTTAACACCTTGAAAAACATCTAGATGTATGTCTTCAGACGATCCTATAGCAAAGCCAACATGGCCCTTTAGCCTTAAAGGCTGCTACCAAGAAGTTTCCTCATGCCTGAAAAACAACAGAAACCTAACCATGTTGTTTATAGACTTATTGGTTCTGGAAAAAAAAGCCCCTTAATGTGGGACTATGACTCACTCTTCTTAACCACAAGTTAACCCATGCCCAACTTGCACTAAATGATACTCCTTCATAAAAAGCTCTGGTTCATGTATATATATATATATATATATATATATATATATATATATATATATATATATATATATATATATATATATATATATATATATAATGAGGTTATTTCCTCATTATTCATTTGGTAAACGTGTAACAGGTAATGAAAATGAGAGAGTTGCATCATAAGAAAATACATTTATTAACAATTAATAAATAATGAATTAATCAAGTCTTACAGACTAACTTACTTCAAGTTACCCCACTATCAAAATGTTCTAAACAGTAAATATAGTCACACCAAATGTCTATTATCCACCGGGGACTCTTCTGTCCCCCTAAGACTCTCTGTCCCCCTTTGCCAGAACCAAGTCTGTTTCAAAGACACGAGAAACACACTCATAAGTACCCATAAGTTTAGCAACAAAATCAAAGATTAGATATTCTTATAAAAATGTCAAACAGACAACAAGCCACTCTTTGGCTAAAGTAATTTAACTCACCCATGCAGCCGGACTATTTAAAGCACTATATTATAAAAAAACTCCCGGTGAGCACCACGGCATCTTGCCTTTCTTCCAAAGACGCCTCTATCAAAATCCCCCCATAGACTTGCGTATGATACTTTTTAATAGAAGAGGCGCACACGCACTTACGAACGCACACTTCGTTAGTGCCTCACAATTCTAGCTGCATCCAGTTTCACAAAGGCACTTTGAGAAGAGTTCATGAACTGAGTACATTGACTTGTCTAACTATGCAGTTTTATCTCACGCCACCCACAGAAACTATTCGTCAGCTTTCTCGGGTTGTTGCTTCTCCACATTCCAATAGGTCACAGCGAACATATTGGCAATATATTATTAATCAAAAACCCTAGGCCTGTCACGGCTCGGCCACTAACCAATGCTAGCCCCCGCCTAGCAAAATTGTGAAATAAAATAGCTTATGTAATATAAAACACATTGGCCGGCTTAAATAAAATACAAGTAATAACTGCACGTCTTTGGCATTATAAAATAAAGTCTGTTATGCTTTTATCTCCAAATAACACTAGAATTTTCTCTCTTCGGATTCTTGAATATCCCTCTTTGTCTGCAACTAGCTGCTCCTGTAGCAGACTGTAGCTAACTGTAGGAAGACGGAATGCCTCCCTCATTGTAGAAGACTTCTCATGGCTTCTACAGATCCCCAAAAGACACGCTGTAGAATTCTGTAGACTCTCGTAATCACCACGGACAAAACGACAGCAACCTCTCTGCACGGCTGGTGGACGTCTTGCTAGCGTTGGGAAACGACTTTTTTGTGTGTTAGTATGTCAGTCAAGTCATTGGTCAATCTAAAAAGAATTAACCCAGACATACTACTTCTATCAAACAATGATCTCAAAAAGTCAGAAATACTAACTGAACGTCTCCCAATTAACTCCCTTTAATATGACCACTAAATCATAAGTCATTATCAAAACTCTCAAAGAAAAAAAACATCAAGTTCTCCAACTCAATTCTCCAAACTCACACATCAGCACACACACAACTCAGAAATCACAGCAACTCCACGGACTTCTGCACTCACATTTCAAACTCGAATGTTATCATAAGAAAAAAAAAAAAAAGAAAAAAAATCGTAATGAGCCCAAGGAAAAAAAAAAATAATCACATAACACACCCAGACCCAAAAAATGTTCTCTCAAGCTCTGATATTTGAACAACCCACAAAATCAGTAAAAATCTCCAATGTTTAACAGCAAAAACCCCTTTACTGCTCATACAATTAATCACAATGAAACTTAATGGTCAACTCCCATTTATGTAAATAACAACTCCCTAAAAATTACATCTCCCGTCCAAAAAGAAATGCTATTTAAGCTCAATCCCCAATTACATCTCCCATAGGAAAAGGAAGAAAAAAAAATAAAGATAACCACAAGTAGGTTTCCCCCAATCCCAAAATACATAGTACATGTATAATATGCATAACACCCCCGCGTTTTTTCCCATGAAATGCTCCATGTAAAGTTACGGAATTTCTCGACACCGCAACTTTTCATCGACTGGACATGTCCAGAAAGCAAACTCTTACCCATGCGCTTACGTGAAATGCTATTGTCAACATTTCCAGATATTGCTAAAATTCTGATCAATCACCATTAGAGGAAAAGGAACAGCACAGCGCTTGTCAGCAGAAAAATCCACCTGCGGACGTGTGCTTAAACTGCGGTACAAAAAATGTCCAGTCAGAGACACAAGTTTGGAAAACTCATGATTCTATAGAAAAAATCGTCTGTACTGGCACGAAGTAAGCGCATTTCACAAAATTAACTCCAGGATATGACTAATGTGTTCAAACATTTGTCTATTCTCTCAACATGACTTTGCCCAATTATATGCCTCCAAAAATAACACACTTGTGAACATAAAAAATGCACACATCTCCATAGGACTCGTAATGCAGTAATGCCACTCGCCTCTAAATAGTCACGAAACCAAAAAGAAAGAACCACAAAAATCTTCTCTTTGCTCAAAAAGACAAACTCCATAACCACAAAAAAAGGGTCACCCGCCAATGATTAATTCCATCTCCTTATATAAATATGTGACACCACATTAATAAGAACGCCACTCCGGATAAAAATATTTCCTCCATTTGGTTAGTAACCAACCCCATATTATTCACTCTTATTTCTCCGATAGCCATATGTTAATAAAAAAACCACCACTCCAGGAATAAAGAATAATCACCTCTATTTCGGCAAATAAAAAATATTTACCTCTATTTCCCCAATACTCCATGTGGATTAAAACAAGGCTCCAAAAAATATATCTCCAAAGAGGAATATCAAAAAAATGAAATCCTATCTCCAAAAAAATGTGCACTCAAGGCATCTAGCTCACACACTCACAAATACTGCCCCATAATCTCCAAATATGTGTCTCCATTTGCAACAAAGATGGCTGCAAAACAATTGAACTAAACATAGCTCTCATCACCATTGGCAAATATCAAAAATGGCCAAAAATATATCTCCAATATATTATATCTCAAATTATAACTCCCAGATAATATATACCTCCAATTATAACTCCAAATGATATATCTCAATTCTCCAGGGAATAACTCAATGTTATAGTCAAAAACTATAAAACACTCTCCATTTAGCCTAACTGCTAAAAAAGGGCAAAAACTCGGCAAATAAAATCTGTCTAGAAAATTCTAGAAAAATCACCAATGTGCCACAACTATTATAACAGAACTCCAAATACACAGTGTCTTAGCGAAGACTTCTCCATATGCACTACGACATAGGCCATTAGAAAACTTAACCAAGTTTCCTATCTCTCACAAAGTTGTCTCAAATACAACTAATGTTTTGTGCAAGAAAACTCACTATTTCTGGAACACAAATATCCAGAGAAAAAATGTAGTGCCATTACGTATGCATTCAAAACAGAGCAAGAATTTCTCCCGTGTATTTCTCTACAGCATCAAATAGCTGAAACACAAACACGTTCCTGAACAGTGACTCTAAGTCACGAACTGAGACATTAAAATATATTCACACCAACTGGAGAGAAATAAACAAATTCAAATTCACCCTTGGTAAAGAAAACTTGTGTCAGCGATGGCTAACTTCCAAAAAAGGAGAAAAGAAAAATCTACGGCATTATTAAATATCTCTCGTGACTCACTAGATGTCAAGCAATTATCTGCTGAACTCATAAAAAAAGAAAAAAAAACTAAAATAATGTGTTGTTAGTTCCTCCCATATTCAAAAAAGATTTCACCACCCTTGATAGCATTACAACACCCACGTACTAGTATAACAAAAATCAGTATCAGAAGCATCACTATCAGCAAAATCACTAAAAAAATTGCTATCATTAAAATCACCAGTATCAGTACAAAAAAAATATCACCAATGTTAATGCTTGTCCATTCTCCAAGGAATTCAGCACAAAATTCAGCAAATGTTCAGCAAGACTCAACACAATTCACCAAGATTCAGCCAGATTCATCAAGATTCAGCAAAACTCATCCCTTATGAATGACTGAAATATTCTCCAAAGTTACAAAAACTCAACAAATAATTAACACAAGATATCTCCCATTAATTCATTGTAATAATTCTCCATGAATAATTATCTGTAATAATTATAAAATAATCTCCCATGAAATATCTCAATCTCTCGTAAAAAACAAAGTCTCCGAATGATAAATTATACTTAAACAACCTCCCGGGACACATCTCAAGTATGATAATTATTAATAATAATACTAATTCTCCATAGCAATAATTCTCTTGCAAAGATCTCAAGTAAGGGTGAAATTCAAATTGCATACACAGTAATGCTGAACCTTCTGACACACAACACAGACACAACACCATTCACGGCGCCGGGCATCACCACTCAGCACCATTTTCAAAGTAATCCCTCCAACACAATAAAATAAAATAATAATAATAACTAATCTGTCTCCCCCTTATATTTGTGTCTTCCAAGGCACAAGGAAAACGTACACCCATACAATGCATTTCAATTCTCTTTTCTCTTCATTCACTAGAAAGAAAATCTCTACGGGCATTTCACTTCATCAACTAATCAATCAGCTGATATCTTGGCATTGGAAATTCATTGTCAAGGGCAAACTCATCCCCCAACACCCCGACACAAAGAAAAAAAAAGGAGTTCACCCCCAATGAGAAAAAAAAAGTTTCTCCCCCCCTGGGCGTTGACACTCCCCCGTCAAGCGATAGAACACTCCCCCGAAGCAGACCAGTAGTCCCCATCTCCTTGCAATCCCCTCTCGAGGCAGGCCATTAGTCCCCTCGCATGCACTATCCCTTAGGCAAGCAGTACCTGCCATGCAACGCGCCTCTCTGCGCAGGTTAGCAGAAATGTGCTGAGCCCGTAAAATTGTGTGGCCGCTCTGTCTCCAAGCTAGATATGCTATCTAAGCACAGTTCACATGCATGAAAAAAAACATATTTACACACCCTTATGTTTTAAACAAAGACGAATACGTCTATTATAAACACGCGCCAATAAAGAAAACACGTCACTTCTGCTACTATGGGGAAAGAAAAAAATATTTTTTGACCTCTTGAACCAATCCCATAACCCAGGAATATTTAAAAAAAAAACATACTCAACACTCTTTAACACTCACCATTCCATAATGGGAACAAAAAGAACTCGGAATTCACGTAATGCACTAATAACAACACCCCCGCGGGCGTCTCGGGATGCACTCGACATTACACACAGAAGTCATACTGAGTGCTTGCAACTGCTCCTAGGCTGACTCCCTGGGAAAAATGCTGAGTCTAAGAAAATCCTTCCCACTCCCCTTAGCACAGTTAACAGATAGATATTTCTCATTTTTTCTCACTAAGTAACTGAAAACTAAGTTTAACAATTTTCCACAATCCCACAAAGGCTTTGTCGTTCGAAAACTATCGCTAAGCCATAACCCCTTTATTTTCTAACTGGTCACCTATCTCTTCATTGGCGTTCACAGGCATAAAAAAAAAACTTTTATACCCCTTTTTCACCGTCTGCCACCAAAACCTGTAATGAAGTTATTTCCTCATTATTCATTTGGTAAACGTGTAACTCGAGTGTCAAGGCAAACAACCAAACCTCTCTCTAAGCGATACCTCTCTCTCTCTCTCTCTCTCTCTCTCTCTCTCTCTCTCTCCTCTCTAACAGGTAATGAAAATGAGAGAGTTGCATCATAAGAAAATACATTTATTAACAATGAATAAATAATGAATTAATCAAGTCTTACAGACTAACTTACTTCAAGTTACCCCACTGTCAAAATGTCTAAACAGTAAATATAGTCACACCAAAATGTCTATTATCCATCGGGGACTCTCTGTCCCCCTAAGACTCTCGGTCCCCCTTTGCCAGAACCGTCTGTTTCAAAGACACGAGAAACACACTCGTAAGTACCCATAAGTTTAGCAACAAAATCAAAGATTAGATATTCTTATAAAAATGTCAAACAGACAACAAGCCACTCTTTGGCTAAAGTAATTTAACTCACCCATGCAGCCGGACTATTTAAAGCACTATATTATAAAAAAAAAACTCCCGGTGAGCACCACGGCATCTTGCCTTTCTTCCAAAGACGCCTCTATCAAAATCCCCCCATAGACTTGCGTATGATACTTTTTAATAGAAGAGGCGCACACTTCGTTAGTGCCTCACACTCTAGCCGCATCCAGTTTTCACAAAGGCACTTTGAGAAGAGTTCATGAACTGAGTACATTGACTTGTCTAACTATGCAGTTTTATCTCACGCCACCCACAGAAACTATTCGTCAGCTTTCTCGGGTCGTTGCTTCTCCACATTCCAATAGGTCACAGCGAACATATTGGCAATATATTATTAATCAAAAACCCTAGGCCTTTCATATATATATATATATATATATATATATATATATATATATATATATATATATATATATATATATATATATATGTATATATATATATATATATATATATACATGGCCCACCCCCCGTATTCCCGTTCTCCATATTCGCGGACTCACACATTCGCGGATTTCTCTCGGGAACGTTTCCCTGCATTATTCGCGGAAAATTCACGCATTCGCGGTATTTTTCTATGATAAATATCCACAAATTCCTGGTTTTTTTTAGCGATTTCATCATAAAATGCACTTTTGTGGTAAAAACTATTAAAAAAACCAAAAAAATGTAGGAAAATTTTTAGTGGGTTTTTGTTTTCTTGAGATGTAACTAACAAAATAGGCTGTTTTTTAGCATTTTTTATAGGGGTTCCAAACATTCGCGGATTCTAACTATTCACAGGGGGGTCTGGTACGCATCCCGCGAATACGGGGGGACCACTGTATATATATATATATATATATATATATATATATATATATATATATATATATATATATATATATATATATATATATATATATATATATAATATATATATATATATACACACACATATATATGTATATATACACACACACACACACACACATATATATATATATATATATATAAATGAAAATTTGTCACATTTGAGGAAATGTAACAGCACATACCTTCCAAGACTGTCATCAGTGGTGCTGGTCTGAATAGTGACTCATGTATTGTATTTAGTGTAACAAAGTGAAACGAATGTGAAAACATTCATCTCTCTTTAAATTACTACTCAAATTTACCCTGTTATCTGAAGATATTATAGTGTTATGTATAACTGGATCACATATAATTAAGCATTTTCTGGGTTCAACCTGTGTTTGCCGGTGAAAAGGATCCTGCTGCTCACTTTTCTAGTATAAATAGGTTCTAAATATACCAGAGAAAAAAGTTAGCATGGTATGCTGAGGTTACTACCCTCGCTCGAGCACCCTAAGGGTGTTGGTTATAAAGTACAAGGCGAGTGAAAGCCACTATTCACAGGTGTTCTGGCAATTAGAGGTTTCCTTTCCAAAATCCCTCTCATGGGATGGGCCGTTGCAACCGCCACACCTTCCCTCTCGCTACCACTACTACTACCCGACCCGAGAGCATCTGCAATCCTGTTTTAGAACTTGGGAACTAGTGACACGCTTTTTCTTTATCCAATTTATTTGGTGATTTTGTGACTAACCCTTAAACGCCGAATGGACGTATTAAACGTCGAGTCAAAATGTCTCCCGTATGCCGAATGGACGTACCATACGTCGACTCAAATTTTTTTTTTTTTAAATTCGCGGAAAAATACTTATAGGCCTACCAGCCGAAAACTTTTGAATCATGCGCCTTGGGGGATGCTGGGAGTTTACGGATCGAGGTGTTATTTTGTTTACAATCGTTATGCAGGCGCGCAAGCGCGAATTTCTTTCTTGCCGCACCCAAAAGTATCTGTGACACATCTCGGAAATTATTTCGTCACTTTGACATAATTTTTGTACCATTTTAAATTAGCCGTTACATGGCAGTATTATATATGAAAATGGTGTGCATTTTATGTAGAATACAACAACAAAAATACTCATGATTGTAGCTTTTATCAGTTTTGAGATATTTTTATATAAATAACGATAAGTGCCAAAATTTCAACCTTCGGTCAACTTTGACTCTACCGAAATGGTCGAAAAACGCAATTGTAAGCTAAAACTCTTATATTTTAGTAATATTCAATCATTTACCTTAATTTTGCAACTAATTGAAAGTCTCTAGCACAATATTTCGATTTATTATGGTGAATTTATGAAAAAACTTTTTCCTTACGTCCGCGCGGTAACTCTTCCGAAAAAAATCATACATGCGATTGTGGTAATGTTTGCACCATTTTAAAATTAGCCGTTATATAAAGTTTTATATATGGAAATGTGCGCAATTTCATGCATAATACAACTAAAACAACCCATAGTTGTAGCTTTTATCAATTTTGAAATATTTTCATATAAAAAATGATAAGTGACAAATTTTCAACCTTTGGTCAACTTTGACTCTACCGAAATGGTCGTGGAAAAACGCAATTGTAAGCTAAAACGCTTATATTCTAGTAATATTCAAGCATTTACCTTCCTTTTGCAACAAATTGGAAGTCTCTAGCACAATATTCGATTTATGTGAATTTATGAAAAAAAATAACATTTTCGTTCTTTACGTCCGCGCAGTAACTCTTCCAAAAAAATGATACATGTCGATTGTGGTAATGTTTGCACCATTTTAAATTAGCCGTTACATAAAGTTTTATATATGAAAATGTGCGAAATTTCATGTAGAAATACAACAAAAAAATAGTTGAAGGTTGTAGCTTTTCTCATTTTGAAATATTTGCATATAAATCACAATAAATAGAAAAAAAACCACGTTCAGTCAACTTTGGACCTCTACCGAAATGGTCGGGAAAAACGCAATTGTAAGCTAAAACTCTTAACAGTCTAGTAATATTCAGTCATTTATCTTCATCTTGAAACAAATTAGAAGTCTCTAGCACAATATTTAGATTTATGGTGAATTTAAAAAAAAAACTTTCCTTCCCTCCGCGCGCGGATTCTCCGCCACAAATCTCCGAAATGCGTACGTCCCATTCTCGGAATATTTGCTCCGTTTTCATATTAGGCATTTCATAGAGTTTTATATATGAAAATGCGCAATTTCATGTAGAATAAAGCGAAAAATAATTTGAAGGTTGTAGCTTTTCTGATTTCCGAAATAATTGCATATAAAAAAATATATATATAAAAAAATTTGACATTTGGTCAACTTTAACTCATCAGATATGGTCGAAAACTGCATTTGTAAGCTAATACTCTTACAGTATAGTAATATTCAATCATTTGTCTTCATTTTGAAAGAAATTGGAAGTCTCTAGGACAATATTTAGATTTATGGTGAATTTTTGAAAAAAATATTTGTTTATGTCCGCGTGTTACAAATTCATGCATTATTTTGTGATAATATTTTCTCTGTGTTGCTTTTATCGTTTTACAATGTGATATATACAAAATGATCGCAATTTAGT
Source organism: Macrobrachium nipponense (assembly GCF_015104395.2). Taxonomy (NCBI): domain Eukaryota; kingdom Metazoa; phylum Arthropoda; class Malacostraca; order Decapoda; family Palaemonidae; genus Macrobrachium; species Macrobrachium nipponense. The sequence continues at coordinate 4,799,917 of NC_087222.1, read as the reverse complement.
GTACATTACAACGAAAAAAAAAGTAACTGGTTACCTTTAACCGTTTTGCGCACAGCGCGATTTGAATACAATTATATATGAAATTTCGTTTTTGCGCTATCATATATCACATTATTTATATATGATAATGATAATTTTTTTCATTTTTGATGGTTGCATACTAAACTTCAGCCAATGACAAAAAAAAGAGCCAAAAATGAACTCTTAATCTTGAAGATTAAGTGCTGTGATTTTTTGAAAAAAATATTTCCGCGCTCACTCTGAAACCCCTCCGGCACACGGGAGACATTTTTTTTTTACCGCTTCGGCGTTTAAGGGTTAATTCGGGATGGCCGCTGCAGATGTTACTCCTGCATCAAAGCTGAGTACCCCAATTTACGTTTTTCGTAAGTTATATGGTTGCGGGACTTCCAAAATTAGCCGTTGCCCCCTAGAAAGCATTGCGGGGAAGGCGGCGTACCCACGCCATTTTATAATCATGAGCAAGAACGCGTGTGAATTAGGTACGCATTTTTAGTCGAATTAAAAATGAATCAAAAGCATAATTTTGCATTAAATGTATCTAATTCATGAGTTCACTTGTTACTATTAAGATTATTTTGTTGTAGAAGTACCAATCACGCTCATGACATACCCTGGGGTAAATCTGGGGGCTAGGCAGGGGCGCGTAAAGTAATTTTCTCCACCCCCCCCCCAAGCTCAAGAGTGCATTCAAGCTCATCTCGACATAATATTAGAATATCATGTTACGATACGCTATCAACAGCCTGTTGTATAGTGGGAGAGAGAGAGAGAGAGAGTTTTAAAAACTCTTTCTCTCTTCCCAACGTAAATTAACATGAATTATTCTTTCAAAATAAATATATTTAAATATTCTCAGTTAATTCACTGAAGAGGTGGATGAGTTGCCACCCATCAGTTTAACCAGTAAACTAATAAGGTAGGCTAACTGCCCTTAACCATTACCCTTATGCCTCTTCCCTTGATAGAATTAAGGCTCTTCAGGGGGGGATATCAATGATAAGAGAGCCCCTCTCTCTCTTTTCACATTATGGGATCTATCCTCCTGGCCAGTCTGAATCGAATAAATTCGAGTTTAGTAGGTTTAGTTGAAGATACTGTCCACATAACGATATCGTAGAGGAGATTTAGCCTAACTTTCCGAGTCGCTAGCGATATCTGTTAGTCAGCTAGATCCATATCAGGTGATTTCCCAAAGTATATATAGAACCCCTGGCAACTCATCCATAGTGCCTCATTGTCAAAATGTATATATATATATATTTTCATTATGGTCATTGTGCAATCTGTATCACTGTGTCGTAAAAGGTCTAGTGAACATTCGTCTTGGCCTAGCCTCCTCCGGTTTATCCTTAGTAGTAGGCTACACCTCTCGATCGAGGGCCACATCAACCGGTTGCTGTACCAACCACGACGGGCCATAGGCCCAGTCACACTACCACCCCTACAGTGGTAGCCTACACAACTGTCGATAGGTGGCCACCTCTGATCAGGTAGGTGGCCAGGCAATCACAACCGACCACCCTCCCACACCCCACCCCCCCCGCACCCCACCCACTACTCCGAACCGTTATAACTAGCGGTACTAGTACTCTTAGTGAGGAATGGTCGCTTGAGTTTCATATAAGTGGAAGGAGGGGGATGAGTGTAGGAGAGAAGATTGGTACTAGAGTTCCCAGCTTATAGTCCCCCGGCTCTGCCGGATGACGGACATAGCTTCGGGGCATACATATGTAGCTCCGCCACTTCGTTGTCTCTTTCTCCGCCCCCCACAACATCCGTGGAAAGAGGGTGGGAGTCTTGCTCCCACCCTCCTACCCTCAGTAGAGGTAGGCAGTGTCAGATATAGAATAAATTTTCCCCTGATTTGCCACCTCGGCTCGTGCCACAGGCATTGGCAAGGGCAAGGAGAAACGAGACTGCAAGTGAGCTAAGCTTTGAGGGACTGCACATTGAACAGCTCTGGACCCTTGTGGTGCCGACGGACAATGACTCACCCCCACATCCCCCACCGGAGTGTTGAATTAAACCTGCCATAGCTCAGTTCTCAATCCTTGGAGATCATGTAGACTCCTACGTTAATACATAGCCTTCTGGTCCAGCCAGCCATATGGAGTTGAGGCCCATCCTCCTCCCAGGTGCAGCAGGTATCAGATCTCAAATACTAGGCTTACATCGAACCCTGGAGCGGGATCGAGAGCAGGCAGTTAAATTTAAAGACTTGAATTGAAGCTATTCAGTGAATTTAATATATATTTGTTAGTGAATTGAATATGTTAATGAGTAAACAACTTGAACATTGTCTAGTTTAAGTTGCATGCCCTCGCCGGAGGAGCTCCGGCCCTCCTTGAGGCTGAGACTCTTTAACAATTACTATTATAGAAGGTGCGCTGCCAGTCACCGGGGTGCTCCGCCTCCCTAGGCGAGACCGTTGGGCACGAGGTGTGTCGTTCGCTGAGGAGGGGCAGCCTCCTTACATGGTTTGGCACCCGGAGGCATGCATCATCTGTTATGAGATGGTGATGCTCCTCTTGAATGAGCAGACGGCCGAAGAAGCCTGCCAGAACGTGAGGACGGACCTGAGGCGCTGAGTTTCCAGGTATGGAAGGAACGCGCTATCAGGTCACCCTTACATCTTAGATGCCAGCCTGGGAGCCCCTTTTGTTCAAGGGGTCCCCCTCGGCATCAGTACAACCTCATCTGGCGGTCTCCATCATCAACGCTATCCGGGCGGAGACGGCACTCCTGCCGGATGACCAAGAGGATTTGATGGCAGACGTGGCGGCCATCAACATCCATGTGGAGCCTATGGCCCTGGAGGAGGTAGGTGGAGAGGTAAGTGAGGCAGGGAGTCTCCTGACTCCGACTCCTTCTTCTTCCTCTTCTTTCCGGGGCTTCTCCAAGCAGGCCCCTACTTGGGACAGCTCACGGTCGGTTCGTCCCAAAGAAAAATCAGTTAGACCGAAATCCCTGCCAAAGGGATCAAAGCCGACTCCGTCAGCGGCGACTGAGTCATCTCCAGCCCCACGGCCGTCGACATAATATGACAAGTCGCCTGCTGCCAAGGGCTCTCTCCCCTCAAAGGGATCGAGATCAAAGTCCGCCAAGCTCAAGGCGACGGAGTCCAGCGTAGACCACAAATTGCTCGCTAACCTTCTCTTGTCGAAGGTTAGGGACGCAGTAGACGAGAGGTTTGAGTCGTTGCGACGCGCCTCCGGATCTGAAATCTCTGGCCAGTCAGTTTCTGACATAGTGGCAGAGAAGATCAAACCGCTCCAGGATATGATGACCGGATTTCTCCACCCCGGATCTCCGGTGCTGGCAATGGCGGTGCCGGATGCCTCCAAGCTTCCCCCCTTCAATAAGAACAATCCATGGAGGCTTGCTATGCATGCCCCATACGTAGATGGGAAATTAACCATTGAAGGGTGTGGGACCCGGCCTCTGGAGGACTTTGAGCTTTCCCGAAAGGCCTCCAGTTCCCCTTCCCCGGGTTTGTCAGACTAGCAGAGCACGCGCTAGTAAGCAGTTGACAAGGTTCCGCAGAAGAAACGGTGATCTTCCCGAGGGAACAAGTTTCAAGCTCGGCCTGGGCCACGCCCACCATGGGCCCGAGTACGTAGGAGTGCGTTAACACCAGGTTGACGCCTCACAAGGGCACGTACCATGTTTGTGACCCCGGAGCGAGTTCCGTCGCCCTGCACCGACAAGGTGGCAGAGCTAACTTTGCAAGCCTTAGCCGAGGATAAACCTATCCCAGCTTTGAAGGAAACAGAGGCTACCTCCCTTCTCCTCCCTGTGAGTAGGGAGTTTTGGAATGAAGCCTCGGCCACGTTTACGGCAGGTAAACTGGACGTGGACTATGCCTCCACCTTATTCTCCGAGAAGCTGCCCAAACTCCCAGAGAACCTGATTAATTCCGAATTCGAGGCAAGGTCGAGACTGGCAAGGTCTATCAACTCCGTCACTTCGATGGAGTTGGTAGCCACCACATACAGGGACGAGCAAGTAGTCCAGGTCCTGACGAAAAGTCTATTACAGACTTTTCAGTCAGACCTATATGACTTTGGAATAGCAAGATGAACTTGCAGGAAATACGTCCTAGCGGAGGCTTCTATCAGGCATGAGCCGAACAGATTGATAAAATCATCAATCTGGGAAGAGAACTAGTTCCCTCAGACAGAGGTGGATAATGTCTTGCGGGAAGCCGCCAGGGCCAACCAGAGCCTCCGGGTTAGGTGGGGACGTCCTTCTAAACGGAAGTTTAAAGCACCCGGCCAGCAAGCTAGAGCAAGAAAGAGGCCGAGGAGGTACAATCCCTATAATACCTCTCAACCTCAGACGATGGTTCAGGCACTCCCAATACCACAAGTTGGGAAGCCGTCAACATCAAAGGCCCAGCCACAGAAGCAGTTTGTTTTGCTACAGACTCCGCCTGCTCAGCAACCCTCAACCTCTACAGCCATCATAACCTCCCCCGCCTTTAACCCCGCCTATGAAACTAGGGAACTTTTTCGTAGCTACCATAGGCATACGGGTAGCAGCAGAGCCAGAGGTAGCTCCCGGCTACGAAGCGGCTCAAGGGGTAGAGGTTTCCGAGGAGGCAGAGGGTACAAACCTTCAGCCAACCAGTGAGAGCCCGCAGGTAGGAGGGAGATTATATTTCTATCAAGACCACTGGACCTTCAGTCCATGGGCCCACAGTATAATCTGCAAGGGCCTGGGATAGAAATGGAAGAAAGGGCCCCCACCACCTATAAACTTTTTCCAGATCCCAACAACGGACCTGATGGAATACTCCAAAGATCTTTCATACAAAAGAAGGCCATAAAGAAAGTAAGGAGGACTAAAATTTCAAGGACGTCTGTTTACTGTTCCAACAAAAAAAAGAAGGAATCAGACAAAAGAAGAGTGATTCTAGATTGCAATTGTCAATGCAATCATTACATCTTCTTTGCGACAAGTTCCGTATGCTGACAGTCTCGCAGATGTGGACCTTACTTCCACGTGGGGCCGTCACCACCTCTATAGATCTTACAGACGCTTACTATCATGTTCCGATAGCAAGGAACTTCTCCCCGTACCTAGGCTTCAGGCTAGGGAACAAAGCTTACTCATTCAGGGTGATGCCATTCGGGCTTAACATTGCACCCAGGATATTCACCAAGCTAGGAGAGACTATAATCCAAGGGGATCATGTGGGTAGCCTATCTAGACGACTGGCTCATCTGGGCAGCCAGCGTCGAGGAATGCCGCAGGTCGACAGCCAGAGTAATAGAACTCCTGGAGTTTCTGGGCTTCCAGATAAACAGAGAGATATCACGGCTGGAACCGGCTTCCCACTTTCAATGGTTGGGAATCCAAGGGCACCTAATAAAACACAGGCTATCCCTTCCACCCAGGAAGGCCAAGCAGATAGCGGCAGCTACAAAACAGTTCCTCAGGAACAAGAGGGCCTCTCGTCGTACCCAAGAGAGAATCCTCGGTTTGCTGCAATTTGCCTTAAACAGACGTTCTACTAAGAGCCAGATTGAAGGATGTCAATCGAGTCTGGAGAAAGAGAGCCAACATCAATCTCAGAGACAAAGTTTCAGTGATTCCACCCATTCTAGCAAAAAGGCTTAGCCCATGGATGAAGCACAGGAACTTGTCCAAGGCCGTACCACTGCAATTCCCTCCGCCGTCTTTGACAATTCATGCAGACACGTCACTGAGTGGCTGGGGGGGATACTCGCAGTTCAAGAAGACTCAAGGAATATGGTCAGAGACATTTCGCCAGTTCCACATCAATGTGCTAGAAGCTATGGCAGTTTTCCTAACCTTAAAGCGACTATCTCTGGCCAGGAACAGCCATGTGAGGATAGTTTCGGACAGCCTAGTGGTGGTACACTGCATAAACAGAGGAGGTTCCAGGTCAAGCAAACTGAATCACATACTGATTGCAATATTTTCGTTAGCAGCGGAAAATCATTGGCACCTGTCAGCAACCCAGCTGGCAGGAGTCAAGAACGTGATAGCGGACGCACTCTCCAGGACTACTCCACTAGAATTAGAGTGGTCCCTGGACAAGAACTCATTCCAGTGGATTTGCAACCAAATCCTGGACTTCCAAGTGGACTTATTCGCCACAGAATCCAACCACAAGCTGCCATGTTACGTGGCACCCAACCTGGACCCTCTAGCCTATGCCACAAACGCGATGACCATAGATTGGAACAACTGGCAGAAGATTTATCTATTTCCTCTGGTGAATCTTCTGATGAAGGTCTTGCGCAAGCTACGATCCTTCACAGTTCAAGTAGCATTAGTGGTACCCAATTGGCCGAAAAGCAGCTGGTTTCCGCTTCTTCTAGAACTGAAGCTCCGACCCAAACCGAAACTGACACAGATAGTACAAACTCAAACTGTGTCAGCTTCATCAAGAATTCTGAATGCCCTAACTTTATGGACTTCATGAAGTTTGCAGCCCAAAAAAGGCGCGAGTATCGATCCATGTAACATTGTATTTGTAGAATCAGATAAAAGAGATTCAACTCTTAGGCAATATGATTCAGCTGTCAAAAGTTGGCCAAATTCCTGAAGGAATCAAGAGGCCCACAAAATGACTACTAATCTGGCAATTTCATTCTTCAGAACCCAGTTTGTGAAAGGCCTACCCGCCAGTATCATTACAACAATCAAGTCAACCTTGAAGAAAATTTTTCAGATCAGCTTTGATATTAACTTGTCAGATACATACTTCTCCTCCATTCCGAGAGCATGTGCCCGCCTAGACAACTGACCGCCCTCATATGGTCACTTGTTCTTGAATGATGTACTCAAACTGGCCTCAGACACTAACAATGAAACATGCTAATATATAACCCTACTAAGGAAAACTTCATTCCTAATGGCTATGGCCTCAGGCTCCAGAATATCTGATCTCTCGGCTCTCTCACGAAATCCAGACCACATAGAATTCCTCCCGTCAGGGGAAGTACTACTATCCCCAGACCGAAGCTTCCTGGCTAAGAATGAGGACCCACAAAATAGATGGGTTCCATGGAAAATCATCCCTTTGACACAGGACACATCATTATGCCCTGTCACTACCCTTAGATCCTTCTTAGCCAGAACCTCTGCAACATCGTCAGGTCCTCTTTTCATTAGAGAAAAAGGCGGCACTATTTCTCTTAAAGGTATTAGACAACAAATACTCTACTTTATCAAACAAGCCAACCCGGATTCAGTCCCACATGTCCATGATATCCGAGCGGTGGCTACCTCCATTAATTACTTTCAAAATATGAATTTTGTGGACCTGAAGAGATATACGGGTTGGAAATCTCCAGTAGTTTTTAAGCACCACTATTTAAAGAACTTAGAAGCCTTAAATTCCCAGCAATTGCGCAGGGAGCATAGTCTCCCCCCGAATTATGAATCTTATCATTCTTCTCCTTACCCCTTCCTCCTTCCTGACACACTCTCCTTCCTACGTGCCTCGCTCGTACTCCCCACTATACCTCTCTCCTCTGGGTTTGGAGGGCCTGGGCATCATCCTGCCACCAAAGATTGTACATAGATTATTTTGTCCACAATTATGTTATGGACCGCACTGTACATATCCTAGGAATGTGATATTGACTAAATATTTTGTCATTTGTATGATATCTTCATGTTATTACTGTTTCTAAGTCACAGCTTAAGTCTTAGTCTAAGTAGTAAGTAAATTTAAATTTAAATGGACCTAGTGTAAATATTAAGTAAGTAAATTTAAGTTGAAATGAACCTTAGGTTTCATTAGCTCCTTCCTTACAAGAATATGTAGTATTTATGAGGCTTGGATAGGCATTCTCTAATAACTTTTCACAGGCAAACACAGGTCGAACCCAGAAAAGGGATTTTGACGAAGGAAAAATCTATTTCTGGGGGAAGACCTGTGTCGCCGGTGAACCCAGCCCTTCTAATTGGGTTCCCCATTCCTATACCAATCCAAGCCAAAACGGGTCTAAAAACCAGGATTGCAGATGGCGCTCGGATCGGGTAGTAGTAGCGGTAGCGAGAGGGAAGGTGTGGCCGTTGCAACGGCCCATCCCATGAGAGGGATTTTGGAAAGGAAACCTCTAATTGGCAGAAGACCTGTGAATAGTGGCTTTCACTCGCCTTGTACTTTATACCCGACACCCTAGGGTGCTCGCGCGAGAGTGTCACCGGGCAACACAGGTCTTCCCCAAGAAATAGATTTTCCTTCGTCAAAATCCCTTTACTGTAACACCTTCTTGCTCTTACCCCATACAATTCTGAATGCTGGTCTCTTGCATTTTTCTATTCTTGGCCTTTGATTTGTTGATATGTTCATAAGTAATACTGTAATGTTAAGCTAAGAAGATTTATGTATGTAAGAGGGTGGGAGTCAATTTTAACTGTTAATGTATGGTTGCATTGTTGTCCCAGGAATGATTTGGGGCTGTTTCTAGACAACATTTGTTTAGATTGAATTAATATTTGGATACTACTGTTAAATGCACACCTTGGTAATTGGCCTGAGACCTTTATATAGGGACTGAATTAAATTTTGTTTATTATTTTGCTTCTTCAGTTCTGGCATTATGTTTCCTAACTCTGTGTTGCATTCTTGATTTCAGATTCTCCCTCAGAAGAACTTCCTTCCTTCATCAGTTTTGAGCAGCATTGAGATAGATTTTGGGAATGTTTGTGTGGTTAATGGTACTACATGTAACATTACCAATAGCAGCTCTTAAAGTGTAAGAGAACAGTGAATTATTGTACTCCTACTTTAAACATTACAACAACAACAACAAATAACATCTGTTCTAAATATTAGATTTATGCATCATTAGTGAAATCTGGTTGTAGTCCTTTGAGATATTTTACTTAATTTATAACAGATTTATTGAATAATCTTTTGTAAACAATTTTGTGTTAAGACTTGTCAGTTAAATACATTGTCATTTACAGAACAGGGCAGGACAAAAGGCTAAAATGAATCTAGAACATTCTGTAGAATTACCTTTGAAAAGTGAAAGTGAAGGTACATTATCACTACCTTCCATAAATCAAGAAAACAGCAACATGACTGCCTTTAGTGAAACCAGTGATAGTAACTTTTTGTCTATGGATCCATTGATGGACATCAAAATAGAGCCAGAGGTATTCTGTGAGTCTAATGAAGATGGTGAATATTCATATGGAATGAATTCTGTAGTGAACGAAAAAGATCCACTACCTTGCAAAAAGGAAATAGTACAAGAACGAATGAATAGTCACGATGAGGAGAAGGATTTCAGGTACACTGACTGTGAAAAACCATTTTACAAAAAAGTTAATCTTACAAGTCATATCACAAATCCTACCAGAGAGAACCCTTTCATATGCAAGGAATGCGGGAAAGCATTTTCCATGAAGCATAATCTTGCACGTCATATGAAACTTCATACTGGAGAGAAGCCATTCATATGTAAGGCATGTGGGAAAGCATTTTCCATGAAACATCATCTTACATATCATATGAGAATGCATACTGGAGAGAAGCCGTTCGTGTGCAACGAGTGTGGGAAAGCATTTTCCCTAAAACAAAACCTCATACGCCATATGAACACATTGTCAGTACAGAAGAGGACAGGACAAAAGGCTAAAATGAATCCAGAACATTCTGTAGAATTACCTTTGAAAAGTGAAACTGAAGGTGTATTGTCATTACCTTCCATAAATCAAGAAAACAGCAACTTGGCTGCCTTTAGTGAAACCAGTGATGATGACTTTTTGTCTCTGGATCCACTGATGGACATCAAAATAGAGCCAGAGGTATTCTGCAAATCTAATGAAGAGGAAGAATATTCATGTGAAATGAATTCAGTAGTGGATGAAAAGGATTCACTAACTTGCAAAAAGAAAGTAAAACAAGAAAGAAGGAATTGTCACAATGGAGAGAAGTCTTTCAGATCTACTGACTGTGAGAAGGTATTTTACAATGAAATTAATCTTACAAGTGATATCACAAATCCTACCAGAGAGAAAACATTCTTGTGCGATGAATGCGGGAAGGCATTTTCCTTGAAACATAATTTTATAGTTCATATGAGAATCCACAGTGGAGAGAAGCCATTCATGTGCAAGAAATGTGGGAAAGCATTTTCCATGAGACATAATCTTACAGTTCATATTAGAATTCACACTGGAGAGAAGCCATTCGAGTGCAAGGAATGTGGAAAAGCATTTTCCCAGAAACCAGATCTTACAATTCATATGAGAATACATACTGGAGAAAAGCCATTCATGTGCCAAGAATGTGGGAAAGCATTTTCCATGAAGAATAATCTTATAGTTCATATGAGAATCCACACTGGAGAAAAGCCATTCATGTGCCAAGAATGTGGGAAAGCATTTTCCCGTAAAGCAAGTCTTATCATTCATACGAGAATCCACACTGGAGAGAAACCATTCATGTGCGAGGAATGTGGGAAAGCATTTTCCCAGAAGTCAGATCTTGCAATTCATACGAGAATCCATACTGGAGGGAAGCCATTCATGTGCAACGACTGTGGGAAAGCATTTGCCAAGAAATCACATCTTACAGCTCATATGAAAATCCACGCTGGAGAAAATGACAAATGATAATGAACAAAGATGCTGGAAAGGTACCGACCAGGATAAAACCATCCCCTCGACTCATTTCTGCGCCAGGCGGGTCGTTGAGTCTTGCAGGATAGTTCAACATAGTAGGAACTTGCTCTTAACAAAAAAAAAGAAAAGATTAGAATGCCAGCCCTCACTATAGGTGGTTCACTTAAGGTAGATTCTTAGATGAGCCCTAGTGCTTTGGCAGCCGCTGATTGGCTGGTACCGGGAGGCAGGCAGCTCCCAGCCAATCAGCGGCCGCCAAACAAACGTCTTGCAGGCACAGGGATCATCGGAGAATCTACGTTAAGTGAACCAGCTATAGATACAAGTGAAATATAAACTGCCATCAAAGTGACCACACACCATTACAGCATAAGGTCTTCTTGGACATTTATTTCATAAGTCCTCACTTAGTCCATTAATTAAAGAAACCAGTGACTGTTATGCATATCTTGTATGTAAGCCCTAGTGATGGTGTGTATCTCGTGTACCTGATCAGTGCAGAGAATAAGTGTTGGGTGTGTTTGGTATGTATGCACTAGAGACCTTATGTAATTCCTCAGCATGATGAGTCTTGTTTTGTCAACTTGATCACTTTTCAGTGTTACCTTGTACAGTAATGCTTTTGTTTCTCCTGTGTGGTATCAAATACTATTGGGATTACCTCACAGGATGTGATAAGCTAACATGCTCCTATGTTTTGTATCAAAACAGTTGTATTTTTGTACACTCAATAAACCCACCTGATCTGGACATATTTTGCAACTAAAAAAAATAATTTTTTTTTACCATTTCAAGTAAATATTGATGTAGTAGTATCAGTTTATGGTGTACTACTGTTTACTTATAAAGTAACCTTGTAGTGAATAAAAACAAACAGATTTTCCCATGACAGGAGAACTAATCATCTTCTTCGAGAGCTTTTCCTAGAAAGGAATTAAACTGTACATTTTTCAAAACACAGGAATACAATTGTCATCTAAAGCAACAATCGCCAACCGTTGGTCCGTGAAAAAATTTGATGGTCCGCAGAAAAATTGGGACATTATTTCAATTTTTATGTTGTCTTAATCCTTTTCAGGCAACCCTGATACAAATTGTACAGAAGAAAGAGAGACCAGTGCTACCAATTTAATATTTTTAATGCTAGATTTAGTATTTTAGCGCGATTTAGCATTATAAATTTTGATCCAACATTTAGCAGAAAAAAAACAGCATTATTAGTTACAATAAATTAAACACCATAAATATGAATTTATCCTGATGTAGTGTACGTAAAACGCATATCAAATAAAACTGAACATGTTCTATCTGTTTCATATCCGTATTGAACAAGTACTGTATTCCTATTGCTTCAAAGTACAAAATACCTTTCAAAACGTTTGGGTTTGAGTCTGAGAATGACAGTCAACATCCCTGCTTTAGTAAGAACCAGGCAGCAGTGACCAAATATCAACAATAAAATGTGTAATATTTGAGTAAACTTAATTTTTTTTTGTTAATTCAGCTATAACTTTGTTATATTTGATACGTGCATTTCATATTAATAAAATAAAAGTTTTATTATTATTATATAAATGTATTTTCCTTTTCTTAAAAAATTCATATTAGTGGTCCGCCAAATTTAAAATTATACATTTGGTGGTCCGTGAAGTTCGAAAGGTTGGCAACCACTGATGTTAAGGATGGACTAAAAATAGCAAATTGTTCTTACCCGAATCCAAACCCTCGATCTTTTCTTATGGAAATACCTTCAGTGCAGTATACCAACTGTTCAATTATTAACAAGGGGGTTAGGTAGTTAACTACTGACAGTAGTGTGAGTAGTCCCACCCTTCTGCCTGGCAACGCAGTTACCTTCTGGCCATTGGTCAAGATGCACTGGTTTTCCTCAGCGCGTCTCACCAATCCTGGTATTTCCTGTGTGATTGTTTTGTGATACTGTTTTGTTTGATATGTCGTGTGATTTGTGATTGCAATTATGCAAACCCACGACTCATCACAGCCTTAGGCTGTGATCACACAAAGCGAGTCGAGTCGATTCAAGTCAAGACGATTCATGACTTCTTGAATTGCAACATTAATTTAAAAAATATTGTAAAAAGGCAATATGAGCAGTATGCACATCACACACCCATACCACTTATTGGAAATGTAAGTCCCCAAAATTTATCGACTGTGGACCATCCCATCACGCTATATCTAAGGAATGCTCCTTTTACCAATACAAGACAGAGCTTCAGTTGTTAATACAGGAATGTCAGTCAAGGAAACTAGACTCAAGCTAAAAGTAAGAGGGGTCAATAATCCATCTAAAAACCACTCTTTCGCAAATGTAACTAAAAATCAAAATGTCGATAACAAACGATAATATAATCATACAAGCTAATTCTCATATCAATAATTCTGAACCCCAAAATAAGCATGATAATATATCCACCAATACCTACTAACATTCAAGATTCGGTTATCAATGGAAAAGAATTTCCAATGGAAGAAGAATCAAATAATAATCGAACTGACAAAAAGAAGGGAATACTGGAATGAACCCCACCTAATGGAAAAAATGGAATATTGAAAATCACAAACAATTCAAAGAAACTTCAGCTACACCAGGAGAACATTTTAAACAAGACATTGTATTAACCTCATCACAAGTGGAAATACGCAGTTACCCTCAATCCCAATCATACAACCAACATTTGGACACTAAAGAATCACTCACTCTTTACAATTCCCAAAGGACAATACTGATGATAGCCTAAGGCTCAAATATGCCACTAATAACAATAAACCAAATTGGCGATAGAAGTTCACTCCTGACGTGGTTCGGAAGTCACGTAAAGCTGTTGGTCCCGTTGCTGAATAACCTATGGTTCCATGCAACGTAAAAGCACCATACAAACAAACAAAAACAATAAACCAAATAACCCCTCAAACCAAACATCCCTTATCACTACAGAAAAGGACCAATAGACTTGCAAAATCAGAAATTTTTAAAGCTGCAAAATCAAATACTTATGAACCAATAACTAACAACACCAAACATGCTTCGTCTTGTGGTTGTAATGAGTGCTTCACAGGTGCTTATAACCAACTATACTCTGTTTTTTTTCCATCTGTCCACCCACCTGTGGTGTTTGCACATGGTAACACTGCGTCCCGGGCTTTAAATAAAATCCTATTTCGAATATGAAAGGTGTAATTCGCATACAGTAAATTATTAAAACACTTTTCAGTTGCAAATGTACACCCTTTTATTTACCAAAAACTTTGACATAGTGTAACTATTTAAAGCCCAGGATGCAGTGTTACCATGCGAAAACACCACAGGCGGATGGACAGATGGAAAAAAACAGAGTATAGTAACCACCAAGACAGAGGACACAACACGAAATTGCATAGACAATTTTGTTAAATTAAGAAAATGCCCTTTAACACACCAACATGACACTGAATTATGTTCTGAATCCTTACAATACAAAAAGGAAGTTATAAAATAAAAAATAGATTTATTAATATTTAATTATGAAAAACAAACGACTGCTGAATCTAATAGCCAACATACAAATACAACAATTAAAAAAACCACAAACCAGTTCAAACGCATATAAACTTGAAGGCAAAATAAAATCGGTCATCAATTTACAGAATTTAACGCCAATTCCTCCAAAAAATGGAATATAGAATTATTCAATGGAATATAAATGGCCTCTTAACCCGAATATGTTTGAGTTGATGACAAAGACTCCTACCAGACCACAACCCAATATGTATACGCCTACAACACATAGGATCTAACCACGCAAACATTCGACAATACAAAATTGCTTGTTATTCATCAACGGATGGTGGAAAACTAGGCACAGTAATATATGTTCATAGTAGTATCACCTATGAACTTCTAAACATACCATCACAATCACATCAGATAACAGCTATCAAATTATATTTACCAAATGAAAATATGATCACAATTTGTAACTTGTACAACCAACCAAATTTTAATTCGAATTTCAGTGATCCACCAGCATTAATTAATAATATGCACGAACCCCTACTTATAGTAGGAGATTTTAAAGCTCATAGTCCCCTTTGGGGTAACAGTCACCCTGCTGATTAAACCAGGAACAGACATAGTGAAATACGTATTAGAACATGACATAAGATGCTTAAATGAAAGTGATGTGCCAACTTACTTCTCCAATACCCACTTAACCTTTTCTTCGGTAGAGATCTCGTTGTTCTCAGTCGACTTAGCTGAAAGACGAGTGGAATGTCCTGGATGACTCGTATATACCAGTGACCACTCCCCCATTGTCCTTGATTATTTAAATATTTATAAAATATTGCCACCTGTAAAATATGATATCCAAAAAGCAGAGTGGGACATTTATAATCTACATACCAGAATTATACCACGATTTCCACATAACCAAAACCACAATACAAATGTGAGTTTTTCACAGGTTTCATGATAAATTTTGTTGATAAAAGCATACCTAAAACAAGGCCAGACAAAAAAGAAAAAAAAAATCCCCTGCCCACCCCACCCAATGGTGAACTCCAACCTTATCAACTGTAAGTCGAAATCTTAGCAGACTTTAGGCACAGCTCAAAGCCCTTGACAAATTGCCCAACAATACAAACTTTCTCAACAAATAGTTGTAATCAACATAGCAATCAATTACATCAAACCATTATATAATAATGATGCCTGATTCCGAAAACTTGTAATATCTGAGAAAATATCATCATGGAAGAATTATGTATCAAGCTTGTCAACAAGTGCATCTATGAAAGATATTTGGCAAATACATAATGTAAAATTAATGGGAAATATATGACGCCCAAGAAGTGCAATAAACCAAAATGATTGACTATATCATGATTCATATGAAATCTCGAATGTTCATAATAGGGAATCACTTTGAAAACATAAGCATGGGGTAATATCATCTATATTTCCCTAAACCGAAAAAAAGGGCATCTTTTACCTTAACTTTACAATCAGTATCATTTTCATGACGGTGGCGAAACCTTACAAGAAGCACAATAAATTTGCTACAACTGACGAGTTTCCTGATAATTCCAGAAGCTATGCCGAGCAATTGCATGGCATACTAGATTATAGGTACCACCACGTTTATCATGGGCGTAACCAGTTATCAACATATCTATAGCTACCACTTTACAAGAGTATAAATGATATTGGGTAAATATCGTTTTTAAAAAAAAATCCGTATACAAGTTTGAGATGAGTGGGGGATAAAGGGTTATTACTCATTGCCACACCAAATATTTGTTGGTAGAAAATAAACTTTCGATCACAAATGCACAACAATATTAAATTATTTATGTCAACATGATTTTGAGGAAGATCACAATATTTTCTAACTTACGTGGGGACGACAACGGTCCTACTTTTCCAATAATTTACCATAGTGTCCCTATCGGTAATCTATTTTCCACTGCTTGACTAATTTTTCCTTATTATCATTCATTTTATCTCTAAAACGTCAAATTCAAACCAGAACCACAACCGGAAAGTATTTTTCATTCATTTTACGCTATTTATATAGTTATCCTTTTCGTTTATATTTTTTTCTATTTTAAAATAAATTCAAACCATAACCACAAACGAAAACCGTGTCTGGTAGGCGACACCTAATCAAACTAGTGCCATCGGCTGAAGTCCTTATCATCATCTATCCTAATTATCGCCTAGTTAAACAATCACCTACGTTCTTAATTAATTTTCCACTAATTGTATATATAACTTTAACTTTTTACCAATTAGGTTTTGAATCAAAACATTAAATTCAAACTGGAACCACAAAAGTAAGGTGTTTAGTAGACGACGCCTTAAACATATAACCAAACTTTCATCAACCGAATCCACCAGTTGCCTTAATTACCTTTTTAATTACCTGAATAATTAATGAAACCTAAATTATTAATTATTTTCCTAATGAATGCTCGCAATTCATCCACCAATTGACTTGATGGAATAAATGAAAACAGGCGAAACCACTTCTTAACCAGAACTACAAACATTAATACCGTCAAATAGAAGACATCCAAATTGTAAACAAAGCGACGCCATCGACTGCCGTACCTGTATTCAAACGTCAGAGATTCAGTATTCTATAAACACAATTCCTGTGTGAATGCGGTGAGTTAGCTCAGGTTACAGATTATAGAATTTATATAGACTGTGTGTAGAATGTATAGTGACCTACATTGTCTGTGTACTGGTTATATATAGAGACTAGAAGGGCTTGTCAGACGATGTCAGCTTCAGTGAGTTTTAGGTGTAGCTACCTTACTCAAGCAGATCACCCTTATTCATTCTATATTTAATTGGTGAAACAAGAATATAGTTGGTAATTCTATACAATAGCTCCGCCACTAATCATTTTGATAATATTTGTTATTTTCTGATGAATTACTTAGTGCTTTATCTAAAGCTGACCTTTTTTTTTGAGGAGGAACAGTATTTTTACCCTATTTGTTAACCTTTCCATCCTTGGGGGACCCCCAGTGGGAAACCAGGGTTTTTGGGTGGGGAATGAATTAAAGAATCCGTTTCAACATACAAATAATGGCACAAGTAGAATTAGCAATAGACAAGGCCACCAGCTAACCTAAACAAACCACCTAATCTAACCTAGTAACTGTATCCTTACCTAGTGGGGGGGGGGACCCACCATTACACAGCCATATTAAATATAAGACAGCCTAAAACCCTTTGTGTACTTACTTAGGTTGGAGGGTAAAGGTGAGCTGCCATCTTTAAGAATGCATGGAGCCTATGATCCAATACTTTACAATGATATTTAAAATAAGCAAGAGCCAAATATCCAACAAACTGATCCTTTCGACGACTGTATTTAGGCAACAGATTCTTCAAATCTCGCCACCGCCTCTCAATAGTATTAGTATGAGCTCCAGTGTGCTGGTCCACAAAGTTCAAGGAGTGGTTGACTCTTAAATGAAGAAATCTCTCCTCATTTAGGCAATCGTATGCCTTCCAACAGTCGGAAATGATGGTAGTGCCGGGCTCTATATAATCACTTTCACTTTTAATAACACTGTAATCTTGGCAGTACTTTATTATTCTTTTGATGTTACCACAATAATGCAAAACAAAATCTTTATAATTTAAATAACAATTGAGACAAGAACTTGGGAGAAAATCTACAGAAATTGATGTCAAAGTATATGTTAAATGAGAAACTGCACCAGAAGTTAAAGGTTTACATGCTTTCATGGCTCTCAAAAGACTGAAAAATTAGCAGTGGAAATTGTGTGAAAAGTGTCGAAAAGTGTTAGTTTCCTAGTAAAACTGTCACCTGACTGGGTATTCAAGTCACATGATTCTAGTTTTGTTAAAATGCTAGTCCCAAGTAAAATGTGGATAATAATCATTAGTTAAAGACTATGACGTTTGGGTGATGTCTTGCTACGTAGAATACAGTCGATGATGTAATAATGACATAATCTATGTTTTTAACGTATAAAACAAACGAGAGCTCAGTCTCAAGAGGAATTTGAGAGAGTTATGAAGTCGAGGGACTTAGTTTTTTTTTCAGGTGGGGCCAATTTACTTTTGATTTTTAAACCACTTCTAGATCTAGTGCCACTTAGATTTATATATCAAACAAAACCTTAGACTTCCCTCTTTTTAGTGAAAGTACTTAAATTTGATAACTTGCTGGCAGAGCTATTGTATAGAATTACCATACTATTACATCTTTAAGCATACCATTCAAAAGATTGAAGTTTCGTTAACATAATGTGATATATGAAAGCGCCATACGAACTAAAATAAGCATGTGAGGTCTTCGTAAAATATGTTTTCAAGGCAGTTTTTAAATCTAATATGGCGTCGTTCGCTTCCGGTCCCTTTCGTCTCCGGCATCGATACCATGTCCTTCCCAGCTCTCATTTGAACAATAGAACGTTTATTGATCTTACTCAAGATTGCAGTTGTAATCAGCACAATAAAACAACATTTTGTTGCCTATAGGGGAAACACCCAACTGGACTAGCTGATCCAGTTTTCACCGCGTGTGGATCCATCCTCCGAAAAAGTACTTGAACAAGTCCTGACACCGGAGATGGGCACCAGTCACGAGTTGTTGGTGGTGGGAGCAAGAGCTCGAGACCTGTACTCTCCTTTCAAAGTAAGTATTTTCTCCAGTTAGAAATTAAGGTCATATTTTACTTACAACTCTGAATATTTAGAAGATTGACGCCATCTCAATGTTTGCAGAGTCGCTTGTGTCAACACACTTCCCATTTCCTATGCTAAATCCACACACCACTTTTACCCATAGACGCTGGGGCACTTTCTTCACAACAATCGTCAACAATGACACCAACTGCGTGGTACAGCCAAGGAAACTACGATTTTTTTGGTAGAAAGGAGAAGTGTGCACTAGATAATTTAAATAAATAGTTAAACAGCAGTATAAGGTCATAAATTGTATATTTGTTCATGAAACTTACCTGTCAGATATATATATAGCTGTATTTTCTGAAGTCCGACAGAATTTTAAAAACTTCCGACACACGCAGTGGTCGGCCAGGTGGTTAGTGCCCATTCCCGCCGCTGGGA
Organism: Macrobrachium nipponense; assembly: GCF_015104395.2. NCBI lineage: Eukaryota > Metazoa > Arthropoda > Malacostraca > Decapoda > Palaemonidae > Macrobrachium > Macrobrachium nipponense. Next base: position 4,780,653 of record NC_087222.1, on the reverse strand, counting down.
GGCGGGTATCAGGAACCATTCCCATTTTCTATTCATAATTTTGTTCATGAAACTTACCTGACAGATATATATATAGCTGTATTTCTGACGTCCGACAGAATTTCAAAATTCGCGGCACACGTAGTGGGGCTTTGGCGGTCAGGTGGTAGTACCCATTCCCGCCGCTGGGCGGCGGATATCAGGAACCATTCCCATTTTCTATTCATATTTTTTCTGTCGCCGGTGCTGCAAACATCTGTTTACAGTACCTCCGTCTAGGATTTTTCATTAACTCGCTTAATATTATCTGGATTGACTTTTGGTATCGACTTCTGGATTTGTTGATTGGCACGCGGGAATAGTGGATTGGTTTTTGATTTTGATTGGCTTTCTAGATTCAGTATGTGGTATCAAGTCGGGAAGTTACAGAGTGTGTGTTGAGGAGTGAATGTAAGGTGAGGCTTCTTAAACCTTCAGTTGATCCTCACACAGTTTGTATGGATTGCAGGGGCATGTTTGCGTGGCGGATGATCGGTGCAATGAATGTAAGGATTTGGATGATGATAAATGGAGATGTATGAGACCTATCGGCGTAAATTAGAGCGCGATAGAGTCAGGAGGTCTTCCTCTAAGGCAGCTCTACTAAAGGTAAGGATAGTAACATTTCTCCTCCTCTAACACCAGTAGATTTTGCCCAACCTAATCCTGTTTTGTTTGCCTTCGGGCCCCAGTGCTGTGTCTGGAGAAGGTAACACCCTTTCTCTGATTCTAGAGTCTATTCGTGCTCTCGAATCTAAAGTTTTGGCCCTAGAAACCGGCCCAGTGAAAGTTGTGTCAGTGCCCTAGTGTGAGGGGGCGTCAGATCGGCCCCACCCATAATGCCTCTAGGCCTAGACCTCTATCGGACTCCCAGGACTCAGGGAGTGGGTTATGTCGAAAAGCCGCAAGAGGGTTACGGGGGCTCCCCACCGATCTGGCGTCCCCTTCGGCAGGCCTTGTTGCTAAATCCCAGGCTGCCAAGGAGCGCGCACGAGCGCGTATCCTGAAAGATTGCTTTTCGTCCTCCGAAGCGTCCTCCCCGCGCAAGGGGTGGAGCGCTCGGAGAGACTCGCGTCGTTGAAAAGGACTTTTCGCTTTGAGGACGCTTCACGTCCTATGTCCCCTCTTTCGTCAGAGGACGCTTATGACGCCTTTCCTCCTCAGAAGAGAGGAATGGCGTTCTACGATGACGACATTAGTTTCCACGCACAGGCGTGTTCACCTGAGAGGCAGATAGCTGTACCTGCTAGAAGGAAGGAGGCGTCCCCTCGCCCCTCGCCTTCTCGCAGTCTCAGTCCTGCCCCTTCTTTTGCTCCTTCGTCACCTACGAAGGATATCCTTGTGTCCCTTCAGGACCATTATTACGTCGCTGAATGGCTCAGAGGGACTTTGCCCAGCAGACAGTCGAGTCTAGGCGTAGGAAGGACCCGTTCGGCTGCCCGTCAAGAGGACGAAGCGGAGGCCTCATTCTCTCTCAGCTCGCTCGTCTCTCTCTCCGCCTCCGGATCGTCAACGTTCTCGCTCTCCTAGCAGATCTTTTACTCGCTCAGGAGAGGACGCTCGTCAAGACGCTCGGCGTTCGAAACAGGACGCTTTACGCTCTCGGCAAGTAGCGGTTGAGGACGCTCGGCAGGACGCTCGGCGTGCTAGACAGGACGCTTTGAGTTCTCTTCAAGACGCTTTTAAGGACGCTCGGCAGGACGCTCGGCGCGCGAAGCAGGACGCTTCTGGTCATAGACAGGACGCTTTTGAGGACGCTCCGCAGGACGCTCGCCGTGTGAAGCTGGACGCTTTTCGAGCGAAGCAGGACGCTTTGGAGCCTGCAAAGCAGGACGCTCGCTCTTCTAAGCAGGACGCTTTTGGCGCTGCTCTTCAGGAAGCTCGCTCTTCCTTTCGAAGGGGAGGCTTCGGTTAAGACGGTTAACTTGGCTTCTAAGGATGCTTCTCTTTCGGAAAGATGGTCCGTGCATCTAAAGAGCAACGTACGGCTGCTTCCGTACCTGTAGGGGATACCTCCAACCAACGGAAGTCTTTATTCAGGATTGAGCCTAAGGGACTTACTCCCTCTCCTGATAGGCGTTCTCCAGTTCCTCTTAGGGAGGAAGGGGAGCATAGTAGTCCGGGGAGTTCCGTAGAGGAAGAACAGCCGGTAGCTTCAGCTGTCTCGGACTACAAGGTTCTGTAGGCTGTTGCGTTCAGCATTCGGAGACAAGTTCCAGCCTACAGCCCCTAGGTCTCCTCCCTCACAACTTTCGTCGTCCAAGACCGTCAAGACCCCTGAATTCGTCGAAATGAAAACGTCTCTGTCGACCAAGAGGGCGTTTAAGAAACTCCAAGACTTTGTCCAGAAGGAAGGATCAGGGCAAGACCACTTTCGCCCATCCACCCTCTAGACTCGCAGGGAAAGGAGGAGTTTGGTATGAGACCAAGGAGGATGTCGGGATAAAGGTCCCTTCGTCCGCGTTGGGGGACTTCTCCAGTTTAGTTGGAAAAGCTCAGAGGAGGTCTCTCTTAGCGTCGGCTAAGGTGACCTGGACTCCAGTTGAGACTGACCACCACTTGAAAGGGTCTTCTTCGTACCCTTAATGTTTTTAATTTCCTAGACTGGTGTTCTGGGAGTTTTGGACAGGCAGTCTAGAAGTCTGATTCTCTCAGTCTGGGGGAGCTGTCCAGCGTGTTGTCATGTATGGACAAGGCCGTCAGGGATGGTTCGGAGGAGCTAGTTTCGAATTTTGGAACTGCTTTCCTAAAGAAAAGAGCATTGCTGTGCAATTTTACGGCTAAGTCGGTATCTCCGGCTCAGAAAGCGGATTTGCTCTTTGCGCCTCTTCGAACCATCTCTTCCCCCAGGCTATGGTAAAGGATCTTGCACAGAGTTTGCAAGAGAAGGCGACCCAGGACCTCTTGGTTCAATCTTCAAGACGTCCAGCGGTTCCTTCCACATCAACTTTCAGCAAACCCCCGAAGAAAGTCAAACCCTTTCGCGGGGCACCCCCCTCGAGAGCAGCTCCCCCGAGGAGAGGTTTTCAAGAGGAAGAGCTTCATTCAAACCGAAAAACCAGCAAGTGAAGATCTCGTCCTTCAGACACCAGTCTGGGCCAGACTGGAATTCTTTGCGGAGTCTTGGAGGCAGAGAGGAGCGGACCCTTGGACCCTCAAGATAGTAGAACGGGGGTACAAGATCCCTTTTCTTCATCCTCCTCCTTTTGACTTCGACTCCCAGAGACCTCTCTCCATCCTATCAGGGAGAGAAGAAAAGGGTTCTTTTCGATCTCTTAGACAGATGGTCGAAAAAAGAGCGGTGGAACAAGTCTGGACCTAGAGTCACCGGGCTTCTACAACAGGATTTTCCTTGTGCCAAAGCAGTCATCAGGTTGGCGCCCGGTCCTGGATGTGAGCAGGCTAAATCTTTTTGTAGAAAAGATAAAGTTCAGAATGGAGACGCCTCAGTCGGTGCTGGGAGCATTGAGATGGCGACTGGATGGTGTCTCTAGACCTGCAGGACGCATACTTCCACGTCCCAGTCCACCCTCTGTCAAGGAAGTACCTGAGATTCGTCTTGGACAACAGGGGTTGGCAGTTCAGAGCCCTTTGTTTCGGTCTCAGCACGGCCCCAATGGTTTTCACAATGATTATGAGGAATTGTAGCGAAGTGGCTCCATTCGTCAGGAATCAGGATATCCCTCTACCTCGACGATTGGCTGATCAGAGCGTCGCGTCGGCAGAAGTGTCTGAAGGACCGTTCATTTTACTCTAGCCCTAGCAAAGTCTCTGGGTCTGTTGGTCAACGAAAAGTCGCATCTGACCCCGACACAGTCCATCGTGTATCTGGGGATTCAGATGGATTCAGTGGCTTTTCGGGCGGTTCCATCCCAGGAACGTCAGCGACTGGGGTTAGAGAAAGTCGCAGCATTCCTAGAGAAGCTTGTTCGGTGAGGGAGTGGATAGTCTGCTGGGCACCATTTCCTCACTAGAAAAGTTTGTCTCGCTGGGAAGACTGCACTCAGGCCTCTTCAATTCTTCCTTGCGGAAGAATGGAAGTCGAAAGGGGACCTGAATGAGATCCTAAGGATCTCCAACGATGTAAGAGTTCACTTAAGATGGTGGCTCGACCCTCAGAAGTACGAGAGGGCCTCTCCTTAAATCTCTGAGCCCCGACCTAGTGTTGTTCTCAGACGCTTCCCATTCCGGTTGGGGGAGCAACACTAGGGGGGGAAGAAGTGTCAGGCTCCTGGAGAGGGGAAAGGTAGCCTGGCACATAAATGTAAAGGAACTGGCAGCGATATTCCTGTCGCTGCAGTTCTTCGAAGAGAAACTGTCAAGCAAGGTTGTTCAAGTCAACTCGGACAGTACCACAGCCCTTGCGTATCAAAGAATCAGGGAGGGACTCGCTCCAGATCCCTTTTTCTCCTGGCGAAGGAAGTTCTACTATGGGCAGACGCAAGGCACATCAAGATCCTGACAAGATTCGTGGCAGGGGTTCAGAATGTCAGGGCGGACCTTCTCAGCCGCCGGAATCAGCTGCTGCCAACAGAATGGACCTTGCACCAGGAAGTCTGATCAAAACGTTATGGAAATTGTGGGGACGTCCTCTAAGTAGACCTGTTCGCTACATCGAGGACGAAGAGACTCCCTCTGTATTGCTCCCCGGTTATGGACCCGGGGGCAATTGCAGTGGATGCGTTGCTCTGGAACTGGACAGACCTGGATCTTTACGCCTTTCCCCCATTCAATATCATGGGGGACGTAATGAGAAAGTTCGCAGCGTCAGAAGGGACAAGGTTGACTCTGATTGCTCCCAATGTGGCCAGCAGAGAGTGGGTTCACAGAGGTCATGACGTTCCTTGTGGACTTCCCAAGAACGTTGCCCTGGAGGAGAGATCTACTCAGACAGCCTCACTTCAAAAGGTTTCACCAAAACCTCTCCGCTCTGGCCCTGACTGCGTTCAGACTATCGAAAGCTGGCCCAGAGCGAGAGGCTTTTCAAAGGCAGCTGCGAGAGCAATCGCTAATGCTCGAAGAGCCTCTTCAAGAGCTGTCTACCAGTCTAAGTGGTCTTCCTTAGGGCATGGTGCTGCAAGAAGAAAGGAATTTCCTCTTCCACGACCTCTGTGAATCAGATAGCAGATTTCTTTCTCCATCTAAGAAATGTGCAAAAATTGGCAGTTCCTACAATCAAGGGTTATAGGAGTATGTTGTCTGCCGTTTTTCGCCACAGAGGAATGGACCTTTCCGACAATAAGGATCTGCACGATCTCTTAAGGTCGTTTGAAACTACCAAAATTCCACAAGCAAGACCGCCCTCATGGAATTTAGATGTGGTATTGAAACATCTGATGCTTAGTCCCTTTGAGCCTCTCCACGAAGCTTCTCTAAGGGACTTAACGAGGAAAACGCTTTTTCCTAACTTGTCTCTGGCGACGGCGAAGAGAGTTAGTGAAATCCAAGCGTTCAGTAGCCTAGTGGGTTTCAAGGGAGACGCGCTGGTCTGCTCGTTGAACCCTTCTTTCTTGGCTAAGAACGAGAACCCGTCTAATCCTTGGCCAAAGAGCTTCGATATCAAAGGAATAGCGAGTCTCGTGGGTCAAGAACCAGAGAGAGCCCTGTGCCCTGTCAGGGCTCTCAAGTTCTATGTGAATAGGACTAGAGAGATAAGAGGTCCCTCAGGTAATCTCTGGTGCTCGGTGAAGAGACCGGATTTACCTTTGTCGAAGAATGCTGTTGCTTTCTTCTTGAGGGACGTCATTAAAGAGGCTCATTCAATCTTGCCAGAAGACTGATATGAGCCTCTTTAAAGTGAAAGCTCACGAGGTCAGAGCCGTAGCTACCTCTCTTGCCTTCCAAAGGAACATGTCTATCAGAGATATTCTTGATAGCACCTTCTGGAGGAGCAATTCCGTATTCGCCTCACATTACCTCCGGGATGTGAGGACATTTACGAGAACTGTAGTTCTTTGGGACCTTACATTTCGGCAGACACAGTTTTGGGGGCTGAAGGTAGCTCTCTCCTATCCCTAGCTTAGTTAGGTTAGTTTTTTGTTTTTTGTTTGTGGTTGATGGTGAGATCTTCTGTGAAAATCTCCCATTCCATAGTGTTAATATCAGGGGTTTTTTGCGTTAGTTGGTCAGGTGGTGGTCGGTTGCTGTGTTACTGCCATATGTTTTGCCTAGATGGTCTTGTCACATCGTGGTCACGCTCCCGTTGACAGAGCATCCAGAAAGCACCAGCACTACAGGTCACACCGGCTGGCAACTCTGATAAAGCATAAGCAGGCTTTTGGTGACAGTAATCACATAGTCTACTTTGCTATCAGGTAAGGAACCAATAAGATAATCTTTTATTTTATTTTAAATCCTAAAAAATCCTAGTAGTCTCTTACCCACCATCCGAAGGTGTGATTCAGCTATATATATATCGTCAGGTAAGTTTCATGAACAAAATGTTATTGTTATAATACAATTAAGTTTGTTCATACTTACCTGGCAGATATATATACTTAGAGTGCCCACCCTCCTCCCCTCAGGAGACAAGGGCCATGAATAAATATGAATAGAAAAATGGGAATGGTTCCTGATATCCGCCGCCCAGCGGCGGGAATGGGTACTACCACCTGACCGCCCCACTACGTGTGCCGCGAATTTGAAATTCTGTCGGACGTCAGAAATACAGCTATATATATCTGCCAGGTAAGTATGAACAACTTAATTGTATTATAACAATAACATTTTTTCTGGCGCCGGTGCTGGAAACACCTGTTTCCAGTACCTCCGTCTTAGATTTTGGAAACTTCATTGCCGCTAAGTATCCTAATTGTCTTTAATTTATTTACTTGGATTTGTGGCTAGACATACGCTATCTTAAATTGATTTGAATTTGATTCATTTTTGCATAAGATCTTGAATCTAGTTAGGCTAGTTTCAGAGGGTGTTGTCTGCAAAGATCAGGGTGTGGCTACCGAAAGCTTCGGTAGATCCGCACTTGGTATGCACGAGGGGTATGAGTCTTGCTTCTTTGTTGAGATTTGTCATGTAAGGAGTGTGAGACTTTGTCTAATTCCGTAAGGAAGACGTATGATTCGTATGTACGCAATTAATCAGTAAACATGTCTAATTCCGTAAGGAAAACGTATGATTCGTATGTACGCAATTAATCAGTAAATAAAAGTCAGGGTAGTGAACCTGCTAACCTTCCTGTAGACTTTTTTTTTTGCCTAACCCTGTAGTATGGCCTACGGGTTATGAATATGTCTGCGAGAGGTGATCGCTCTCTTATTGTTGTGAAGAGTGCTACTTCTGTTATGTTTCTCATAACCCTGTAATGTTGCCTTCGGGCCCTAAACAGTGTCTGTAGAGGTATTGCCCTTTCTCTAATACTCTTTCGATTCGTATCTTCTTAGAATCGAAAGTGCTTGCTTTAGAGAGCAATAGCGAAGTGGCTAAGTGCAGTGACAGTGCCCCTTGTGTAGTGGAGGGTGCGTCAGATCGGCCTTATTTCGCCTCTAGGCGGGACCATCTTGCTGACTCCCAGGACCCGGGGAGAGAGCATGTCGAGAAGCGAAGGAGGGTACGAGGAACCCCCCCACCGATCTGGGCGTGCCTTCGGCAGTTTTCTGATGAAAATCCCCAGACTGCCTAAGTGCGTGCCACGTGCACGAATCCTGAAGGATTGCTTCTCGTCCTCCGAAGCGTTCCTCCCCTCCCGCGCAGGGGTTGGAGCTTTCGGAAGGACTCGCGCCCTCTAAATAGAAGCTTTATAGAAGAGGACGCTTCACGTCCTCTCTCTCTCTCGTTATGCGTTCCAGTGAGAAGTAAGAAGGCGAACGTCGCCTGATCCACGTACGTTCTTTCCACCGAGAAATATGAAATAGAAGTCTAGTAGCAGGACGCTTTTGAGAGCGGACGTCCGAGCTTTGTTACTGTGAGAATAAGAAGGCGTCTCGCCAGTCGCCCCTCGTATTCTCACACGATCAACCCATTCTCCTGAGACTTCGTCTAGTGCTGGATTTCTCTCCGAGATGTATCTCGCTTGTTTTGACGCCTGCAGGAGCGTGACGCTTTTCTGCACGCTTCTTTTGACGCTCGGCTTGGACGGGACGTTCGGATGGACGCCAGGCGCCGCGCGGGTGCACGCCAATGCGCGCACCAGTGGACGCCGAGCGCACGCCAGTGGATACGAGCGCACTCCGCGCGCGCCAGTGGACGCCGAGCATGCTCGCTGATCGCCAGTGGACGCCGAGCGCAGGCGCAGCCAGCGCACGCAGGTGTGTCGCCTGGCTGAACGTTTCTATTGAACTCTTCAAGCTACTTGTTTACGATTTGGGCCTCAAGAATTTTTACCTCTACCTTCGGTGATACCTTATACCTCACATGCAAAGAATGTGAAGTAAGCAGTGCTTCGGAGGAAGCTTAAAGTGAACAGACAACTTCGTCTTCGAAACCCAGCAAGACCTCGGGTTTCGTGAATTCAAGAGGTCTACTGTCAATATTATATTGCTTTTCGCAAAGGTGGATGGAGTTAAGGAAAGCTCTAGGGAAGATCTCGTTTTCTCTACCGCAGTCAAGACTTTGCGATAAGGCAGTTACGGGTTAGGTAAAGGCTGATGTCCTGCACGTCAGGACTCTCGGCAATGTTCAGTAGGATTCTGGCAAAGGTACTCATCAACAAAAAGGACGTACTCATCAAAAGGACGCTCTTCAGGAAAGCGCAAGATAGGACTTCTTTGCCATACTGCCAAAAATAATTTTAAGCTTTAGCAGGCTTTAGTTGTGATACGGGAGAGGAAGCTGGTTGGAGAATTTCTTCCTCTTCCCAGGATAATTTTGAAAGCTTTTAGCCCATCTGAAAGGGTTTTTCAGATGATAGGTTTTGTTAGTTCTAGTCGGGACTACGCTGCCGAATTGAACATCGTCGTTCTACCTTGCCGTAAGCCTAGTCTCTTAACAGGATTCTTGCCCCTTCCCTCGTTTGAGAAATCGGGAAAAAAAAAAATGCGGAAAAATCCGGATAAGTTTTGGCAAAATCATGACTTTCCCCCATTGGACAATTATACTACGTTTTGTCAAGTCAAGTGATCCCCTCATTGACAAAATATCTCTTTGTCCCGTAAATGGGTTAGTTCTCATTGACAAACATCTCATTAACTTGATATTGCGTAAGCGAATAAGCTCTTATTGACAGATTCGGAAGAGCTCTCATTCGTCATTCGCAGACTCGTACAAGAAATAGACTTGTAGACTACGTCAATGAACGCTTATGTCCAATAAACATAAGAAGCTTGAGCTGACTGCTTCGATTCTCTTAAGTTTTGTTCATGAAACTTGCCCGTCAGATATGTATGTAGCTGTATTTCCGAATTCAGCTATATATATATATATATCGCCAGGTAAGTATGAACAAAACTTTATTGTATCATAACAATATCATTTTGCTGACGTTATTTTATTTCTGGTTGGTTCAAGTCATATACGCTTGCTGTAGTTACCTCTTCGGATGGCAACCGAGAGGTCTATTGTCTATTTTAAGGACATTTAATCGTTACTCCCTGCAGCCTTCCAGGAGTTCGATTTATCTTTTACCGTTGTATGGGTAGTGTTCTGACGACACAAACGCATCTATATATTTAGCGTTTTCTGTTTCGCTTAAATATACCAGCTGAGAGTCTATCTGCTCAAAAAAATAACGGACCTATTTCTTCGTAGAATAGGGTAGCTGGCAACCCAGACATAAAGTTAAGAGACGACATTCGTAACGCTGCTGCTGCTGTCACGCTGTGTCTGTCCTCCAGTTCCAACCGAGCCACCAGTAACAGATCGTGCGCTGTCATGCCCGGTAGGTTACGTCTCTATCTCTTGCGGATTGACTGACTAAAACCGTATCTCTGTGCTGGCGGCGGTTAGTCTCTCCTGCGGGATTGACTGACTAACTGTATCTCTGTCCTACATCACGGACTTTAGCCTAAGATTGAAGGGATTTCTTACGTGAATGAATAAACGTTGCATTCGTTTTTGCCTTACTATGTTCAACAGAGTTATTCTCTTAATCCTTTCGGTGCTCGTTACCGCACGGTATAGAACTACGAGTCTACCGCAAAACATTGCACTTTTATATGCTCTCCTGCATTATGGCAAAACGCAGCCTTATTAGGGAAGTAAGCATACTCGGGGAGGGAATGGATGAGCTTGCTGGGGGACCATTTCCTTCCTGAAGAAGTTGTTTCCTTTCCCCGAATAGACTGCAATTAAGATCACAGTTTTTTCCTACCAGGAAACAAATATTATTCAAGATCTAGGAATGATTCTGAACATCTCTCAGTGCGTCTATCACCTGAGGTGATAGAAAGAAGGTGCCGGACATCTGGATTAGGGTTTCAAATGTCCTGGATCTTAATCTGAAAGAAGTAAAGCGATTCGGTAGTCCCTCCAGTCCTCGAAACGAGTTTTTTGGGAACCCAGTGGTCCAGATCAACTCTGATATTCCACAGCTCTCTCATATCTTAAGAAGTATCTTCTCTCGGTCCCTGTTCGAGTTTACGAGAAAGAGCCTATTATAACAACAGGCGTAGAATGTAACGATCCTCTAGAGGTTCGTTACAGGATTGCAAAAGTCTGTACGAATCGTCTCGATCGACGGCAGCAACTATTGACTTCCGAGTGGAATATTTATTTCGAAGTAAGTTGAGAGTTGTGGAGACTTTAGGGACGCCCTTTCATTCTTCTCTTCGATATGTTGAGGACGAAGAGGCTTCTTCTTCTCTGCTCCCTTATTCTCGATCCGGGATCGGTACCATTAAATGCTATCCTATGATATTGAACGGGGATGGATGTTTAGTCTCTTTTTTCCCCTTGTCAATCGTTTAGGAAATGTAATAAGAGGATTTATGACGTCACAGGGAGCGACAATGACGCTGATCGCCCCATGTTGGCCTTCAGGATCCTGGATTTCACAGAGGTCACATACTTCATAGTTCACTTTCCAAGGACCTTTTCCGAGAGAGTCGGTCTACTCTTAACTCGAAAGGTACCTATAACCTCTCCGCTCTGAGTCTGACTACGTTCAGGCTATCGAGATGTTGACAGGAATAAGATTACCGTCTTCCATTTCCGTCTGAAGAATGGGATAAGCTGGCAGTCACAACTATTAAAGAATACGCAAATATGTTGTTGACGGCCTTTGGGCTCAGAGATTTGCGTCTGTCAAACAACAAAGCCCTTCACGATCTTTGAGTTCTGTGGAATCTAGAATCTCGCTCACCATCTACTTTTTGTCTCACCTGTTTTCTCGGAGTCAGACACTCGTGCGAGATCAGGCGACATATAGTAGCCCTGAGTTTCTTGTTGACGAAGTCGGTTGCGTTTATACACCCCCGATGATCGTGTAACATGAGACCAGGTTGGACTGTCAGGCATTCTTCCTTCGGGACTGAATCGCCTTGTTTGCTCCTCGCTCCTTTCTCCTGGCACCAGAAGCTCGAGTCAGGAGTTGATTCGCTGACGACGTTGGGTTGCGTTGATACACCCCCAAGGTTTGCTTAGATTGAATCGCCCAGGCAGTCCAGACACTCATCCTTCAGCGAAGAATAGTACCTTATGGTCTTCAGGGTACAGCCTTGCTGTCCTTGATTCGTCTGACTGGTCAACTGGTCGGTCACTGACTTTAGTACAGACGGAACTGACTGTGCATGTCCAGATCGAAGCTTTCAATATGGAACTTAGACGTAGTCTGAAGTTCTTGATGTCAAAGCATTCGAACCTCTCCTACCTGTTAACTTCTTGCATGTGATCAGGAAGGCCTTCTTCTAACCACCCTAGATACGACAAAGAGGGTTAGTGAGATTTTAAGCCATCGTCACAAGTTTTGGCTTTGGAGAACACAAGGCGGTGTGCTCTCTAAGCCTTCCGTTGTGGCCTAAGAATGGAAACCTGTTTTGTCCTTGGGCCAGGAGCTTGGAAGCAAGGATGGCACAAGTTAGTGGGCAGGAGCCAGAGAGAGTCCTGTGCCCTGTCGGGTCTCTCAAGTTTATATACATAAAAACTCAAGAAAGTCGAAGTCATTCGGGCAATCTGCAGTGTTCCGAAAAAGACCAGACTTGCCCATATCGAAGAACACCCTGGCTTTAGTGTTAAGGAGTTCTTTCAAAAATGCTCCTTCATTGTGTTTGCACAAAGATTTGAAATCTTTTTATCTGAATGCTCACGAGGGTGAGGGCGCGGGCCTCGGAAGCATTTCAACAGAGCATGGCACTCAGCAACATCCTGGAGTACCATGTTTTAGCGAAGCAACTCGTGTTCAACTTCACACTCCCTGCGAGATGTGAAGATGGCATATGAGATCTGCTGCTCGCAGACACAATCTTGGGGGCAAGAAGTACCACTCATCCTTTCCTGTAGAAAATGGTTAGGAAGAGCTCTTAATTTAGTTGTTGAGTCGCCGACAACGGCGACTTCTTAATCTTAAGCCTTAGTAACACACTTAACTTTATTTGGCTAGGTTGGTCAGGTGGTGATATATATATATATATATTTATTTTACTTCTTAGCCCTCATGGTATGGTCAATATGGTCTAGTCACATTGTGGTCACGCCCCCGTTGACAGATCATCTGGAGTGCACCAGCTTTATAGGTCTCTACCTCGCTGGCAACTCTAGTAAAGCAGAAGCAGACTTGGGTGACAGTAATCACGAAGTCAGCTATGCTAACAGGTGGAACCAAGATGTAAATCATCTGCATGCATTTGTTTCCCAAAATCCTTCTATTCTGTCCCTTCCCACCTCCAAAGGTGGGATTCAGCTATATATATATCTGACAGGTAAGTTTCATGAACAAAATGATATTGTTATGATACAATAAAGTTTGTTCATACTTTACATGGCAGATATATATAATCAGTACCACCCACCTCCCCTCAGGGGACAGTGGAAAAAATAAAAATTATGAATAGAAAATGGGAATGGTTCCTGATACCCGCCTCCAGCGGCGGGAATGGGTACTAACCACCTGGCCGACCACTGCGTGTGTCGGAAGTTTTTAAAATTCTGTCGGACTTCAGAAAATACAGCTATATATATATCTGCCAGGTAAGTATGAACAAACTTTATTGTATCAGAACAATATCATATTTTTTACATATTCATGGTTATTTAAAAATATTCGCTGTTGAAAAAGTAACTAGATTCCTGACTCAAATATCAACAGTTTTGCTGTGAACAGTACCTACGGCGTTGTTCGCGCTCTTCTAAATAAGTGAAATTAGCGTGTCTATTTGTAGTATATATACATATTAGAGCAATTTTATGATTATTACATAATATGTATATATACTACAAATAGATATGCTAATTTCACATATTTCCACTCCACGGTTTTGTGGAAGTCTTATACTCAGTTTGGAAGGAAACACATACCAATTGGCAACACTGCAAAATAGGAGAGTGCGAACAACACCGTAGCTACTGTTCACAGTAAAACTGTTGATATTTGTGTCAGGAATCTAGTTACTTTTTCAACAACAAATATTTGCAAATTAATTATCATGAATACGTATTAAACTTATGTAATTCATAACTTTACACAGATGTTTAACTATTTATTTCAAAATTAAGAGGTCCTCAGGTGTTGCTTCCACGACTGATGACTGGTGACTGGTGTCCATCTCCGGTGT
>NC_087222.1:4744136-4766477 GCF_015104395.2 Macrobrachium nipponense | reverse complement strand
CCTTCACTTTCACTTTTCAAAGGTAATTCTACAGAATGTTCTAGATTCATTTTAACCCTTTGTCCTGCCCTGTTCTGTAAATGACAATGTATTCAACTGACAAGTCTTACACAAAATTGTTTACAAAAGATTATTCAATAAATCTGTTATAATTAAATAAAAATATCTCAAAGGACTACAACCAGATTTCACTGCTGATGCATGAATCTATTTCTGGGCTCAGCTCGTGTCGCTGCGCGAAATATCCTTTAATCTATTATTTCTAGGGTAAATGTACTAACACATCCAGAGAATAAATAAAATAAAGAAAAAAAAGGTCAGTATAACTGACTCGCTCACCCTCCAAGAGGGTGTCGGTATGAACACTAGGCGAGTGAGACCACTACCACGAGCCAAATACCAATAGAAATCTCCCACAACAAAAACCCTCCATGAGGAGAGCCGAACCCACAGAGTGAGCAGCTCGTACTACTACTACTCCATCCCATGCTGCCGACTGCTGCGCCTCTGGTGGCCATCCTTTTCAGTTAGCGCACACGAGTCACACGTGTTATTTTTCTCTCTGTGTTTTTTGTGCCCTTTCGTTGGATTTATCTATAATGGAGCGTGCAGCTATCGCAGCAGCTAAGTTAAGTACTCAGTATTTATGATTAGTTGGGGTTTTTTTTCCGACCCTGGGACAGTATTTGCCGTTTTCTTTTTTAGGTATAAATACGTTCTCGGGTCGGAAGCATTGGCAGCATGGTTCTGCCGCGTGATGGGTTCGTTCTTGGTCTCCCATACCTAGAACATCCCTTATTTATGTACGCTCTATTTGATTATCCGCCTTTGTTTAGATTAAGGTCTACTCAGGTTGTCATGCATGCATGTATTTCACTTATGTAGGCTTTTTCTATCCAGACCTAGTCCAGGTTCTTAGTATCGGGCCTCTGACTAGCTTTGAGTGGTAGACTTGCCTTCGGGTTAGTCGTACACTCCTGGATTTTTTTCTCCTGCTATATTACTTTCTCTCTTTCATTTTATTTTATTTATTATATGTATTTTGTCATCGTTAGGTTAGTTAGGCGTCTGGCTTAGCCTAGGTCCTGGCTCATAGAGCCTATACTACCGCTGATCAGTTCAGTTGCTTCCCTATAGCATCTCTCTGATCAGTTGTTTTTAGACCCTGTGGGCCTGTATGCTACCGCTTTTTCAGTTCAAGTTGCTTCCGATAGCTTCTCTCTGATCAGTTGGTTGGCCTAGGTTTGGTTATCGTATCTCAGTTTACCGCTCGTGGTCACTTCGTGATCACGGGACAGCCAGACGCCTGCCCAGTCACCCTTCCCCCCCCTCCCGCTCTTCCATAGAGTCGGGCGGGGGTGGGTCAGGTCTGCCCATGCTCGCTCCGCATACCCGAGCCCCTGCCTCCCTCTCTCCCTCAGGCGAGGGGCTAGGGAGTCGGGACAGACCCACCCCCGACTGGTCTCGACCTCTCCGGCTTCTCGGTCCGGCCGGGTGGTACGTTGTACGTTGTGGGGGGCCCTGGCCTTCCCCCCCTCTGTTACTACCTTGTCGCTCCGGGCTAGCTCGAGCATGTATGTCCTCTCGCCCTTTCCCTCCTTACTAGAGCTCCTCCCTGATCGGAGTCCTGGTATCCAGCGGAAGGGGCTAGTCCACCCACAGAGTGGACCGGAACATACAGTAGGTCACTACTAACCTTACCGTATTGCTGAGTTACTACACTCCGCTTCACACTGAACCTAGTCCGGTTCGCTTGTGTTTAGGTTTAAGTTATCTATAAGTTTATCTTAAGTACCTTAAACCATCCCCCCTCCCTTTCATATCTTACCGGATCTCTCCGGGATTATAGCCTATTCAGGCAATGCAGGGAGGGGTTATGCCCAAATTTTTTCCGAGCTCCGGCATGTAACGGAGTTCTTTTGTCCTTTAGTCTGTAAGTGATGCCTTTTAAGATACTCATGTGTCTTCCCACTTACAGGCCACCAACTGTGAGCATCCGGGATGTTCCGCTACACTTCAGGACCCCTGTGGACACGAAGTTTTGCCGGTCCCATGCTCATGCGCGACTCCGCACGGGGACATCCAGGTCTGGTACCATGAGACGTGTACCATGTTACGATCTGGTGAGCCAGCTTTTGAAGGGGTAAGTATTCCATCTCCAGTAGCTGCTCCGCTTCTTTTTTTAGTGCTTAAGTTTTCATCATTTACTTTAACTTAAGGCATCTAGTTTAGTTATACTTTAAGTTTTTAGTTTTAAGTGATTCTTAAATCTAAAATACGCCCTCTCTTACAGGCTCCGGCAGTAAGGGATACCGCACTGGCTACCCTGCGGGCCTGGGTCGGAGGTTTTGGCCCCAAAGAACGCCGCCAAGGGTCAGCCCTACATCCTCGAGAAGCGGTTAGCACTATTAATCTTCCCCGGAGGCAAGGCGACAGGTTTACGTCGACCCAGTAGAGGCGACCCGACTATCGCCTTCATCCAACAACAGCTGGCGGCCTCCTTAACTGAACAAGACCAGGATATCTCCACGGATGTCGCAACCCTGGATATTAATGTTGAAACCGATGGTAGGTATAGACGACCTGTTGGTCGAGGTAAGTAAGGTGGGCACCCAAGGGCCGCCCTTGGGTGTGACTGTTTCTCTACCCTGCAACCTCTCCACTCCTTCCAAGGCTTTACTTGGGTGATGAATTTTTTAATATACTCCTCCTGAGGCTTCGGTTAGACCTAAGGTCAAGGCTAAAGTGATGACCTTGACTAAGACGTCATCGTCGTCTAAGAAGACGTCCTCGTCTTCTTCCTCACGTAAGTCTCCGGCTCGCAATCCCGGCCCCAGACAGGTCTAAAGCTTCTAGCTCCGGCTCTAAGTCCTCAAAAAGTAAATCCAAGGAGAGATCTCGCACTCCGGCAGAATCACCAGTTCCGCTACCATTGGTTCCAATTCAGAGCCTCCCCTCCACCTCCGCAGCAGCTCCGGGCTTTGGACTCCAATGCTGGCCTGTTGCAACAGGTGGGCGACCTAGTTGGGTCCCTAAAGAGTAGTATGGAACAAATGATCTCTCGCCTGTCGGATAGGATCACTTCCCAAGATACTATTATAGCCGGGCTAAGAGAAGCTCCTCTAGCCTCTCCCTCACTTTCCAACACAAGTGGAACTCAGCTTCCTCCGTATGACTCACTTCCTGCTTTCTCTATGAACAACCCATGGAGAGTAGCGTTCTACGCCCCTTCCAGGACGGTCTCATCTCCATACCGGAGTTTGGAACTCGAAGAATAGAGGACTTCGAGTTCTACCCGGAAGGCCTACAGCCTCCTTTCATAGGCTACGCAAGGCTCACGCGCCTTCGGCTATGGTTCGGGACGATAGGGTACCAAAGGAGACAGTCCTATATTCACGAGACCAGGCTCAGAGAGAATGGCTCAGATGTTTAGAGGACATGGATTGTTCTAACACCAAGATACAACCATTAAAAGTCCCTTTACCATTTTCACAATGGATGAGGAGTACCCCGCTCCCGTTCCTAACCAAGATAGCAAGGTCGACCATCTCAGCGGCCCAGAAGGGGGAAACCATGCCTCAGTTGAAAGAAGCAGATCCCACATCTCCGTTACTCCCTTCAATTGGAGAATTGTGGGAAGACTTGCCGAATACATTCTCAGCTGGCAAACTCAAACCGGACTGTGCTATGGAGCAGTTTGGTGATAAGCTACCCAGGCTCCCAGATAGTCTTATTCAGGCTGAATTTGACGCAAAATCACGACTAGC
Organism: Macrobrachium nipponense; assembly: GCF_015104395.2. Taxonomy (NCBI): domain Eukaryota; kingdom Metazoa; phylum Arthropoda; class Malacostraca; order Decapoda; family Palaemonidae; genus Macrobrachium; species Macrobrachium nipponense. The sequence goes on along the minus strand of NC_087222.1, from coordinate 4,762,710 downwards.
CAGATCAATCAAACTCTATGGCTATGTCTGGAGGTAGCAACCATGGCCTATGGATCGAACCAATTTTTAAGCTTATGACCAAAGCCCTGACTCAACAGGTGCAGTCAGATATGTTCGAGTTTGCCACTGCTAGAACGAATTGTAGGAAGCATGTCCTGCTAGAGGCAACCATTCGACATGAGCCGAATAGGGTTACTCTCCTCTAACATCTGGGGCGCAGATCTCTTCCCAGAGGCTATGGTTAAGGAAGTCCAGGCAGAGGCTACGAGGTTGAACCAGAGCTTAAGGACCGTTGGGGCCTTACGGCTAGGAGGAGGCAAGACCTGACACCTAAAGGTAAGGGACAGAGGAAACCTAGGCGTTTCCAACCTTACCAGAAGAAGCAACCACGCTTTCCTCAACAAGTTCCAGCAGTGCCGTTAGTGCAGACAGCCCAACCTTCCACTTCTAAGGGTCAATCACAGCCAATTTATGTGATATCCCCTCAGCCTCAACCCTCTACCTCATACGCCATCTCTCCAGCTTACAATCAAGCCTTCGAGAGTCAAGCTTCTCAGAAGTATGACCGCTCGGGGTAAGGGAGGCAGAGGTAGCGGTCCTTTCGTGGAGAGGATCGGGAGGCCCCTCCCTTTAATAAGGGGAAAGCACTTCAGAGGAGGCCGAGGCGGTTACCAGAACCAATGAAGAACTTCAGGTAGGAGGGAGGCTGTTTCACTTTCGCCACCGGTGGAACTTCAGCCAGTGGGCTCAGAGCATAGTGTCAAAAAGGGCTGGGTGGAGCTGGTTGACGAACCCACCTCCAGCCAGACCTTTCCGTCAACTTCCTTCCAAAGAATTGACAGAGTACGCAAAGGACCTCCTTCAGAAAGGAGCTATAGCGAGAGTCAAGAGATTAAAATTTCAAGGTCGCTTGTTCAGCGTGCCAAGAAAGGCTCACAAAAAAGAAGGGTAATCTTAGACTTGTCCCGCTTAAACTTAGCCATCCGCTGCGACAAGTTCAAGATGCTCACGATCTCACAGGTGCGGACCTTACTTCCCCGTGGGGCCGTCACCACCTCTATCGATCTTACAGACGCCTACTATCATATCCCTATTGCAAGACACTCCGTCCGTATCTGGGATTCAAGATAGGAGACCAGACATTCTCCTTCAAGGTAGTTCCATTCGGACTCAAACGTGGCACCCAGGGTGTTCACGAAGCTAGCGGAAGTGGTAGTGCAACAACTCAGATCGCAAGGGATTATGGTAGTGGCGTATCCTCGACGATTGGTTGATCTGGGCCCCATCAGTCGAGGAATGCAACAAGGCTACACTGAAAGTGATTCATTCCTAGAATATCTAGGATTCAAGATAAAAACAAGTCCAGTCAAGACTCACTCCAGAGTCAAACTTTCAGTGGCTAGGCATTCAATGGAATCTATCCTCCCACACTCTGTCGATTCCATCTACCAAAAGGAAAGAAATAGCGAAGTCAGTCAAGCAATTTCTAAGTCACAAACTAACATCAAGGAGAGCTCAGGAAAGGATCCTCGGCTCTCTCCAGTTTTGCATCAGTAACGAACGTCTTAATGAAAGCCAAACTGAAAGACCTAACCAGGATCTGGCGCTCGCGAGCAAATGTCAGGTCCAGGGACAGCTATCCTCAGTGCCTCTGATTCTAAAGAATCGGCTTCGGCCGTGGGCAAAAGTCAAGAATCTATCAGTGTCAGTACCCCTTCAGTTCCCTCCACCAGGATCACCATCCACACAGACGCGTCCTTAAGCGGCTGGGGAGGGTATTCCCAGGTCAAAAAGGTTCAAGGGATTTGGTCACTCCAGTTCCGTCAGTTCCATATAAACGTACTGGAGGCAATGGCAGTGTTCTTGACTCTAAAAAAGTTACACCCACCAAAGTACTCCCACATAAAGCTAGTCCTGGACAGCGCAGTGGTAGTACATTGTATAAACAGAGGAGGCTCCAAGTCACGTCATCTAAATCACGTCATGGTAGCCATCTTCTCCCTGGCAGACAAGTTCAGTTGGCATCTTTCCTCCACTCACATAGCTGGAGTGAGAAACGTCATAGCAGACGCCCTATCCCGATCAGTACCCCTAGAGTCGGAATGGTCACTAGACAACAGTTCGTTCCAATGGATCCTTCAAAGAGTCCCCCCAGGGCTACAGTGGATCTCTTCGCATCCCAAGCGAACCACAAACTACCGTGTTATGTAGCCCCAACCTGGACCCTCTGGCTTACGCCACGGACGCCCTGGCTCTGGACTGGAACAACTGGGAGAAGATTTACGTCTTCCCTCCAGTGAATCTCCTTATGAAAGTATTGAACAAACTCAGGACATTCAAGGGTCAAGTGGCTCTAGTAGCCCCAGACTGGCCGAAGAGCAATTGGTATCCCCTAATTCTGGAACTGGGCCTTCGTCCTCTTCGGATCCCCAGCCCAAGCTCTCCCAGTCAGTACAAACGAAGACTGTGTTCGCTTCCTCAGGGATTCTCAAAACCCTCTAACTTTATGGATTTCATGAAGTTTGCGGCAAAAAGAGATGCGAATATTGACCCTCAGAATATTCTCTTCTTGGAATCCGATAAAAGGGATTCAACTTTGAGGCAGTATGATGCTGCTGTCAAAAAGTTAGCAACCTTCCTGAGAGAGTCAGATATCAGAATCATGACAGTTAATTCAGCTATATCCTTCTTCAGATCCTTATTTGAAAAAGGTTTAGCAGCTAGCACGATTACGACAAACAAGTCAGCCTTGAAAAAGATATTTCAATTTGGATTTAACATAGACTTGACGGATACCTACTTCTCGTCTATTCCTAAGGCATGTGCTAGACTTAGGCCTTCTGTGAGGCCTACGTCAGTTTCATGTTCTTAAACGATGTTCTAAAACTGGCTTCCGAAACCGATAATGACACATGCTCGTTTATGATGCTCCTAAGAAAAACCCTATTTTTATTAAGCCTGGCTTCAGGAGCAAGAATTTCAGAACTGTCGGCTTTATCCAGAGATCCGGATCTTATTCAATTCCTTCCCACAGGGGAAGTCCTACTTTCTCCGGAACGTAGCTTTTTGGCAAAGAATGAAGATCCTTTGATGAGGTGGGAACCTTGGAAAGTACTTCCTCTTCCACAAGATGTATCCCTTTGTCCAGTTTCAACCTTACGAGCCTTTCTATCCAGGACCTCCTCATCCTCATCGGGGCCCCTCTTTAAGAGGGAAAAAGGTGGAACTTTATCCATTAAAGGCATCAGGCAACAAATCCTGTACTTTATTAAACAAGCCAATCCTGACTCTTTCCCAAAAGCACATGATGTCAGAGCAGTAGCCACCTCAATTAATTATTTCCAACACATGAACTTCGATGAGTTGAAAAAGTATACCGGATGGAAATCGCCGACAGTGTTCAAACGTCATTACCTTAAGTCCTTGGAAGCTCTGAAATTTTCAGCAGTAGCAGCGGGAAACATAGTTTCCCCTGACTAGTTAATTTGTAGTAGAAGATTCAGTCCTCCTTTCTACCTGCTTCACCCAACAGTTCGTCTATTCCTACCGTGTTCTCATTTACATTCACCTTGTGCCTTAGCTGCTTTTATGATGATGTAGTGGGTGCCCCTTATTTTTTTGCTAGGGACACTCACAGATGATTATGGATATTGATCTCATGGATGTTACCCCCTTATTTTTATGCTAGGGGATACATCTCATTTATAATGGTTACGGGTTTGTATATTAAGTCATATACATTCCTTATATATTATCATTGTTGATTAATTTGTTCATTTGATTGTTTTTAATTGCTATTATATTTTTGATACATGCCTTTACACAGATACCATTTTGTTACATGTAAGCAATTTACCTCTGTACATATGTAAATTACCTTATGTTAAGAACAAACATGTTTAGAATTAAGGGTAATTTAAGCATATTTTTATTTTGTATCACTGTGTATTTGTATCTTTTTAGCAATTATATTCTTTTTATATTTACTTTATTTTTTATTTGAGACCTATTCTGATTTGTTTTATTACTTTTGTTTACAATCTTGTGCTATTTCTCTGGTACGATTTCGCGCAGCGACACGAGCTGAGCCCAGAAAAGGATTTTGACGTAAGGAAAAATCTATTTCTGGGCGATTGGCTCGTGTCGCAGCGAAATCCCACCCTACCCATCCCTTCGCCCAAGATTGTCTGCTAACTTCAGGATGGCCACCAGAGGCGCAGCAGTCGGCAGCATGGGATGGAGTAGTAGTAGTACGAGCTGCTCACTCTGTGGGTCGGCTCTCCTCATGGAGGGTTTTTTGTTGTGGGAGATTTCTATTGGTATTTGGCTCGTGGTAGTGGTCTCACTCGCCTAGTGTTCATACCGACACCCTCTTGGAGGGTGAGCGAGTCAGTTATACTGACCTTTTTCTTTATTTTATTTATTCTCTGGTATGTGTTAGTACATTTACCCTAGAAATAATAGATTAAAGGATATTTCGCTGGCGACACGAGCCAATCGCCCAGAAATAGATTTTTCCTTACGTCAAAATCCCTTATTTAGAACAGATGTTATTTGTTGTTGTTGTAATGTTTAAAGTAGGAGTACAATAATTCACTGTTCTCTTACACTTTAAGAGCTGCTATTGGTAATGTTACATGTAGTACCATTAAACACACAAACATTCCCAAACTCTCTCTCAATGCTGATCAAAACTGACGAAAGAAGGAAGTTCTTCTGAGGGACAATCTGAAATCAAGAATGCAACACAGAGTTAGGAAACATAATGCCAGAACTGAAGAAGCAAAATAATAAACAAAATTTAATTCAGTCCCTATATAAAGGTCTCAGGCCAATTACCAAGGTGTGCATTTAACAGTAGTATCCAAATATTAATTCAATCTAAACAAATGTTGCTAGAAAACAGCACCAAATCATTCCTGGGACAACAATGCAACCATACATTAACAGTTAAAATTGACTCTCACCCTCTTACATACATGAACCTTCTTAGCTTAACATTACAGTATTACTTATGAACATATCAACAAATCAAAGGCCAAGAATAGAAAATGCAAGAGACCAGCATCAGAATTGTATGGGGTAAGAGCAAGAAGGGTGTACAGTAAAGGGATTTTGACGAAGGAAAAATCTATTTCTGGGGGAAGGCCTGTGTCGCCCGGTGACACCCTAAGGGTGTCGGGAATAAAGTACAAGGCGAGTGAAAGCCACTATTCACAGGTCTTCTGCCAATTAGAGGTTTCCTTTCCAAAATCCCTCTCATGGGATGGGCCGTTGCAACGACCACACCTTCCCACTACCGTTACTACTACCCGACCCGAGCACCATCTGCAATCCTGGTTTTTAAACCCGTTTTGGCTTGGATTGGTATAGGGATGGGGAACCCAATTAGAAGGGCTGGGTTCACCAGGCGACACAGGTCTTCCCCTAGAAATAGATTTTTCCTTCGTCAAAATCCCTTTTCTGGGTTCGACCTGTGTTCGCCTGTGAAAAGTTACTAAAGCATGCCTATCCAAGCCTCATAAATACTACATATTCTTGTAAGGAAGGAGTTAATGAAACCTAAGGTTCATTTCAACTTAAATTTACTTACTTAATATTTACACTAGGTCCATTTAAATTTAAATTTACTTACTACTTAGACTAAGACTTAAGCTAGGACTTAGAAACAGTAATAACATGAAGATATCATACAAATGACAAGATATTTAGTCAATATCACATTTCTAGGATATGTACAGCGCGGTCCATAACATAATTGTGGACAAAATAATCTATGTACAATCTTTGGTGGCAGGATGACGCCCAGGCCCTCCCAACCCAGAGGAGAGAGGTATAGTGGGGAGTACGAGCGAGGCACGTAGGAAGGAGAGAGTGTCAGGAAGGAGGAAGGGGTAAGGAGAAGAATGATAAGATTCATAATTCGGGAGAGACTATGCTCCCTGCAGCAATTGCTGGGAATTTAAGGGCTTCTAAGTTCTTTAAATAGTGGCACTTAAAAACTACTGGAGATTTCCAACTTGTATATCTCTTCAGGTCCACAAAAATCATATTTTGAAAGTAATTAATAGAGGTAGCCACCGTTCGGATATCATGGACAAGTGGGACTGAATCCGGGTTGGCTTGTTTGATAAAGTAGAGTATTTGTTGTCTATTACCTTTAAGAGAAATAGTGCCGCCTTTTTCTCTAATGAAAAGAGGACCTGACGATGTTGCAGAGGTTCTGGCTAAGAAGGATCTAAGGGTAGTGACAGGGCATAATGATGTCTTGTGTCAAAGGGATGATTTTCCATGGAACCCATCTATTTTGTGGGTCCTCATTCTTAGCCAGGAAGCTTTGGTCTGGGGATAGTAGTACTTCCCCTGACGGGAGGAATTCTATGTGGTCTGGATTTCGTGAGAGCCGAGAGATCAGATATTCTGGCGCTGAAGGCCATAGCCATTAGGAATGAAGTTTTCCTTAGTAGGGTTATATATTAGCATGTTTCATTGTTAGTGTCTGAGGCCACTTTGAGTACATCATTCAAGAACCAAGTGACCGTATGAGGGTGGTCAGTTGGTCTTAGGCGGGCACATGCTCTCGGAATGGAGAAGTATGTATCTGACAAGTTAATATCAAAGCTGATCTGAAAAATTTTCTTCAAGGCTGACTTGATTGTTGTAATGATACTGGCGGCCAGGCCTTTCACGAACAGGGTTCTGAAGAATGAAATTGCCAGATTAGTAGTCATTTTGTGGGCCTCTGATTCCTTCAGGAATTTGACAGCCAAATCATATTGCCTGAGAGTTGAATCTCTTTTATCTGATTCTACAAATACAATATTACATGGATCGATACTCAAGCCTTTTTTGGGCTGCAAACTTCATGAAGTCCATAAAGTTAGGGCATTCAGAATTCTTGAGGAAGCTGACACAGTTTGAGTTTGTACTATCTGTGTCAGTTTCGGGTGAGGGATCCATTTGGGTCGGAGCTTCAGTTCTAGAAGAAGCGGAAACCAGTTGCTTTTTGGCCAATTGGGTACCACTAATGCTACTTGAACTGTGAAGGATCGTAGCTTGGCAAGACCTTTATCAGAAGATTCACCAGAGGAAATAGATAAATCTTCTGCCAGTTGTTCCAATCTATGGTCATCGCGTTTGTGCCATAGGCTAGAGGGTCCAGGTTGGGTGCCACATAACATGGCAGCTTGTGGTTGGATTCTGTGGTGAATAAGTCCACTTGGAAGTCCGGGATTTGTTTGCAAATCCACTGGAATGAGTTTTTGTCCAGGGATCACACTTATTCTATTGGAGTAGTCCTGGAGAGTGCGTCCGCAATCACGTTCTTGACTCCTGCCAGCTGGGTTGCTGACAGGTGCCAATGATTTTCCGCTGCTAACGAAAATATTGCAATCAGTATGTGATTCAGTTTGCTTGACCTGGAACCTCCTCTGTTTATGCAGTGTACCACCACTAGGCTGTCCAAAACTATCCTCACATGGCTGTTCCTGGCCGGAGTTAGTCGCTTTAAGGTTAGGAAAACTGCCATAGCTTCTAGCACATTGATGTGGAACTGGTGGAATGTCTCCGACCATATTCCTTGAGTCTTCTTGAACTGCGAGTATCCCCCCCAGCCACTCAGTGACGTGTCTGTATGAATTGTCAAAGACGGCGGAGGAATTGCAGTGGTACTGCCTTGGACAAGTTCCTGTGCTTCATCCATGGGCAAAGCCTTTTTGCTAGAATGGGTGGAATCAATGAAGCTTTGTCTCTGAGATTGATGTTGGCTCTTTTCCTCCAGACTCGATTGACATCCTTCAATCTGGCTCTTAGTAGGATGTCTGTTTGATGCAAATTGCAGCAAACCGAGGATTCTCTCTTGGGTACGACAAGAGGCCCTCTTGTTCCTGAGGAACTGTTTTGTAGCTGTCGCTATCAGCTTGGCCTTCCTGGATGGAAGGGATAGCCTGTGTTTTATTAGGTGCCCTTGGATTCCCAACCATTGAAAGTGGGAAGCCGGTTCCAGCCGTGATATCTCTCTGTTTATCTGGAAGCCCAGAAACTCCAGGAGTTCTATTACTCTGGCTGTCGACCTGTGGCATTCCTCGACGCTGGCTGCCCAGATGAGCCAGTCGTCTAGATAGGCTATCAACATGATCCCCTTGGATTATAGTCTCTCCTAGCTTGGTGAATATCTTGGGTGCAATGTTGAGCCCGAATGGCATCACCCTGAATGAGTAAGCTTTGTTCCCTAGCCTGAAGCCTAGGTACGGGGAGAAGTTCCTTGCTATCGGAACATGATAGTAAGCGTCTGTAAGATCTATAGAAGCGGCGACGGCCCCACGGGGAAGTAAGGTCCGCACCTGCGAGACTGTCAGGATACGGAACTTGTTGCAAAGAATGTATGAATTGAGCCTTGACAAGTCCAGAATCACTCTTCTTTTGTCTGATTCTTTCTTTGGAACAGTAAACAGACGTCCTTGAAATTTTAGTCTCCTTACTTTCTTTATGGCCTTCTTTTGTAGATCTTTGGTGTATTCCATCAGGTCCGTTGTTAGGATCTGGAAAAAGTTTATAGGTGGTGGGGGCCCTTTCTTCCATTTCTATCCCAGGCCCTTGCAGATTATACTGTGGGCCCATGGACTGAAGGTCCAGTGGTCTCGATAGAGATATAATCTCCCTCCTACCTGCGGGTTCTCACTGGTTGGCTGCAGGTTTGTACCCTCTGCCTCCTCGGAAACCTCTACCCCTTGAGCCGCTTCGTAGCCGGGAGCTACCTCTGGCTCTGCTGCTACCCGTATGCCTATGGTAGCTACGAAAAAATTCCCTAGTTTCATAGGTAGGGTTAAAGGCGGGGGAGGTTATGATGGCTGTAGAGGTTGAGGGTTGCTGAGCAGGCGGATTCTGTAGCAAAACAAACTGCTTCTGTGGCTGGGCCTTTGATGTTTACGGCTTCCCAACTTGTGATATTGGGAGTGCCTGAACCATCGTCTGAGGTCGAGAGGGCTTATAGGGTTTGTACCTCCTCGGCCTCTTTCTTGCTCTAGCTTGCTGGCCGGGTGCTTTAAACTTCCGTTTAGAAGGAAGTCCCCACCTAACCCAGAGGCTCTGGTTGGCTCTGGCGGCTTCCCGCAAGACATTATCCACCTCTGTCTGAGGGAACAAGTTCTCTCCCCAGATTGATGATTTTATCAATCTGTTCGGCTCATGCCTGATAGAAGCCTCCGCTAGGACGTATTTCCTGCAAGTTCGCCTTGCTATTCCAAAGTCATATAGGTCTGACTGAAAAGTCTGTAATAGACTTTTCGTCAGGACCTGGACTACTTGCTCGTCCCTGTACGTGGTGGCTACCAACTCCATCGAAGTGACTTGAGTTGATAGACCTTGCCAGTCTCGACCCTGCCTCGAATTCGGACTTAATCAGGTTCTCCGGGAGTTTGGGCAGCTTCTCGGAGAATAAGGTGGAGGCATAGTCCACGTCCAGTTTACCTGCCGTAAACGTGGCCGGGGTTTCATTCCAAAACTCCCTACTCGCAGGGAGGAGAAGGGAGGTAGCCTCTGTTTCCTTCAAAGCTGGGATAGGTTTATCCTCGGCTAAGGCTTGCAAAGTTAGCTCTGCCACCTTGTTGGTGCAGGGCGACGGAACTCGCTCCGGGGTCACAAACATGGTACGTGCCCTTGTGAGGCGTCAACCTGGTGTTAACGCACTCCTACTCGGCCATGGTGCATGCCCAGGCAGCTTGAACTTGTTCCCTCGGGAAGATCACCGTTTCTTTCGGGACCTTGTCAACTCTTACTAGCGCGTGCTCTGCTAGTCTGACAAACCCGGGGATGGGGAACTGGAGGCCTTTCGGGAAAGCTCAAAGTCCTCCAGAGGCCGGGTCCCACACCCTTCAATGGTTAATTTCCCATCTATGTATGGGGCATGCATAGCAAGCCTCCATGGATTGTTCTTATTGAAGGGGGGAAGCTTGGAGGCATCTGGCACCGCCATTGCCAGTGCCGGAGATCCGGGGGTGGAGAAATCTGGTCATCATATCCTGGAGCGGTTGATCTTCTCTGCCACTATGTCAGAAACTGACTGCCAGAGATTTCAGATCCGGAAAGGCGCATCGCAACGACTCAAAACCTCTCGTCTACTGCGTCCCTAACCTTCGACAAGAGAAGGTTAGCGAGCAATTCGTAGTCTACGCCGGACTCCGTCGCCTTGATTTTGACGGACTTTGATCTCGATCCCTTCGAGGGGAGAGAGCCCTTGGCAGCAGGCGACTTGTCATATGATGTCGACGGCCGTGGGGCTGGAGATGACTCAGTCGCCGCTGACGGAGTCGGCTTTGATCCCTTGGGCATGGATTTTGGTCTAACTGATTTTTCTTTGGGGAGGAACGAACCGAACGTGAGCTGTCCCAAGTAGGGGCCTGCTTGGAGAAGCCCCCGGAAAGAAGAGGAAGAAGAAGGGTCGGACTCAGGAGACTACCTGCCTCACTTACCTCTCCACCTACCTCCTCCAGGGCAATAGGCTCCACATGGATGTTGATGGTCGCCATGTCTGCCATCAAATCCTCTTGGTCATCCGGCAGGGGTGCCGTCTCCGCCCGGATGGCGTTGATGATGGAGATCGCCAGATGAGGTTGTACTGATACCGAGGGGGACCCCTTGAACAAAAGGGCTCCCAGGCTGGCATCTAAGATGTAAGTGTGACCTGATGGCGCGTTCTTCCGTTCCCGGAAACTCAGCGCCCTATCAGGTCCGTCCTCCCGTTCTGGCGGGCTTCCTCGGCCGTCTGCTCATTCAAGAGGAGCATCACCATCTCATAACAGATGGTGCACGCCTCCGGGTGCCAAACCATGTAAGGAGGCTGCCCCTCCTCGGCTATGAAGGGCACCGAGCAGTTGGCGTGCGAAAGACACACCTCGTGCCCAACGGTCTCGCCTAGGGAGGTGGAGCACCCCGGTGACTGGCAGCGCACCTTCTATAATAGTAATTGTTAATGAGTCTAAGCCTCAAGGAGGGCCGGAGCTCCTCTGGTGAGGGCATGCAACTCTTCTAAAAACTAGACAATGTTCAAGTTTTTACTCATTAACATTCAATTCCAATTCCCTAACTAATAATTATTCAGTTCCATTCCGTGGGCAATAGCATAATTCGCAATGGTTCAATGGTCCTTTTAAATTTAACTGCCTGCTCTCGGATTCCCGCTCCAGGGTTCGATGTAAGCCTAGTATTTGAGATCTGATACCTGCCAGACCTGGGAGGAGGAAGGGCCTCAACTCCGTACGGCTGGCCGGACCAGAAGGTTATGTATTAACGTAGGAGTCTACATGATCTCCAAGGATTGAGAATTGAGCTATGGCAGGTTTAATTCAACACTCCGGTGGCGGATGTGGGGGTGAGTCATTGTCCGTCGGCACCACAAGGGTCCGGAGCTGTTCACTGTGCGGTCCTCAAAGCTTAGCTCACTTGCGGTCTCGTTTCTCCTTGCCCTTGCCACTGCCTGTGGCACGAGCAGAGGTGGCAAATCAGGGGAAATTTATTCACCCAATCTGACCACTGCCTACCTCTACGAGGGTAGGAGGGTGGGGAGCAAGACTCCCACCCTCTTTCCATGGATGGGGCGCGGGGGGGGGGGGGAGGCGGAGAAAGAGACAACGAAGCGGGCTGAGCTACATATGTACGCCCCGAAGCTATGTCCGTCATCCGGCGGAGCCGGGGGACTATAAGCTGGGAACTCTAGTACCAATCTCCTCTCCCACACTCATCCCCCTCCTCCCACTATATGAAACTCAAGCGACCGTTCCTCACTAAGAGTACTAGTACCGCGAGTTATAACGGTTCAGCTAAGACCGAACCTAGTAGTGGTGTGGGGCGGGTGGGGGGGGGGGGAAGGGTGTGGGAGGGTGGTCGGTTGTGATCACCTGGTCACCTACCTGATCAGAGGTGGCCACCTATCGACGGTTGTGTAGGCTACCACTGTAGGGGTGGTAGTGTGACTGGGCCTATGGCCCGTCGTGGTTGGTACAGCAACCGGATGATGTGGCCCTCGATCGAGAGGTGTAGCCTACTACTAACGTTAAACTGGAGGAGGCTAAGCCAAGACGAATGTTCACTAGACCTTTTTACGACACAGTGATACAGATTGCACAATGACCATAATGAATATATATATACATACATTCATATATATATATATATATATATATATATATATATATATATATATATATATATGTATATATATACATTTTGACAACGAGGCACTATGGAAGAGTTGCCAGGGTTCTATATATACTTGGGAAATCACCCGATATGGATCTAGCTGACTAACAGATATCGCTAGCGACTCGGAAAGTTAGGCTAAATCTCCTCTAGGATATCGTTATGTGGACAGTATCTTAAACTAAACCTACTACTCGAATTTATTAGATTCAGACTGGCCAGGAGGATAGATCCCTAATAATGAAGAGAGAGAGAGGGACTCTCTTATCATTGATATCCCCCCTTGAAGAGCCTTAACTCTATCAAGGGAAGAGGCATAAGGGTAATGGTTAAGGGCAGTTAGCCTACCTTATTAGTTTACTGGTTAAAACTGATGGGTGGCAAACTCTTCCACCTCTTCAGTGAATTAACTGAGAATATTTAAATATATTTATTTTGAAAGAATAATTCATGTTAATTTACGTTGGGAAGAGAGAAAGAGTTTTTAAAACTCTCTCTCTCTCTCCCACTATACAACAGGCTGTTGATAGCGTATCGAAACATGATATTCTAATATTATGTCGAGATGAGCTCCAATGCGCTCTTGAGCTGGGGGGGGGGGGGAAGGGTGGGGGGGGGGGGGGGGGGGGTGGAGCAAATTACTTTACGCACCCCTCCCTAGCCCCCAGATTTACCCCAGGGTATGTCATGAGCGTGATTGGTACTTCTACCACAAAATAATCTTAATAGTAACAAGTGAACTCATGAATTAGATACATTTAATGCAAAATTATGCTTTTGATTCATATTTAATTCGACTAAAAATGCGTACCTAATTCACACGCGTTCTTGCTGATGATTATAAAATGGCGTGGGTACGCCACCTTCCCTGCAATGCTTTCTACGGGGCCAACGGCTAATTTTGGAAGTCCCGCAACCTTATAAGTTACGAAAAACGTAAATTGGGGTACTCAGCTTCGATGCAGGAGTAACATCTGCAGCGGCCATCCCGAATTAATCACAAACACACCAAATAAATCGGAGCAAGAAAAAGCGTGTCACTAGTTCCCGAATTCTAAAACAGGATTGCAGATGGCGCTCGGGTCGGGTAGTAGTAGCGGTAGCGAGAGGGAAGGTGTTGGCCGTGCAACGGCCCATCCCATGAGAGAGGGATTTTGGAAAGGAAACCTCTAATTGGCAGAAGACCTGTGAATAGTGGCTTTCACTCCCCTTGTACTTTATACCCAACACCCTTGGGGTGCTCGCACGAGGGTAGTGACCTCAGCATACCATGCTAACTTTTTTCTCTGGTATATTTAGAACCTATTTATACTAGAAAAGTGAGCAGCAGGATCCTTTTCACCAGCGAACACAGGTTGAACCCAGAAAATGCTTAATTATATGTGATCCAGTTATACATAATACCATGATATCTTCAGATAACAGGGTAAATTGAGAAGTTATTTCAAGAGAGATGAAAGTTTTCACATTCGTTTCACTTTGTGTTACACTAAATACAATGCATGAGTCGCTATTCATTACCAGACAGCCCCACTGATGACAGTCTTGGAAGGTATGTGCCGTTACATTTCCTCAAATGTGACAAATTTTCATTTATATTTATATATATATATATATATATATATATATATATATATATATATATATATATATATTATATATAGATACATACATACATACATACATATATATATATATATATATATATATATATATATATATATATATATATATATATAAAATATGTATATGTATATATATATATATATATATATATATATATATATATATATATATATTATATATATACACATATATATATATATATATGTATATATGAACCAGAGCTTTTTATGAAGGAGTATCTTTTAGTGCAAGTTGGACATGGGTTAACCTGTGGTTAAGAAGAGCGAGTCATGGTCCCACATTAAGGGGCTTTTTTTTTCCAGAACCAATAAGTCTATAAACAACGTGGTTAGGTTTCTGTTGTTTTTCAGGCATGAGGAAACTTCTTGGTAGCAGCCTTTAAGGCTAAAGGGCCATGTTGGCTTTGTCTATAGGATCGTCTGAAGACCTACATCTAGATGTATTTCAAGGTGTTAAAATGGAGTTTCCCAGATCTCTGCTGTGTACTTTAGGCTCCCATAGAATGAGCTTGCGCCAGACTGTAGTTGTCATCAGGAGCTCTAATCAGAAGAGACTAGCTCTTGCTAAAACAACATGGATCCTGGACACCCTTCAAACATCACAATTTTTAAGAGTAAATTGTATTTTTCCTAACTATACAAACCTGAGGTGCTTTACAATAGGAACCGCTTACAGTGAAGCTAGAACACGGCCGTTAAAACTCTTGAACACTATACAATATACGAACCCTTGGTCCTTTACAATAGAAAGACTCACTTACTGGAGGGACGAAATCTGAGCAAGTCTCTTTAACTGACTGGAGTTCAGCACACCTGGGCTACTCCTCCTGGGTGAAAGAGTAAAGAGGAGTGTCCCACCTCTGACAATTTGATTGGAATTTAAGAACAGCAGGATCAAGAGTCAGAATTCTGGGCCTTTTCGAATGAGCGAGGAATTGTAACTCCTACAAAAAAGGCTGGGAACAATATTGAGAGTAGGAGGCCTCAAGGCAAAGATCCCAGAAGGGTTGCTTTATTCCCAGTCTCCTACCTCCCCTTGCTACAGAAAGAAGCAGGAATGCCTCTATGAATCTAACAAGAAAAATAGAGAGGAAACTTGATGTGAAGACTTACTGCATCAGACACCAGTACAGCAAGAGTAAGTTCAAGTCCTATTCTCAACCCAAAGGAAGAGAAGTAGAAGAATGGGGAAGGAGGAAGGGGAGAGGCCAGTCACTCTTGAATCCTTCTCATCTCTAGAACCGCACCCCTTAGACGAGATGCAACTTGTCATCTTGAAGGGGCTAGGTAAGAAAACACAACTTGTTGAGCAATCACCACAGGTCCAAGGAAAAAAAGGACCCAAGGACTTGTGGGCAAAGATCCAAAGGAAGAAAGACAAAAATATGGTCCTGATGAGACCATGTCTATATTTCAGTCTGACATACTCTTCGGAATACGAAAAAGTGACAAACTCATCGAAATTCTCTTTGTCCACCTTCCACCTCTCAGAACAACCGAGGGAACCAAGAGAACAGGTAAGGAGAAAGTGCATTCCTACCTGTCCTGTTAAAAGAACCAGCAAGAGGGGAAGATCTTGTGTTGGCTGCTGCACTGGGAAGGAAGGTGCTCATGCCATGGAAAAGCACCAACTTGAATACGTATAGTGAAACCCATATATTTACGGGGGAAGCTTACTAGACTGCCCTGTGAATAGCTCAAATCTGCGAATACTTAAAACTCCTCTAAATACACATTTGATAGTTCAAAAAATAAAACTTGTATTTGAGTATTTTAATAGTTTTGTCACAAAAAGTGCATTTAGTCATGAAAATATGAAAATACAGTAATTAGTGAACATTTCTTGATGAAATACTGCAACTAAATAAATTTTCCATTAATAATGCTTATATGTTCCATTGAGAACCCCATGAATAGTTAAGTCTGCCAATTGTAAGAACGCAAATACAATGGACCCCGTATTCGTGTTCTCTGGATTCGCAGACTCACACACTTGCAGATTTCTCTCGGGAACGTTTCCCCGCATTATTCGCGGAAAATTCGCACATTCGTGGTATTTTTCTATGAGAAATATCCACAAAGTTCCTTGTTTTTTTTTTTTTTTTTTTTTTTTTTTTATCAATTTCATCATAAAATGCACCTTTTGTGATAAAAATATTAAAAAAAACCAAGTATGAAAATTTCTAGTGAGTTTATCTAGAGTTTTAACTAACAAAATAGGCTGTTTTTAGTATAGGGGTTCCAAACATTCACAGGTTTTAACTATTCATGGGGGGGTCTGGCACGCATCCCCCGCGAATACGGGGGGACCACTGTGCAGGGGTTTACCATAGAGCAAATGTTCTCCCAGACAGGGACGAGTGCTCGATTTGGCTGAACCTAGTGAGCAAAGCAGGTAGCGTAAAGCGACTATGAGTGGTACTTGTTTGCTATGAACTATCGCTTTCCTAGAATTTGCACTAATCTCCTTCGAGGCCACAGCCCGTACAGAAGATCCTTACAGATCCTAAGGTTCAAGACACAAGGATGGAACCTGACCGAGCACTTGCAGGCAGTGACAAAACACAAAAGTGTCCTGGCACTTCTCTTATTGTGTTCCTAAACTGGGCTGGAGAGCAAACTCCCCTACACTGGTTGAGAAAAGCCCAAGATTCCATATAATCCCAGGTAGTCTATATAACACCAGCCAAGCACTCACAATCTAAAAAATCCTAGCGCACAGCGAGCTCTCAAAGTTTCAAGGAATTTGAGTGCTCAGCTAGACTCCCAAATCTTGTAAAAACAATCGAGAGTGGTCTTCTATCAACTTCCGAGCGCTCGCAATTCCAAGGAATCCAAGAGCTCAGAAAGTGCCAGAAATTCCAAGGAATTCAAGCGCTTGACGACGAGACTACCTAATGTCGTAAGAACAATCTTCAGGAGTGTCTTCTCTCACTTGAGTGCTCGCAATTCCAAGAATCAGATAACTCAGTGAGTGCCAGAAATTCTAAGGAATTCAAGGGTTCGGTGAGGCTCCCGCATCTTGTAAAACAATCATCGGGAGTGGTCTACTCTTGCAATCCAAAAGTTCGCAATTCCAAAGAATCCCAGCGTCACAAATTCTAATTAATTCAAGTGCTCGGTGAGACTAGCAAAAATTTTAAGAATAATTATGGGGAGACTCTTTCTCGTATTCTAAGTGCTTGTGATTCCAAAGAATTTGAGGGCTCTGCGAGCGCCAGAAATTCTAAAGAATTGAAACACCTGGCAAGACTACCAAATCGCGTAAGAACAATTATTGGGAGTGGTGTTCTCTCATCTTTTGAGCGCTTATGATTCCAAAGAATCTGAGCACTTGGCAGAGTCCCAAATTTCGTAAGAACGAACATCGGGAGCCCTCTCTCCACTTGCGAAGAAATCAAAGAGCAGGCACAGAACCAGTCTTAGATGCAAGCATATAAGAACTGGATCAAGAGTGTGACTCGCTCACTTGAGGCTCCCACAAATGCAGGACCCCAAAGGAGAATGAGAATTGGATCCCACCCCAATGGTGGGAAGAGCCACAGAGAGAACCGCTGCCTCCTTGGAGAGAGGCACTCCCTTAGAAGTTCCGTAGGACTTTCAAAGGGAATCTCCTCCCTACTTCTTCAGGTGTTCAAATCCTTGGAGTCAAGAAATCAGGTGGGAACCTGCCAAGCACTGGCGAGCACTCAGGTAGTGGTAGTGCTGGCAGGAAGAGATAAAACACGTGAATATTTTGCCCTGTGCCTGAATTGGGAGAGTAAGACTTCTCTTCGTCAGCAGTTTGGGATGCTTGCAATTCGTTAAGAATTATTCACGAGCATTTGGAGTGACTCACGAATGACGGCCCAACATGGCACCTGTCTAGAGGTGAACCCCGAGACTGGTGATGGGAAGGCAAACTGAAATTTGTGCTCCCACAGCACATGAAACACAAAAGCCAGGGCATGCACATTGTTTCCCAACCCTGATGGTTGGAAAGAGCCAGCAAGAGATCCCACTGCTTTCCCAGGAGGAGGCTGCCCCTTAGAAATCCTGCAGGAGGAATTGTAAGGGGGTTGGGGGAAAGCAGCCTTCCTCTTCTTTGCCCGAAGGGTAATCCGGTCTCCAGGACTCCTTGAGCCTCAAAAAAGGAAGAGAAGGGCAGTAGAGGATAATGTTTCTTCCACAGGGCTTCTTCTACTGGATGTGATTAGGAAACAAAAACAGCGGTGGAAGGAGTCGTAAGACAGCTGGGTCCAGAGGCACAGTAGAAGCTGCTCAATGACTGGTCATCAGGGCAACAGTAGCAATCTAACAGAGGGCACAGCAGGGGGACTACACACATACAGAGGCAGTGCCACAGCATAGTAGAATGTCACATGTGCAGTCACTAAGGTTAAGATAACCAACACAGTGAGATATCCAACCATCTACTGCTGTGTCCTACGACCGCACACAGTCAATCTGAAGAAAATAGAAAAGATAATTAATAAAATGAAATTCCTCTGACTCTGGAAGGCACTGCCCTCCAACACGAGAGGAGACCCCTGAAAATAAGTCACTCAATCACCAACACACTCCCTCCTCCTCCTTACCTGACAAGCAAGCAAAGAGGGTGACAGAGAATTATCTCCGGAAGGGGAAAACAACATAAGGAAAGAATGCCAGGAAAGACAAAATAAGAGCAAATGCTCCGAAGTTTTCTTCCCGGCATCTGACAGTACAAGTGGAAAGAGGAACATTTAAAAAAT
>NC_087222.1:4716423-4743636 GCF_015104395.2 Macrobrachium nipponense | reverse complement strand
ATTTTTTAAATGTTCCTCTTTCCACTTGTACTGTCAGATGCCGGAAGAAAACTTCGGAGCATTTGCTCTTATTTTGTCTTTCCTGGCATTCTTTCCTTATGTTGTTTTCCCCTTCCGGAGATAATTCTCTGTCACCCTCTTTGCTTGCTTGTCAGGTAAGGAGGAGGAGGGAGTGTGTTGGTGATTGAGTGACTTATTTTCAGGGGTCTCCTCTCGTGTTGGAGGGCAGTGCCTTCCAGAGTCAGAGGAATTTCATTTTATTAATTATCTTTTCTATTTTCTTCAGATTGACTGTGTGCGGTCGTAGGACACAGCAGTAGATGGTTGGATATCTCACTGTGTTGGTTATCCTAACCTTAGTGACTGCACATATGACATTCTACTATGCTGTGGCACTGCCTCTGTATGTGTGTAGTCCCCCTGCTGTGCCCTCTGTTAGATTGCTACTGTTGCCCTGATGACCAGTCATTGGGCAGCTTCTACTGTGCCTCTGGACCCAGCTGTCTTACGACTCCTTCCACCGCTGTTTTTGTTTCCTAATCACCATCCAGTAGAAGAAGCCCTGTGGAAGAAACATTATCCTCTACTGCCCTTCTCTTCCTTTTTTGAGGCTCAAGGAGTCCTGGAAACTGGATTACCCTTCGGGCAAAGAAGAGGAAGGCTGCTTTCCCCCAACCCCCTTACAATTCCTCCTGCAGGATTTCTAAGGGGCAGCCTCCTCCTGGAAAGCAGTGGGATCTCTTGCCGGCTCTTCCCAACCATTGGGGTTGGGAAACAATGTGCATGCCCTGGCTTTTGTGTTTCATGTGCTGTGGGAGCACAAATTTCAGTTTTATTGTAGTGTCTTACCGAACAATTATACAGCCGTGATTTCCACGAGCGGCAGGAGACTAAATTCAAATTTAGCGCGTAGGCGTCGCCAACACTGGTGGTGATGATGTCATCTCCCTCCACTCGCGGGAGAACCAGGTACAACTGCCCAGGTGAATCCAATTCTTTTCCTGCCGGCAACCGGTGAACATCGGTGGTCGGTGCGGTTGGATGACTTTGCTTCACTTTTTTCTTGTGGATTTGATCTTCGGAATTGGTGAAGTACTCTTTTTTAGCGTTGTTGTTATTTTGCATATTATTTAGGCGTTGCCATGTCGGATTCTAGTCCGTCGGGAGTTAGGTTTTGCATCTCAGGATGTAAAACTAGATTATCCAAGTTAGAGTATGATTCTCACACTAAATGTGTTAAGTGTAGGGGACAGGTTTGTTCAGCAGATCGAACATGTAACGAGTGTAGTGATTGGACTGATTCTCAATGGAAGTTTTTTAGTTCATACTCGGAGAAATTAGCTAAAGACAGAATTAGAAAAGCAGCGCTTAGGGAAAGTAAGCTTAGCTCTGCTTCGTCTTGCGATGCATCTGTTCCTTCTGTTTCTCCTCAAATTGTTATGTCTCCTTTAACTACACCTCCTATTCCTCCTACTAATCCCACTTCTCCGGCTTCCCGTGTAGTTTCTTCCGACACCATTGCCAGTCTGGAATCGAGGTTCGATCAGAAATTTTCAGTACTAGCGAATACGGTTATGCAACTTGGTAATTCGGTTAAGACGTTTTTGGAGAAAGCGGCTTCAGGTAAGAGTGTAGTTGAAGGTGCGTCTGTCTGTCCTGACACGTCTCCTAGACAAAGGTCACTGTCCAGCTCCCCCGCACCAGGGAGAAGACATACCGGAAGTCCAAGGGAGTCGATCGGGATTTGCCCACAGACAGGCGCCTCTCTTGTTGAGCCTGTTGCGCCTCAACAGGGCTCGGTTAAGCGTTGGAAAGGTGTTGCGGTTAGACGCCTTTCGAATGATTCAAGTGATTCGTCTCCGGTCGCGCGGCGGTCTTGGCGAGACTCGCCCGTTTCGCATCCCTTAAAAAGGCGTTCAGGCGCTGATTCTTCGCCTCCTCCAGTCAAGCGGTATAAGGAGCCTGAGAGTAGGGTTGCGCCTCGGCCGTTAGCGGCTCGTTCGTCGCCTCAATCTGTTCCTTTTTCGGCTCCATCTACTAGTAGAGATTGTGGTTTTAGCACTGTAGCTAGCAGTTCTAAGGGTGTTTCTTTAGGCGCTTTCTCGTCTGTTACGCCTGATGCGCATGTTTCGCCTCGAATTTCGGCGGCTCCGAACGAGGCGCAAGTAGTTTTTCCGCCTCCTGCTGAACATTTAGGCTCTTCCAAGCCTATGTTAACTGTTTTTGATTCGTCTCTGGCACCTTTGCGCAAGCAGTTAGAGATGTTAACCAACTGGATGAATGAGTCCAAGGGTGGTTCGAAACCTTCAGATCCGGTTGTAGTCCCGTCTACTTCTTCGGCGGTATCGGAGAATGAGGAAGAAGTAGAGGAGGAGGATTCACATCACCTTTCGTGTTATTCACGTCTCCTTAGATTTCTTCTGGTATCTTATCCAGATTATTTTGAGAAAGCGGCTCCGCGCTCCACAACTTCGACTTTTTTTGATGAGGAGGAAAACTTCAGACCCTCTCCTCCCAAAACTTGTTCTATCTAAAGCGGTTAGACATTCGTTGAAAGAGACGGAGAAATGGATGTCTATGAAAAGAGACTTAGGGAAGGCGCTGTTTGCTTACCCTCCCTCTAAGTTGCTTCGTAAGAGGTATAGGTTTTATGTAACTGGGGAAGCTCCTTCTCTGGGAGTTTCTGCCTCCTCCCAGGGAGACTTCTCCAGTTTAATCGACTCCTCTAGAAGATCTGCTTTCGCCGCAGCGAAAGTTTTCTTTACAGCGCCTGAGTTGGACCACGTTGTAAAGAACCAATTTAAACTTTTGGAAGTCTTTAGCTTCCTCGATTGGACTATTGGCGCTTTAGCGGCCAAGATCAAAGACTGTCCTTCTCTTTTACAGGAGTTAGCGGAGGATTGGATTGGTGTTCTGTCCTGTGCGGACAAATCCATTAGGGATGGATGTGATGAGTTAGCTTCGCTCATCGCCTTTGGTACCCTTAAGAAAAGGCAACTTTGGTGCTCCTTTGCTTCTAAAAGGGTTACTTCCCAACAGAAGTCGGCTCTCTTGTTTGCTCCTTTTGTGAAAGATAACTTCTTTCCAGACTATGTAGTGTTGTCAATTTCGTCGGCGCTAGATAAGAAATCTACTTCGGATTTACTGGCACAGTCTACTAAGAGACCTAAAGCTCCTTTGGAGACTGTTCCTTCGGTTTCTCCTCTGGCCCAAGCACCTTTTCGAGGGAGAAAACCCAAGCGCTTCTTTCGGCCGAAGTCGAATTTGCGACCTCAGTCAAAGACCTCGGCCAAGGTTAACAAACCTTCCAAATGAAAGCTCGGTTCTTCATGCACCAGTGGGAGCCAGGCTGGCTCTGTTTTGGGAGGAATGGGAAAACAGAGGAGCAGAAGCCTGGGTAGTGCAAGTACTCAAGTTCGGCTATCGTATTCCTCTCGTTTCACCTCCCTCGCTCTCACCTGTGCCAATTCCATTCCAGGCATACTCTCCGGGCTCAGACAAATTTCTGGCGCTAGCTGCGGAAGTGGAAGCGCTTGTTCTCAAAAAAGCTATAGAACAGATAGAAGGGGATTTTCCTCCAGGCTTTTACAATCGCCTTTTTGTAGTTCCCAAGTCATCAGGGGGCTGGAGGCCGGTTTTGGATGTGAGCGCCCTGAACTTGCATGTCCAGAAAACAAAATTTCATATGGAGACCACTCAGTCGGTTCTGGAGTCCATCAGACAGGGGGATTGGATGGTTTCTCTGGACATGCAAGACGCTTATTTTCACATTCCGATACATCACGAATCTCGGAAGTACCTGAGGTTCATGTTCGAAGGCAAGGTGTTTCAGTTTTGGGCGCTTTGCTTCGGACTGGCGACCGCTCCTCAAGTTTTCACCAGGGTTCTATCCCCGATAGGAAGCTGGCTGCACATATTAGGAGTAAGAATCTCCCTATATCTGGACGATTGGCTTCTCCGGTCGGAATCAGAGAGTCGGTGCATGAAGGACCTTGGAACAACTCTGGATCTTGCCAGAAAGTTAGGAATTCTGGTCAACAAACAGAAGTCCCAGTTGGTTCCATCTCAGAGCATCCTTTATTTGGGGATGACTCTGAATGCTCAAGTTTTTCGGGCTTTTCTATCCCCGAAGAGGGTCCAAGGCTGTCTGGAGACAGTTCAGAAGTTCTTGGACAAAAAGGTAAGTTCGGCCAATCAGTGGATGAGGCTCCTGGGCAAATTGACGTCAGTGGAGAAATTTGTGACGTTGGGAAGACTGCACATGAGACCTCTGCAGTTTTTTCTGAGAGCCTCTTGGTGCAGGAAAACGCAACCAGACTCGATTACCTTTCCTGTCACAGATCAAATAAAAGAGGACCTAAGGTGGTGGCTCTCTCGGGCAAGGTTGGAAGAAGGGTTAGATTTACGACCCATCCTCCCGAACCTACAGTTCTTTTCTGACGCATCGGACACAGGTTGGGGAGCCCTGCTGGGAAATCAACGGACTTCAGGAGCTTGGTCGGAGAAGGAGAAGTAGTTCCACATAAATGTAAAGGAACTTTTAGCAATTTTCCTGGGGCTCAGACAGTTTCGGAGCTTAGTAGAAGGTCAGGTAGTGGCAGTGCATTCCGACAACTCCACGGCTCTCTCGTACGTGCGGAAACAGGGGGGGAACCAGTCTTTCTCTCTATACAAAGTAGCCAAGGATCTCCTCCTGTGGTCAAACGAAGCGAAGGTTCAGCTAGTCCCGAGATTTGTTCTGGGAAAGATGAATGTCCTGGCGGACGAGCTAAGTCGTCAACAGCAAGTGTTACCTCTGGAGTTGACTTTGGACAACAAGATTTGTCAGAAACTTTGGCGCCTTTGGGGACGACCGTCCATAGACCTGTTCGCGACATCAAGGAACAACCGTCTTCCTCTCTTTTGTTCTCCAGTTCCAGATCCTCTAGCTTGGTCGGTGGACGCAATGCTGTTGGATTGGTCGGGTCTGGAAGCTTATGCATTCCCTCCGTTCGGTCTAATAAGAGAGATGCTGAACAAGTTCATGTCGCACAGCAATGTAACACTAACGTTAATCGCTCCATTTTGGCCCAGGAAAGAGTGGTTCCCGGACCTTCTCCAGTTGTTAGTAGACTTCCCCAGACTTCTTCCTCCAGAGAAGTGGCTTCTCAAACAACCTCACTTCAAGAGGTTCCACCAAAACCTGTCCGCTCTAGCTCTGACAGGGTTCAGACTGTCCGGAATCTTGTCAGAGCGAAAGGGTTTTCAAGAAGAGCTGCAGAAGCTATCGCTCATTGTAGGAGAGAGTCTTCTAACAAACTCTATCAAGGGAAGTGGAGAATCTTCAGAGAGTGGTGTAGAGGTGCTAAAGTCTCTACTTCTGCAACCTCTTTAACGGAAATAGCAGATTTTCTTCTATTTCTTAGGAACTCTAAGAAACTGGGTCCTTCAACGATCAGAGGATATAGAGCCATGCTTTCTTCGGTTTTTCGACATCGGGGTTTGGATATTTCCTCCAACACAGATCTGTCGGACCTCATTAGGTCTTTCAAAACCACTAAGCTCCCGCAGGATACAGTGGCTTGGAACTTGGATGTGGTGCTTAAGTTCCTCATGGGGCCACCGTTTGAGCCTTTGAAGTCGGCTTCACTCAGGAACTTGACTAAGAAGACACTTTTTCTTATTGCACTAGCTTCGGCTAAGCGTGTCAGCGAATTGCACGCTATAGACAAAAGAGTCGGTTTCTCTCAAGGCAATGCTGTGTTTTCAGTATCTTTGACCTTTCTAGCCAAAAACGAGAATCCATCTAATCCTTGGCCGAGGAGTTTTGTGGTTAGGAACTTATCTGATTTGGTTGGACATGAGGAGGAAGAAAGGCTCTTATGTCCAGTCAGGGCTATTAAGCAGTATCTTCTTGCCACTAAGGATGTTAGAGGACAATCTTCTAAGCTCTGGACCTCGGTTCAAAATCCCTCTCGTCCTCTTTCTAAGAATGCTATATCGTTCTTTATTAGAGAGCTTATCAGGGAAGCTCACTCGCAGTCCGAGATCGACAATCTTTCCGTTCTGAGAGTTAAATCTCACAAGGTTAGAGCAGTGGCAACTTCTTTAGCATTTAGAAAGAATTTATCTTTAGCTTCGATTCTTCAGAGCACGTTCTGGAGATCGAATTCGGTTTTTGCGAGTCATTATCTCAAAGAGATAGAAACGGTTTTCGAGAATTGTAGAACGTTAGGTCCGGTGGCGGTTTCTGGCATGGTGTTGGGAGAAACGGCACAGGGGTTGTCACCTCTATGCTAACTTTTCACCTTGAAATAGGTTGTCGAGTTCAAGGGAAGCTGGGGGTACTGAGTACCTGGGATACTCACCAGTCTGTTAGGTCAGATTTTATAATGGTTGGGTATATATGTTTTTAAATCTGGTGTTGGTGACAAATGTTTTGTATGATTGAATTTCTGGTCTTAGCCCAGGGCAAGGGCAATCTTTGTTGTTACTATCCTCCGTCAGTCAGCCTTGACTAGCTTGAACTACGGAAGGATTCCACTCCTGTAGAGGCTAACTTTGGTCAAATTCCAATTCCTCTACAATAGTAAGAAGAGCACCGACCAGAGGCAGTAACAGTCTGCTGTAGCTCTCTTACAAGGTAAGGTACAACAGACACCTCGAGTGTTTAGTACTGGTATTGTAATAAATGTAACCATTTAGAAATACTAGTGGTCCACTGAATCCCACCTTCCCATAAATGTGTAATCAGCTGTATAATTGTTCGGTAAGACACTACAATAAAAATGAAATTTTCATTATTAAAATGAAGTTTTATTGTATACTTACCGAACAATTATACAGCCGTGATTTCCACGAGCGGCAGGAGACTAAATTCAAATTTAGCGCGTAGGCGTCGCCAACACTGGTGGTGATGACGTCATCTCCCTCCACTCGCGGGACAACCAGGTACAACTGCCCAGGTGAATCCAATTCTTTCTGCCCGTCCGTCCACCTAAGGGGAGGAGGGTGGGTATAATCATAATTGTTCGGTAAGTATACAATAAAACTTCATTTTAATAATGAAAATTTCATTTTGCATTCCCATCACCAGTCTCGGGGTTCGCCTCTAGACGAGTGCCATGTTGGGCCCTCATTCGTGAGTCACTCCAAATGCTCGTGTAGAATTCTTAACGAATTGCAAGCATCCCAAACTGCTGACGAAGAGACGTCTTACTCCCCCAATTCAAGCACAAGGCAAAATATTCACGTGTTTTGTCTCTTCCTGCCAGCACTACCACTAGCTGAGTGCTCGCCAGTGCTTGGCAGGTTCCCACCTGATTTCTTGATTCCGAGGATTTGAACACCTGAAGAAGCAGGGAGGAGATTCCCTTTGAAAGTCCTACGGAACTTTTAAGGGAGTGCCTCTCTCCAAGGAGGCAGTGGTTCTCTTTGTGGCTCTTCCCACCATTGGGGTGGGATCCAATTCGCATTCCCCTTTGGGGTCCTGCATTTGTGGGAGCCTCAAGTGAGCGAGTCACACTCTTGATCCAGTTCTTATATGCTCGCATCTAACACTGGTTCTGTGCCTGCTCTTCTTTGATTTCTTCGCAAGTGGAGAGAGGGCTCCCGATGATCGTTCTTACGAAATTTGGGAGTCTGCCAAGTGCTCAGATTCTTTGGAATCATGAGCGCTCAAAAGATGAGAGAACACCACTACCAATGATTCTTCTTACGCGATTTGGGAGTCTCGGTAGGTGCTTCAATTCTTCAGAATTTCTGGAACTCGCAGAGCCCTCGAATTCTTTGGAATCGCAAGCACTCAGAATGCAAGAAAGAGTCTCTCCATAATTATTCTTAAAATTTTTGGTAGTCTCACTGAGCGCTTGAATTCATTAGAATTTGTGACGCTGGGATTCTTTGGAATTGCAAACTTTTGGATTGCAAGAGTAGACCACTCCCGATGTTTGTTTTACAAGATGCGGGAGCCTCGCCGAGCCCTTGAATTCTTTAGAATTTCTGGCAATCACTGAGTTATCTGATTCTTGGAATTGCAAGCACTCAAGTGAGAGAAGACACTCCTGAAGATTGTTCTTACAACATTATGGAGTCTCGTCGTCAAGCGCTTGAATTCCTTGGAATTTCGGACTCTTTCTGAGCTCTTGGATTCCTTGGAATTGCGAGCGCTCGGAAGTTGATAGAAGACCACTCTCGATTGTTTTTACAAGATTTGAGAGTCTAGCTGAGCACTCAAATTCCTTGGAACTTTGAGAGTTCAATGTGCGCTAGGATTTTTTAGATCGTGAGTGCTCGGCTGGTGTTATATAGACTGCCTGGGATTATATGGAATCTTGGGCTTTTCTCAACCAGTGTAGGGGAGTTTGCTCTCCAGTTCAGTTTAGGAACACAATAAGAGAAGTGCCAGGACACTTAGGTGTTTTGTCACTGCCTGCAAGTGCAAGTGCTCGGTCAGAGTCCGTCGTTGTGTCATGAACCTTAGGATCTGTAAGGATCTTCTGTAAGGGCTTCGGCCTCGAAGGAGATTAGTGCAAATTCTAGGAAAGCAATAGTTCATAGCAAACAAGTACCGCTCATAGTCACTTTACGTGACCTGCTTTGCTCACTCGGTTCAGCTGAATCGAGCACTCGTCCCTGTCTGGGAGAACTTTTGTTCTACAGTAAACCCCCGTACAGTGGTCCCCCCGTATTCGCAGGGGATGCGTACCAGACCCCCCACGAATAGTTAAAACCCGCGAATGTTTGGAGCCCCTATAAAAACGCTAAAAAACAGCCTATTTTTTTAGTTAAAAATCAAGAAAAACCCACTAAAAATTTTCATAATTGGTTTTTTTTTAATAGTTTTATCACAAAAGGTGCATTTTATGATGAAATTGATAACAAAAACCCAGGAATTTGTGGATATTTCTCATAGAAAAATACCGCGAATGTGCGAATTTTCCATGAATAATGCGGGGAAACGTTTCCGAGAGAAATCCGCGAATCCGGAGAATGCGAATACGGGGGTCCACTGCATTTGCGTTCTCACAATTTACAGACTTACCTATTCATGGGGTTCTCAGTGGAACATATAAGCATTATTAATGAAAAATATGTTTATTCGCAGCATTTTTCATCGAGAAATGTTCATTAATTACTGTATTTTTATATTTTCATGATTAAATGCACTTTTTGTGACAAAACTATTAAAATACTCAAATACAAGTTTTATTTTTTGAACGATCAAATGTGTATTTAGAGGAGTTTTAAGTATTCGTGGATTTGAGCTATTCACAGGGCAGTCTGGTAAGCTTCCCCCGTAAATATGTGGGTTTCACTATATTCAAGTTGGTGCTTTTCCATGGCATGAGCACCTTCCTTCCCAGTGCAGCAGCCAACACAAGATCTTCCCCTCTTGCTGGTTCTTTTAACAGGACAGGTAGGAATGCACTTTCTCCTTACCTGTTCTCTTGGTTCCCTCGGTTGTTCTGAGAGGTGGAAGGTGGACACAGAGTATTTCAATGAGTTTGTCACTTTTTCGCATTCCAAAGAGTATGTCAGACTGAAAGATAGACAAGGGCTCATCAGGACCACATTTTTGTCTTTCTTCCTTTGGATCTTTGCCCACAAGTCCTTAGGTCCTTTTTTTCCTTGGACCTGTGGTGATTGCTCAACAAGTTGTGTTTTCTTACCCAACCCCTTTAAGATGACAAGTTGCATCTCGTCTAAGGGGTGCGGTTCTAGAGATGAGAAGGATTCAAGAGTGACTGGCCTCTCCCCTTCCTCTTTCCCCATTCTTCTACTTCTCTTCCTTTGGGTTAAGAATAGGACTTGAACTTACTCTTGCTGTACTGGTGTCTGATGCAGTAAGTCTTCACATCAAGTTTCCTCTCTATTTTTCTTGTTAGATTCATAGAGGCCTTCCCGCTTCTTCCTGTAGCAAGGGGAGGTAGGAGACTGGGAATAAAGCAACCCTTCTGGGATCTTTGCCTTGAGGCCTCCTACTCTTAATATTGTTCCCAGCCTTTTTTGTAGGAGTTACAATTCCTCGCTCATTCGAAAAGGCCCAGAATTCTGACTCTTGATCCTGCTGTTCTTAAACTCCAATCAAATTGTCAGAGGTGGGACACTCCTCTTTACTCTTTCACCCAGGAGGAGTAGCCCAGGTGTGCTGAACTCCAGTCAATTAAAGAGACTTGCTCAGATTTCGTCCCTCCAGTAAGTGAGTCTTTCTATTGTAAAAGACCAAGGGTTCGTATATTGTATATTGTTCAAGAGTTTTAACGGCCGTGTTCTAGCTTCGCCGTAAGCGGTTCCTATTGTAAAGCACCTCAGGTTTGTATAGTTAGGAAAAATACAGTTTAATCTTAAAAATTGTGATGTTTGAAGGGTGTCCAGGATCCATGTTGTTTTAGCAAGAGCTAGTCTCTTCTGATTAGAGCTCCTGATGACAACTACAGTCTGGCGCAAGCTCATTCTATGGGAGACTAAAGTACACAGCAGAGATCTGGGAAACTCCATTTTAACACCTTGAAAAACATCTAGATGTATGTCTTCAGACGATCCTATAGCCAAAGCCAACATGGCCCATTAGCCTTAAAGGCTGCTACCAAGAAGTTTCCTCATGCTTGAAAAACAACAGAAACCTAACCACGTTGTTTATAGACTTATTGGTTCTGGAAAAAAAAGCCCCTTAATGTGGGACCATGACTCGCTCTTCTTAACCACAGGTTAACCCATGTCCAACTTGCACTAAAAGATACTCCTTCATGAAAAGCTCTGGTTCATATATACATACATACACACATATATATATATATATATATATATATATATATATATATATATATATATATATATATATATATATGTTAATGGGGGATTCTCCCCCCATTATTCATAAGGTAAGCGTGAGACACGAGCGGAAGGCAAACCCACAAACAGCATTACTCACACAGCCTCTCTCTCTCTCTCTCTCTCTCTCTCTCTTCTCCTCTCTCTCTCTCTCTCTCTCTCTGGCAATCCCTCTCTCTCTCTCTCTCTCTCTCTCGGCAATCCCTCTCTCTCTCTCTCTCTCTCTCTCCCTCCAAGGAATCTCTCTCTCTCTCCACCTCTTTCTCTCCATTCTAACAGGTAATGAAAATGAGAGAGTTGCGTCATAACATTAACGTTTATTAACAACGAATAAATAAATCAATCAATCAAGTAATCCAGTCTTACAGACTAACTCAAAAACAGTACAATGTCTAGTCACCAAAAAGTCTACACCCCTCTGGGAATTCTTTGTCCCCCGGCATTCCAGAACCGTCTGTTTCAAAGATACAGAACACATCCCGGTAAGTACACACACAAGATTGACAGACAGAGGTTTACATATTGGATATCATCACAAAAATGTCAAACAGATAATAAGCCACTCTTTGGCTAAAGTAACTCAACACTCACCCAAACAGCCGGACACTAAAACACTGTTAATAAAAAACTCCCGGCGAATGCCACTGCATCTTGCCTGTGACTTGAAGCCCTCTGTCAAAATCCTCCCATAGGCTTGGGTATGACACTCTTAAAGGGAAGAGGCACACACACACATACGAACACACAGTTCGTTAGCGCCTCGCGGTTCTAGCTGCATCCAGTTTCACAAAGGCACTTTGAGAAGAGTTCATAAACTGTCGTGCATTGACTTGTCGAACTAAGCATTTTTATCTCACGCCATCCCCAGAAACTCATTCATCAGCTACTCTCAGGTCGTTACCTCTGCACTGTTCTCCACATTCCATAGGTCACAGAGAACACACGGACAATATATTATTAATCAAAAACCCTAGGCCTTACAGTGCTCGGCCACCCAATAAAATATAAGTAAAACTGCACGTCTCTGGCATTATAAAATAAAGTCTTATCGCGCTTTAATCTCCCAATAACACAAGACACATTTTCTCTCATATTTTCTGCATTTCTCGAATGTCCCTCTTTGCTTGTCTGCAAGTAGCTGCACAGACAGCAACAGGCTATAGCAGGCTGTAGCAACTGTAGGAAGACGGAATGCCTCCCTCATTGTAGAAGACTTCTCGCGGCTTCTGCAGATCCCCAAAAAACACGCTGTAGAATTCTCTTGAACACCCACGTGGAAATTCTTGTAATCACCCTGGGCAACATGGCAGCAACCTCTCTGCACGCGGCTGGTGGACGTCTTGCTGGTGTCGGGAAACGACTTTTTTTTTTTTGGTGTTAGTATGTCAGTCAAGTCACTGGTCAATCTAAGAAAATTAACCCAGACATACTACTTCTATCAAACAATGATCTCAAAAGGTCAGAAATACTAACTGAACGTCTCCCAATTAACTCCCTTAATATGACTACTAAATCATAAGTCATTATCATAACTCTCTAAGAAAAAAAAACATCAAGTTCTCCAACTCAATTCTCCTAACTCACACATCAGCACACACACAACTCAGAAATCACAGCAACTCCACGGACTTCTGTACTCACATTTCAAACTCGAATGTGCTCACAAGAGAAAAAAAAGAAGAAAAAAAATCGTAATGAACTCAAGGAAAAAAAAAAAGAATCACGTAACACACCCAGACCCAAAAAATGTTCTCTCAAGCTCTGATATCTAAACAACCCACAAAATCAGTAAAAAAAAATCTCCAACTTTTAACAGCAAAAACCCTTTTACTGCTCAATAATTAATCACAACGAGACTTAATGTCAAACTCCCTTTACTTAAGTAACAACCCTCGAAAAATTACATCTCCCGGTAAAATCAAATCTCCCGTCCAAAAAAGAAATGTTACTTAAGCTCAATCCCCAAATTACATCTCTCACAGGAAAAGAAAGCAAAATAATAAAAAAAAAAGGATAATCACAAATAAGTTTCCCCAACCACAAAACATAATATATGTATAATATGCATAACTCCCGCGTTTTTCCCCAAGAAATGCTCCATGTAAAGCCCCGGAATTTGCCAGAAAGCAAACTCTTACCCATGCGCTTTCGTGAAATGCTATTGTCAACATTTCCTGATATTGCAAAAATTCTGATCTATCATCATCAGAGGAAAAAAGTCAGCACACGGCTCATCACATCGCTTGTCAGCAGAAAAATCGCCTGCGGACGCATGCTCAAACAGAAGCATAAAAATTGTCTAGTCAGACACATAAGTTTGGAAACTCATGATTCTCAAAAAAACGTCTAACAGACACATTTCACAGAATTAACTCCAGGATATGACTAATGTGTTCAAAGACTGTCTCAAAGACTCATTCTCTCAACATTATATGCCTCAAATTATATTTCTCCAAGAATAACACACTTGTGAACATAAAAAATGCACACATCTCCAAATGACTCTTAATGCAATAATGCCATTCGCCTCTAAATAGTCACGAAACCAAAAAAAGAGAACCCAAGAAATTTCTTCTCATTGTCTCGGAAAAAAAACTCCCATAACCACAAAAAAAAGGTCACCCGCCAAAGATTAATTCCAACTCCATATATTTCACCATATTAATAATAACACCACTCCGGTTATAAAAATATTTCCTCCATTTGGTTAATAACCAACCCCATATTATTCTCTCTTATTTCTCCAATAGCCACATGTCAATAAAAAAAAGACACCACTCCAGGAATAGAGAATAATCACCTCTATTTTGGCAAATAAAATATTTACCTCTATTTCCCCAATAACTCCATGTGGAACAAAACAAGGCTCCAAAAAAATATATCTCCAAAAAATGTGCTCTCAAGGCGACTAACTCACATACTCACAAATATTACCCCCATAATCTCCAAATATGTGTCTCCATTTGCAACAAAGATGGCTGCAAAATAATTGAACTAAACATAGCTCTCATCACCATTGGCAAATATCAAAATGGCCAAAATATATCTCCCATATATTATATCTCAAATATAACTCCAAAATAATATATACCTCCAATTATAACTCCAAATATATCTCAATTATAACTCCAATTCTCCAGAGAATAACTCAATGTTATAGTCAAAAACTATAAAAACTCTCTCCATTTAGCATAACTGCTAAAAAAAAAAGCAAAAACTAGGCAAATAAAACTGTCTAGAAAATTCTAGAAAAAATCACCAATGTGCCACAACTCATTATAACAGAACTCCAAATTCAAAGTGTCTAAGCCAAGACTTCTCCATATGCACTACAGCAAAAGCCACTAGAAAACTTAACCAAGTTTCCTATCTCTCACAAAGTTGTCACAAATACAACCAAGGTATTGTGCAAGAAAACTCACAATTTCTGGAACACAAATATCCAAAGAAAAAATGTAGTGCCATTACGTATGCATTCAAAACATGCAAGAAATTCTCCCATATATTTCTCTATAGCATCAAATAGCTGAAACACAAACACGTTCCTGAACAATGATTCTAAGACATGAACTGAGATATTGAAAAATATTCACACCAACTGGAGAGAAAAAATACATTCAAATTCACCCTTGGTAAAAAAAAAAACTTGTGTCAGCGATGGCTAATTTCCAAAAAAGGAGAAAAGAAAGATCAACGGCCTTGTTCACTATCTCCCGTAACTCACTAGATGTCAAGCAATTATCTGCTGAACACATAAAAAAAAGGAAAACAAAAAAAAAATAATGTGTTGTTAGTTCCTCCCAAATTCAAAAAAGATTTTACCACCCTTGATAGCATTACAGCACCCACGTATTAGTATAAAAAAAAATCAGTATCAGAAATATCATTATCACAAAATCACCAAAAAAAATTGCTATCATCAAAATCATCAGTATCAGTACAAAAAATATCACCAATGTTAATGCTTGTCCATTCTCCCAGGAATTCAGCAAAAAAAAAAAATTCAGCAAAAGTTCAGCAAGTTTCACCACAATTCACCAAGATTCAGCCAGATTCATCAAGATTCAGCAAAACACATCACCGTGAATCACTGAAAATATTCTCCAAAGTTACAAAAACTCAACAATTAACTAACACAAGACTTCTCCCATTAATTCATTGTAATAATTCTCCTTGAATAATTATCTGTAATAATTATCAACTATTCTCCCACGAAATATCTCAAATCTCTCGTAAAACAAGTCTCCCGTAATGATAATTATACTTAAGCAAACCTCCCGTGACACATCTCAAGTTTAACAATTATTAATGATAATAATAACTCTCCACAGCAATAATTCTCTTGCAAAAATTTCAAGTAAAGGTGAAATTCAAATAGCATACAACAGTATTGCTGAATCTCATGACATACAATGTCTCCAGATGCAACACCATTTCCACACAACACAGATACAACACCAATCATCGGCATTTCAAAGTAATCTCTCCAACACAATAAAAAAATAATAATAATAATCTGTGTCTCCCCAATATATTTGTGTCTTTCAAGGCACACAAAAAACATATAACACATCCCGTGCATGTTAACTACTTTTCCCCGCATTCACGGAAAAGAAAAATCTCTTTTTATTTCCTTTTCTCTTCATCCAAGGGAGAAAAAAAAAATTTCTTTTCTAAAAAAAGACTCTACGGGCGTTTCACTTCAACTAATCAATCAGCTGATATCTTAGCATCCATGGTCAAGGCCAAATCCATCCCCAACACAAAGAAAACAAAAGGAGTTCACCCACACTGAGAAAAAAAAGGTTTCTCCCCCCCTGAGAACAACCCCTCAGTCAAGCGACAGAACAGCCCGAGGCATACACAGTAGTACCCCCATCTCCCCTTGAACAGTGTCTGAGGACCCCTTCCCAAGATATACACTAGTGCCCTCCCCTGCACCATCTCTCGAGGGAGGCCAGTGGTACCCTCCATGCAACTATCCCCCCGAGGGATGCCAGTACCCTCGCAATGCAACGCGCCTCTCTGCAGAAATGTGCTGAGCCCGTAAAATTGTGGCCGCTGTGTCTCTAAGCCAGATATGCTTATCTAAGCACAGTTCACATGCAAAAAACACATCTCTATACACTCTTATGTGTTTAAAACTAAGACGAATACGTCTATTATAAACACGTGCAAATAAAGAAAACACGTCACTATGGGGCAAAGACAAGAAAAATTGTTGACCTCTTGAACCAATCCCATTTCACTGAAATATTTAAACAAAACCCACTCCTTCAAAACAACAGTTTTAACACTCACCACTCCATAACGGGAAAAACAAGAACTCGAAATTCTCGTAAAACACGTAAATCTCGTCGGCATAATACAAATGCGATCGGCGAGATGACACCTAGCAAATCTCACTCACAAACCAAACTGAGTTACTTGTCTCACGGCTCACGCCCTGAAGAATCTCGGTACGAGCAAATTTGATGACCCTAATAGAAATTTCTTTCCTCATCCCCCCATCCCACGGATGGATATTCCTCTACCCCTTCTCACTTAGCAACCGAGATCTAACAATTTAACAATTTTCCACAATCCCATAAAGCTTTGTCGTTCGAAAACTATCGCTAAGCCACAACCCCTTTTATTTTCTAACTGGCCACCCATCTCTACATTGGCGTTCCTAGGCATAGAAAAGAAAGAAAACTTTTATACCCCCTCTTAACCGCCTGCCACCACTGTTAATGGGGGGATTCTCCCCCCATTATTCATAAGGTAAGCGTGAGACACGAGCGGAAGGCAAACCCACACACAGCATTACTCACACAGCCTCTCTCTCTCTCTCTCTCTCTCGGCAATCCCTCTCTCTCTCTCTCTCTCTCCCTCCAAGGAATCTCTCTCTCTCTCCACCTCTTTCTCTCCATTCTAACAGGTAATGAAAATGAGAGAGTTGCGTCATAACATTAACGTTTATTAACAACGAATAAATAAATCAATCAATCAAGTAATCCAGTCTTACAGACTAACTCAAAAACAGTACAATGTCTAGTCACCAAAAAGTCTACACCCCTCTGGGAATTCTTTGTCCCCCGGCATTCCAGAACCGTCTGTTTCAAAGATACAGAACACATCCCGGTAAGTACACACACAAGATTGACAGACAGAGGTTTAAATATTGGATATCATCACAAAAATGTCAAACAGATAATAAGCCACTCTTTGGCTAAAGTAACTCAACACTCACCCAAACAGCCGGACACTAAAACACTGTTAATAAAAAACTCCCGGCGAATGCCACTGCATCTTGCCTGTGACTTGAAGCCCTCTGTCAAAATCCTCCCATAGGCTTGGGTATGACACTCTTAAAGGGAAGAGGCACATACGAATACACAGTTCGTTAGCGCCTCGCGGTTCTAGCTGCATCCAGTTTCACAAAGGCACTTTGAGAAGAGTTCATAAACTGTCGTGCATTGACTTGTCGAACTAAGCATTTTTATCTCACGCCATCCCCAGAAACTCATTCATCAGCTACTCTCAGGTCGTTACCTCTGCACTGTTCTCCACATTCCATAGGTCACAGAGAACACACGGACAATATATTAATTAAAAATCCAAAAACCCTAGCCTTACATATATTATATATATATAGTATATATATAATTATATATATATTATATATATTAATGATTATATATATATATAATATATATTAATATAAATATTATATATATTATATTAATAATATATATATAATATATAATATATATAATATATATATTATATATATATTATATTAATGAATAATTATAAATATTTATATATATATATATCATATATATTATATATATTATATATACTATATATATATATATATATATATATAATTATAATAATACAATATATATATATATATAAAATATTTATATTATATATAATATATATTATAGGTTTATATATATGTATATATATATTATATAATATATATATATATATATAACATATATATATATATAAATATATATATATATATAATATATAATATATATAGTTAAAATATATATATATAAATGGAAAAATTTGTCACATTTGAGGAAATGTAACGGCACATACCTTCCAAGACTGTCATCAGTGGTGCTGGTCTGAATAGCGACTCATGCATTGTATTTAGTGTAACACAAAGTGAGACGAATGTGAAAACTTTCAACTCTCTTGAAATAACTTCTCAATTTACCCTGTTATCTGAAGATATCATGGTGTTATGTATAACTGGATCACATATAATTAAGCATTTTCTAGGTTCAACCTGTGTTCGCCGGTGAAAAGGATCCTGCTGCTCACTTTTCTAGTATAAATAGGTTCTAAATATACCAGAGAAAAAAGTTAGCATGGTATGCTGAGGTTACTACCCTCGCGCGAGCACCCTAAGGGTGTTGGGTATAAAGTACAAGGGGAGTGAAAGCCACTATTCACAGGTCTTCTGCCAATTAGAGATTTCCTTTCCAAAATCCCTCTCATGGGATGGGCCGTTGCAACGGCCACACCTTCCCTCTCGCTACCGCTACTACTACCCGACCCGAGTGCCATCTGCAATCCTGTTTTAGAACTCAGGAACTAGTGACACGCTTTTTCTTGCTCCAATTTATTTGTTGATTTTGTGATTAATTCGGGATGGCCGCTGCAGATGTTTCTCCTGCATCGAAGCTGAGTACCCCAATTTACGTTTTTCTTAACTTATAAGGTTGCGGGACTTCCAAAATGAGCCGTCGGCCCCGTAGAAAGCATTGCGGGGAAGGCGGCGTACCCATGCCATTTTATAATCATGAGCAAGAACGCGTGTGAATTAGGTACGCATTTTTAGTCGAATTAAAAATGAATCAAAAGCATAATTTTGCATTAAATGTATCTAATTCATGAGTTTACTTGTTACTATTAAGATTATTTTGTCGTAGAAGTACCAATCACGCTTATGACATACCCTGGGGTAAATCTGGGGTCTAGGCAGGGGCGCATAAAGTAATTTGCTCCACCACCCCCCCTAGCTCAAGAGCGCGTTCAACCTCATCTCAACATAATATTAGAACATCATGTTTCGATACGCTATCAACAGCCTGTTTTATAGTGGGAGAGAGAGAGAGAGAGAGTTTTAAAAACTCTTTCTCTTTTCCCAACGTAAATTAACATGAATTATTCTTTCAAAATAAATATATTTAAATATTCTCAGTTAATTCACTGAAGAGGTGGAAGAGTTGCCACCCATCAGTTTAACCAGTAAACTAATAAGGTAGGCTAACTGCCCTTAACCATTACCCTTATACCTCTTCCCTTGATAGAGTTAAGGCTCTTCAAGGGGGGATATCAATGATAAGAGAGCCCCTCTCTCTCTTTTCACATTATGGGATCTATCTTCCTGGCCAGTCTGAATCGAATAAATTCGAGTTTAGTAGGTTTAGTTGAAGATACTGTCCACATAATGATATCCTAGAGGAGATTTAGCCTAACTTTCCGAGTCGCTATCGATATCTGTTAGTCAGCTAGATCCATATTGGGGGATTTCCCAAAGTATATATAGAATCCCTGGCAACTCTTCCATAGTGCCTTGTTGTCAAAATATATATATATATATATATATATATATATATATATATATATATATATATATATATATATATATATATATATTCCTTATTGTCATTGTGCAATCTGTATCACTGTGTCGTAAAAGGTCTAGTGAACATTCGTCTTGGCCTAGCCTCCTCCGGTTTAACCTTAGTAGTAGGCTACACCTCTCGATCGAGGGCCACATCAACCGGTTGCTGTACCAACCACGCACCCCTACAGTGGTAGCCTACACAACCGTTGATAGGTTGTGTAGGCTACCACTGTAGGGGTAGCCTACAGTGGCCTGGCCACCTACCTCTGATCAGGTAGGTGGCCAGGCGATCACAACCGATCACCCTCCCACACCCCCCACCCCCCCACCACTACTAGGTTCGGCTTAGCCGAACTGCTATAACTCGCGGTACTAGTACTCTTAGTGAGGAACGGTCGCTTGAGTTTCATATAAGTGGAAGGAGGGGGATGAGTGTGTGAGAGGAGATTGGTACTAGAGTTCCCAGCTTATAGTCCCCCGGCTCCGCCGGATGACGGACATAGCTTCGGGGCGTACATATGTAGCTCAGCCGCTTCGTTGTCTCTTTCTCCGCCTCCCCCCCCCCATCCATGGAAAGAGGGTGGGAGTCTTGCTCCCACCCTCCTACCCTCAGTAGAGGTAGGCAGTGTCAGATATGGAATAAATTTTCCCCTGATTCGCCACCTCGGCTCGTGCCACAGGCAGTGGCAAGGGCAAGGAGAAACGAGACCGCAAGTGAGCTAAGCTTTGAGGGACTGCACAGTGAACAGCTCCGGACCCTTGTGGTGCCGACGGACAATGACTCGCCCCCACATCCGCCACCGGAGTGTTGAATTAAATCTGCCATAGCTCAGTTCTCAATCCTTGGAGATCATGTAGACTCCTACGTTAATACGTAG
This sequence comes from Macrobrachium nipponense, assembly GCF_015104395.2. Taxonomy (NCBI): domain Eukaryota; kingdom Metazoa; phylum Arthropoda; class Malacostraca; order Decapoda; family Palaemonidae; genus Macrobrachium; species Macrobrachium nipponense. The sequence goes on along the minus strand of NC_087222.1, from coordinate 4,723,308 downwards.
TCTTCTGGTCCGGCCAGCCATACGGAGTTGAGTCCCGTCCTCCTCCCAGGTCTAGCAGGTATCAGATCTCAAATACTAGGCTTACATCGAACCCTGGAGCGGGATCGAGAGCAGGCAGTTAAATTTAAAGATATGAATTGAAGCTATTCAGTGAATTGAATATATATTAGTTAGTGAATTGAATATGTTAATGAGTAAAAAACTTGAACATGGTCTGGTTTAAGTTGCATGCCCTCGCCGGAGGAGCTCCGGTCCTCCTTGAGGCTGAGACTCATTAACAATTACTATTATAGAAGGTGCGCTGACAGTCTCTGGGGTGCTCCGCCTCCCTAGGCGAGACCGTTGGGCACGAGGTGTGTCGTTCGCACGCCAACTGCTCGGTGCCCTTCGTAGCCGAGGAGGGGCAGCCTCCTTACATGGTTTGGCACCCGGAGGCGTGCACCATCTGTTATGAGATGGTGATGCTCCTCTTGAATGAGCAGACGGCCGAAGAAGCCCGCCAGAACGTGAGGACGGACCTGAGGCGCTGAGTTTCCAGGTACGGAAGGAACGCACCATCAGGTCACCCTTACATCTTAGATGCCAGCCTGGGAGCCCCTTTTGTTTAAGGGGTCCCCCTCGGCATCAGTACAACCTCATCTGGCGGTCTCCATCATCAACGCCATCTGGGCGGAGACGGCACCCCTGCCGGATGACCAAGAGGATTTGATGGCAGACGTGGCGGCCATCAACATACATGTGGAGCCTATGGCCCTGGAGGAGGTAGGTGGAGAGGTAAGTGAGGCAGGTAGTCTCCTGAGTCCGACTCCTTCTTCTTCCTCTTCTTTCCGGGGCTTCTCCAAGCAGGCCCCTACTTGGGACAGCTCACGGTCGGTTCGTCCCAAAGAAAAATCAGTTAGAACGAAATCCCTGCCCAAGGGATCAAAGCCGACTCCGTCAGCGGCGACTGAGTCATCTCCAGCCCCACGGCCGTCGATGTCATATGACAAGTCGCCTGCTGCCAAGGGCTCTCTCCCCTCGAAGGGATTGAGATCAAAGTCCGCCAAACTCAAGGCAACGGAGTCCGGTGTAGACCACGAATTGCTCGCTAACCTTCTCTTGTCGAAGGTTAGGGACGCAGTAGACGAGAGGTTTGAGTCGTTGCGACGCGCCTCCGGATCTGAAATCTCTGGCCAGTCAGTTTCTGACATAGTGGCAGAGAAGATCAAACCGCTCCACCCCGGATCTCCGGCGCTGGCAATGGCGGTGCCGGATGCCTCCAAGCTTCTCCCTTCAATAAGAACAATCCATGGAGGCTTGCTATGCATGCCCCATACATAGATGGGAAATTAACCATTGAAGGGTGTGGGACCCGGCCTCTGGAGGACTTTGAGCTTTCCCGAAAGGCCTCCAGTTCCCCTTCCCCGGGTTTGTCAGACTAGCAGAGCACGCGCTAGTAAGAGTTGACAAGGTCCCGAAAGAAACGGTGATCTTCCTGAGGGAACAAGTTCAAGCTGCCTGGGCACGCACCATGGCCGAGTAGGAGTGCGTTAACCCCAGGTTGACGCCTCACAAGGGCACGTACCATGTTTGTGACCCCGGAGTGAGCTCCGTCACCCCGCACCGACAAGGTGGCAGAGCTAACTTTGCAATCCTTAGCCGAGGATAAACCTATCCCAGCTTTGAAGGAAACAGAGGCTACCTCCCTTCTTCTCCCTGCAAGTAGGGAGTTTTGGAATGAAGCCCCGGCCACGTTTACGGCAGGTAAACTGGACGTTGACTGTGCCTCCACCTTATTCTTCGAGAAGCTGCCCAAACTCCCGGAGAACCTGATTAAGTCCGAATTCGAGGCAAGGTCAAGACTGGCAAGGTCTATCAACTCCGTCACTTCAATGGAGTTGGTAGCCACCACATACAGGGACGAGCAAGTAGTCCAGGTCCTGACGAAAAGTCTATTACAGACTTTTCAGTCAGACCTATATGACTTTGGAATAGCAAGGCGAACTTGCAGGAAATACGTCCCAGCGGAGGCTTCTATCCGGCATGAGCCGAACAGATTGATAAAATCGTCAATCTGGGGAGAGAACTTGTTCCCTCAGACAAAGGTGGATAATGTCTTGCAGGAAGCCTCCAGGGCCAACCAGAGCCTCCAGGTTAGGTGGGGACTTCCTTCTAAACGGAAGTTTAAAGCACCAGGCCAGCAAGCTAGAGCAAGAAAGAGGCCGAGGAGGTACAAACCCTATAAGCCCTCTCGACCTCAGACAATGGTTCAGGCACTCCCAATACCACAAGTTGGGAAGCCATCAACATAAAAGGCCCAGCCACAGAAGCAGTTTGTTTTGCTACAGACTCCGCCTGCTCAGCAACCCTCAACCTCTACAGCCATCATAACCTCCCCTGCCTTTAACCCCACCTATGAAACTAGGGAATTTTTTCGTAGCTACCATAGGCATACGGGTAGCAGCAGAGCCAGAGGTAGCTCCCGGCTACGAAGCGGCTCAAGGGGTAGAGGTTTCCGAGGAGGCAGAGGGTACAAACCTACAGCCAACCAGTGAGAACCCGCAGGTAGGAGGGAGATTATATCTCTATCGAGACCACTGGACCTTCAGTCCATGGGCCCACAGTATAATCTCCAAGGGCCTGGGATAGAAATGGAAGAAAGGGCCCCCACCACCTATAAACTTTTTCCAGATCCCAACAACGGACCTGATGGAATACACCAAAGATCTTCTACAAAAGAAGGCCATAAAGAAAGTAAGGAGACTAAAATTTCAAGGACGTCTGTTTACTGTTCCAAAGAAAGAATCAGACAAAAGAAGAGTGATTCTGGACTTGTCAAGGCTCAATTCATACATTCTTTGCGACAAGTTCCGTATGCTGACAGTCTCGCAGGTGCAGACCTTACTTCCCCGTGGGGCCGTCGCCACCTCTATAGATCTTACAGACGCTTACTATCATGTTCCGATAGCAAGGAACTTCTCCCCGTACCTATGCTTCAGGCTAGGGAACAAAGCTTACTCATTCAGGGTGATGCCATTCGGGCTCAACATTGCATCCAGGATATTCACCAAGCTAGGAGAGACTATAATCCAAGGGGATCATGTTGATAGCTTATCTAGACGACTGGCTCATCTGGGCAGCCAGCGTCGAGGAATGCCACAGGTCGATAGCCAGAGTAATAGAACTCCTGAAGTTTCTGGGCTTCCAGATAAACAGAGAGATATCACGGCTGGAACCGGCTTCCCACTTTCAATGGTTGGGAATCCAAGGGCATCTAATAAAACACAGGCTATCCCTTCCACCCAGGAAGGCCAAGCAGATAGCGACAGCTACAAAACAATTCCTCAGGAACAAGAGGGCCTCTCGTCGTACCCAAGAGAGAATCCTCGGTTTGCTGCAATTTGCATCAAACAGACATCCTACTAAGAGCCAGATTGAAGGATGTCAATCGAGTCTGGAGAAAGAGAGCCAACATCAATCTCAGAGACAAAGTTTCATTGATTCCACCCATTCTAGCAAAAAGGCTTCACCCATGGATGAAGCACAGGAACTTGTCCAAGGCAGTACCACTGCAATTCCCTCCGCCGTCTTTGACAATTCATACAGACACGTCACTGAGTGGCTGGGGCGGATACTCGCAGTTCAAGAAGACTCAAGGAATATGGTCGGAGACATTCCGCCAGTTCCACATCAATGTGCTAGAAGCTATGGCAGTTTTCCTAACCTTAAAGCGACTAACTCCGGCCAGGAACAGCCATGTGAGGATAGTTTCAGACAGCCTAGTGGTGGTACACTGCATAAACAGAGGAGGTTCCAGGTCAAGCAAACTGAATCACATACTGATTGCAATATTTTCGTTAGCAGCGGAAAATCATTGGCACCTGTCAGCAACCCAGCTGGCAGGAGTCAAGAACGTGATAGCGGACGCACTCTCCAGGACTACTCCACTAGAATCAGAGTGGTCCCTGGACAAGAACTCATTCCAGTGGATTTGCAACCAAATCCCGGACTTCCAAGTGGACTTATTCGCCACAGAATCCAACCACAAGCTGCCATGTTACGTGGCACCCAACCTGGACCCTCTAGCCTATGGCACAAACGCGATGACCATAGATTGGAACAACTGGCAGAAGATTTATCTATTTCCTCCGGTGAATCTTCTGATGAAGGTCTTGCGCAAACTACGATCCTTCACAGTTCAAGTAGCATTAGTGGTACCCAATTGGTCGAAAAGCAACTGGTTTCCGCTTCTTCTAGAACTGAAGCTCCGACCCAAACGGATCCCTCGCCTGAAACTGACACAGATAGTACAAACTCAAACTGTGTCAGCTTCCTCAAGAATTCTGAATGCCCTAACTTTATGGACTTCATTGTATTTGTAGAATCAGATAAAAGAAATTCAACTCTCAGGCAATATGATTTGGCTGTCAAAAGTTGGCCAAATTCCTGAAGGAATCAGAGGCCCACAAAATGACTACTAATCTGGCAATTTCATTCTTCAGAACCCTGTTTGTGAAAGGCCTGGCCGCCAGTATCATTACAACAATCAAGTCAGCCTTGAAGAAAATTTTTCAGATCAGCTTTGATATTAACTTGTCAGATACATACTTCTCCTCCATTCCGAGAGCATGTGCCCACCTAAGACCAACTGACCGCCCTCATATGGTCACTTGGTTCTTGAATGATGTACTCAAACTGGCCTCAGACACTAACAATGAAACATGCTAATATATAACCCTACTAAGGAAAACTTCATTCCTAATGGCTATGGCCTCAGGCGCCAGAATATCTGATCTCTCGGCTCTCTCACGAAATCCAGACCACATAGAATTCCTCCCGTCAGGGGAAGTACTACTATCCCCAGACCAAAGCTTCCTGGCTAAGAATGAGGACCCACAAAATAGATGGGTTCCATGGAAAATCATCCCTTTGACACAGGACACATCATTATGCCCTGTCACTACCCTTAGATCCTTCTTAGCCAGAACCTCTGCAACATCGTCAGGTCCTCTTTTCATTAGAAAAAAAGGTGGCACTATTTCTCTTAAAGGTATTAGACAACAAATACTCTACTTTATCAAACAAGCCAACCCGGATTCAGTCCCACTTGTCCATGATATCCGAGCAGTGGCTACCTCTATTAAATACTTTCAAAATACGAATTTTGTGGACCTGAAGAGATATACGGGTTGGAAATCTCCAGTAGTTTTTAAGTGCCACTATTTAAAGAACTTAGAAGCCCTTAAATTCCCAGCAATTGCTGCAGGGAGCATAGTCTCTCCCAAATTATGAATCTTATCATTCTTCTCCTTACCCCTTCCTCCTTCCTGACACTCTCTCCTTCCTACGTGCCTCGCTCTTACTCCCCACTACACCTCTCTCCTCTGGGTTGGGAGGGCCTGGGCGTCATCCTGCCACCAAAGATTGTACATAGATTATTTTGTCCACAATTATGTTATGGACCGTGCTGTACATATCCTAGAAATGTGATATTGACTAAATATCTTGTCATTTGTATGATATCTTCATGTTATTACTGTTTCTAAGTCCTAGCTTAAGTCTTAGTCTAAGTAGTAAGTAAATTTAAATTTAAATGAACCTAGTGTAAATATTAAGTAAGTAAATTTAAGTTGAAATGAACCTTAGGTTTCATTAACTCCTTCCTTACAAGAATATGTAGTATTTATGAGGCTTGGATAGGCATTCTCTAGTAACTTTTCACAGGCAAACACAGGTCGAACCCAGAAAAGGGATTTTGACGAAGGAAAAGTCTATTTCTGGGGGAAGACCTGTGTCGCCTGGTGAACCCAGCCCTTCTAATTGGGTTCCCCATCCCTATACCAATCCAAGCCAAAACGGGTCTAAAAACCAGGATTGCAGATGGTGCTCAGGTCGGGTAGTAGTAACGGTAGCGAGAGGGAAGGTGTGGTCGTTGCAACGGCCCATCCCATGAGAGGGATTTTGGAAAGGAAACCTCTAATTGGCAGAAGACCTGTGAATAGTGGCTTTCACTCGCCTTGTACTTTATACCCGACACCCTTAGGGTGCTCGCGCGAGGGTGTCACCGTGTGACACAGGTCTTCCCCCAGAAATAGATTTTTCCTTCGTCAAAATCCCTTTACTGTACACCCTTCTTGCTCTTACCCCATACAATTCTGATGCTGGTCTCTTGCATTTTCTATTCTTGGCCTTTGATTTGTTGATATGTTCATAAGTAATACTGTAATGTTAAGCTAAGAAGGTTTATGTATGTAAGAGGGTGGGAGTCAATTTTAACTGTTAATGTATGGTTGCATTGTTGTCCCAGGAATGATTTGGTGCTGTTTCTAGACAACATTTGTTTAGATTGAATTAATATTTGGATACTACTGTCAAATGCACACCTTGGTAATTGGCCTGAGACCTTTATATAGGGACTGAATTAAATTTTATTTATTATTTTGCTTCTTCAGTTCTGGCATTATGTTTCCTAACTCTGTGTTGCATTCTTGATTTCAGATTCTCCCTCAGAAGAACTTCCTTCCTTCATCAGTTTTGAGCAGCATTGAGATAGATTTTGGGAATGTTTGAGTGGTTAATGGTACTACATGTAACATTACCAATAGCAGCTCTTAAAGTGTAAGAGAACAGTGAATTATTGTACTCCTACTTTAAACATTACAACAACAACAACAAATAACATCTGTTCTAAATATTAGATTCATGCATCAGCAGTGAAATCTGGTTGTAGTCCTTTGAGATATTTTACTTTATTTATAACAGATTTATTGAATAATCTTTTGTAAACAATTTTGTGTTAAGACTTGTCAGTTGAATACATTGTCATTTACAGAACAGGGCAGGACAAAAGGCTAAAATGAATCTAGAACATTCTGTAGAATTACCTTTGAAAAGTGAAAGTGAAGG
>NC_087222.1:4681531-4715923 GCF_015104395.2 Macrobrachium nipponense | reverse complement strand
AGAACCTTCCTGCCCAGATACCAGAGAGTTCACTTGCTCCAAAACCCCTTCAGTAAGTGTGGACCATGGCAAGTTCACCAAAGCCTTGGGTTCTTTCTTTGGCCCCAGTAAGCTCTGAATTGAGATAGATGATCCACGGATGTAGCCATAGACCCTTCCCCGAGATCGCTGTACTGATGGATTAGCCCCACGATCTCTGCAAAGGTCCTCTGTATCTTAGGGTGTCTGAGTCCCAAGTGAAAAGATCCATGGGTCCTTCCAGGTCATACAACCGGGTCAATCCAAGGACCAAACCCAGAACATAAGCCTTTCTGGTAGGGCTATGTTGGGGGTGAAGCATCCAAATCGTAGACCCTTCCGTCCAGCTCATGCCTCCTGGTATAATCCCAGGAGATTGAGACAGATGAGAGGGACCGAGCACATTTCCTTGTCTTATTGGAACCCTTTGTACCTACAGGAGAGGAGAGCCGTGTGCGATCGCCAACCCGTGGCAGCAATAGCTGCACAGGTCTAGGAGAGTGACCTTGCACAAGTGGACGTTGGGGGGATGTTGTCCCAAGGAGAGTGGATGGGATCATGTGAATGTGCATGGAAGTTGTCGCCAGGTGATGGATGAATGGACCCATTTGCGCAAACATGAGCTCAGGCTGACCCAGGGAGAGCGATCGTACACTCAGGTCTGAGCACGGACTGTCTTCCCAATGCGTTCCAGTATTCTTCGAGGACATGGCCCCCAGATGAGAAGGAGACTGTGGGGTACTTCATCAAAGGTTCTCCAGGTGCGTGCAAACTCTTGAGTCAATTGCACCTGTGCAAGACTGACTGTTTACTCAGGTGAGCACTGACAGGGGTAAGGCAGCATCCGCATGTTTACTCACCTCTCGCTCAGAGCCTGAACCAGTCCACAGAGCTGACTCCACAGTACTGGCAGAGGTGACACATGGTTTAATCAAAACTCGAGTACTCGGAGTGATGTGGTCCACATACTCGGAGCTCCTGAATCATATATGTACTGATCACACATCGGTAGCTCTCTCTGCTGTCTACCATCTCTGTTACAAGTTATGAAGGACAGACAGTAGTTCGAACATATGAACATACTATCAGATGACATAGTTTCATACGAACACACAATCAATTGAGACACGCTACAGATCACGTAGGCGGTAGTTGTCTCAAGCAGGGAGCTTGGACTAATGTTTATAAACAATTGAATGACTACAGGTGACGGCATGTTATCTTAGCTTACATACTTATTGTATACGTCATCTTTAGCGTCTCTAGTCTGATCATCATTCCTGCAAGCAATCTGGTTGACCTCTTTAGTTTTTTAGACTTTTACTTTTATATATTGGACTAACATTTCCATATTTTTTATTATGTAAACACTTACATATGTACTGATCACACATCGGTAGCTCTCTCTGCTCGAGTGTCCAAAGAGACACGGGTAGAGGCGGGCCACTGCACCAGTCCTGGAAGGTGAATTCCCAGAACTAGTATCAGGCACACGGGTTCACTTAGAGATCCACGCACTTGATGCTCTTAAGTCCCATAGTCTTTGCAAAATCCGTGGCATGGACCCCATATCTGAAGACTGGGGAGAGCCAGCGAGAGATCCCTCTACCTCCCCCATGAATGGAAGCAACCCTTCAGAAGCTTCACAACAGGAATTCTTCCCGGCGGGAGAAGCTACCTTCTTCTTCCTCTGCTGGTGAGCTTTGGAAGAAGAAGGAGAGGGGGCTGCAGCACATGACAAAGAAGGCAATACCTTCCGACTCCTCTTCTTCGATTTCTTCTTGGACACCTTCTTCAGGATGGAGTGGAGGAGCTGAACCCTGATGGAGGGGGGAGCAGAAGCAACACCAGAAGGATGGTCTACCACAGGGTAGGTCTGAGGTTTAGCATTTATTCAAATAGGAACAACCGTTTGCTGCTTGTTCCCTTGGTGGGCTGTTGCCTCCTTACCTATTCGTGGTTTTCTTTGTGGGGAAGTTTTCATCTGTCGTTCTGTCTCTGACAGCGGAAGCCGGGTTCACAGTGGGAGAGAGTCAGTCTCGGCAGCATAGCAGCACAGAGTATTTTTGGATGAACGGGAGGTATTAGTATTTACCTGTTGGCTGTGGCAGCAGGAGGATGTTCAGATGACATAACCGTTTTATACTGTTGATAGGATTGATTCCTGTTTGACAGCAAACATGCTGTCTGTCTCAATGACACAGGCCTGGTCATCTGTTTGGTGGACTTGTTCCTGTCCTGCAGGTACTAGTTGCTGTTTCGATGGCTTCATGGTGTTTGTCTGTGTTTTTCATCCTCGTCGAGAGCAGTGACTGTCTCGACATCTCTACTGAGATTGTCTGTGTTTTTGTATTAACACTTAAACGCCGATTGGACGTATTAAACGTCGACGAGAATTGTCTGTTGGGTGCCTAATTGACGTACGAAACATCGACGCAAAAAAGGTTTTTTTTTAAATTCGCGTAAAAACTTTTGAATCACACACCTTGAGGGATGCTTGGAGTTCACGGATCAAGCTGTTGTTTTGTTTACAATCGTTACCTAGGCGCGCAAGCGCGAATTTCTCTCTTCTCGCAATAAAAAGCATCAGCGACACATCTCAGAAATTATTTTATCACTTTGACATAATTTTTGCACCATTTTATATTAGCCATTACATAGAGTTTTATATATGAAAATGTGCGCAATTTCATGTAGAATACAACAAAAAAACAATCTATGGTTGTAGCTCTTAACAGTTTTGAAATATTTTCATATAAATAACGAAAAGTGCCAAAATTTCAACCTTCTGTCAACTTTGACTCTACAGAAATGGTCAAAACACGCAATTGTAAGCTAAAACTCTTATATTCTCGTAATATTCAATCATTCACCTTCATTTTACAACAATATTTCGATTTATGGTGAATTTATGAAAAAAAACTTTTTCCTTATGTCCGTGCGGTAACTCTTCCGAAAAAATTAGAAATTTTTTCGTCCGATTGTCGTAATGTTTGCACCGTTTTATATTAGCCGTTTACATAAAGTTTTACATATGGAAATGTGCGCAATTTCATGTAGAGTACAACAAAAAAACAACCCATGGTTGTAGCTTTTATCAGTTTTGAAATATTTTCAAATAAATAATGATAAGTGCCAAAATTTCAACTTTTGGTCAACTTTGACTCAACCAAAATGGTCGAAAACTGCAATTTAAGCTAAAACTCTTACATTCTAGTAATACTCAATCATTTACCTTTATTTTGCAAAAAATTGGAAGTCTCTAGCACAGTATTTCGATTTATGGTGAATTTATGAAAAAAAAACTTTTTCCTTACATCCGCACGGTAACTCTTCTGAAAAAAATTAGAAATATTTTCATCGATTTCATAATGTTTGCACCGCTTTATATTAGCCGTTACATAAAGTTTTATATATGAAAATGTGCACAATTTCATGTAGAATACAACAAAAAACAACCCATGGTTTTAGCTTTTATCAGTTCTGAAATATTTTCATATAAATAATGATGTGCCAAAATTTCAACCTTTGGTCAACTTTGTCTCGACCGAAATGGTAAAAAAACGCAATTGTAAGCTAAAACTATTACATTCTAGTAATATTCAACCATTTACCTTTATTTTGCAACAAATTGGAAGTCTCAAGGACAATATTTCGATTTATGGTGAATTTATGAAAAAAACTTTTTCCTTACGTCCGCGCGGTAACTCTTCCGAAAAAATCATAATTTTTTTTGTCTGATTGTCGTAATGTTTGCACCATTTTATATTAGCCGTTACTTAAAGTCTTATATATGAATATGTGCAAAATTTCATGTAGAATACAACAAAAAACAACCTATGGTTGTAGCTTTTATCAGTTTTGAAATATTTTCATATAAATCACGATAAACAGAAAAAATTTAACTCGACCGATATGGTCGAAACCTGCAATTGTAAGCTACAACACTTACAGTCTAGTAATATTCAATCAATTACCTTCATTTTGCAGCAAGGAAGTCTCTAGCACAATATTTCGATTTATGGTGAATTTTTAAAACAACGAAAAAATAATTAACTCATTAGCTTTAACGTTTTGTCACAGCGTGATTTGTATACAATTATATATGAAAATTTTTTTTGCGCTGTCTTATATTCCAATATTTATATATAATAATGATATTTTTTTTATTTCTGATGGTTGCATACTAAACTTCAGGCAATGACAAAAAAAGGAGCCAAAAATGAACTCTTAATCTTGAAAATGAAGCATGCTGTGATTTTTTGAAAAAAAAAAAAAAAAATTTGCCACTCACTCGCGAACGGCGACGGCATACAGGAGACACTTTTGGAAATACCGGCTTGGCGTTTAAGGGTTAATTTTGCTGCCTGTGTATTTAGTATTATTAATCATACTGCTTTTGTATTATGTTTTGTGCTGCTTGTCTTTATATTTGTTATGCTGCTTGTTTATGTTAGTTTTTATGCTGCCTGTTTATTGCTCTAGTATTGCGTATTGTTCAATGGTTGTTTTGAGCAATTTTAATTTTATTGACTCTTATTCTTGAAGTTTAATATTTTTATTTAATTGGGTATGTTTCAGAACCTGACTTGGCTGTACATTCTGTATAGTATAATAAATTCATGTTAAGGTTATTTTTTTGGTTTTGTTTAGCTCCTTCCTCCTGTTTGTCACAACTGCTGTCAGTCATACCAGTCCCATTCTGTTTGAATTTTAAAGAACCTGCAGGACCGGGTTGCGGTCCACAACAGTAGGACATAGCAGGGGTATGAGGTGATGTGTTGTCCATTACAGCAAGGGTCACAATTGTCGACGACAATGCCAAACGGACATTGTAACAGTTGATGCGGTCACTGTCACAGTGGAGTGAGTTACTGGGGCCATCACAGGGACACGGGAAGCCGGTAGGTGACTCAACAAGCCATGCAATGAGGGAACAACCGAGAGTGCTAAGTCTCCTGACTTTTCCTCGTTCTTCTCCGCACCTGAAAGACAAGTTGGGTTAAGGTTGGCAGTCTTCCTTCGCTCCATGCCTTGCAGATAGTCCGCCTTCTTGTATTCCCTCCTCTGCAAGAACCTCACCCATTGCACGGCACTTGTCACCAACAGAATCAAGGTTACAGTCATGCTCTCTGCAACTTGTGCAGAGGACATGAGGTTCAACATCCAAGGAAGAGTGGTAATGGTTACAGGGTCTAGAGGCAGCACTGGGGCAGACACACTGGGTACTAGCCTTGTGCTCGACAGGCTTATTTGCATGATGTAAATTCACAATTACACAAACAAGCATGGATATATATACCAAAGAAACAATTAAGCAACAATCCAACCAAAAATGAACTAAACAAAGCAAGATGGCAGGAGACGCAAAGGGTACATGAACATCTTGTCATAGCTTGGCGGCCGAAAGCAAAGTGAATGCTTACCAGTCATGTGAACGCAACTCCCGCTCGGCACTCAGTAGTTAACTACCTAACCACCTTGTTTAAAAGTTAAACAGCTGTTTCCAGCTGCACTGAAGCATATTTCTTATGTACAAGCAAAAGGTTTGTATATTGTGTAGAAACAATGAAATATTAAGTGCCAGACAGTTTTTCCAATGATGGAATTAGGAATACAGTAATATCCTGAACTTACACAAGGTTAGGTTCCAGACCCCCCTCACATGAAGGGAAGTTTTGCATAAGTTTGGCGCTGTCTCTAAAAATTCTAATAAATGCTTGCTTCTAGAATTTGAACACTAAATATGACCCTAATCATGTTCCCTAAGTATTAAGCTAAGTTTTAAATGAAATTAAAGTTACTATAATTTCATTTAAAAGTTAGTTTAACACATTACCCTTAAAAAAGAAATAACTGGTTGGTGTAAAAATAGTTACAGTAACTACTATGTACATACATATCCATTTTCGTACGTATACTAACGTTACCCCTAATTCATGGGATGCCATTTTCTTTTTCCCTTAGAGTAAAATTACAATTTTTGAAAGTAAATTGTATTTTTCCTAACTATACAAACCTGAGGTCCTTTACATAAGAAATTACTTTCAGCATAGCTGGAATTACGGCCATTAAATTCTTGAACAAGGTGATTAGGCAGTAACTACCGTATTGTAGGCGGGTAGGCCCGCCTGCCCAAATGTAAACCCTCCACTTTGCCTTTTGGCCTGGGTTCAGATTGAGGGGTGGCATGAGGTAGGCATAAATGTAAAGGACCCCAGGTTTGTATAGTTAGGAAAAATACAATCTACTTTCAAAAATTGTGATTTGTTCCTACACGATATAAAAACAAGCAGTCCTTTACATAGGGAAGACTCACTAATAGGTGGGAGGAATGTGAGTGAGCCTCTAGAACTGACTGGAGTTCTGCACACCTGGGCTATTCTTCCTGGTCGTAAGAGCGAGGAGGAGTGCCCTGCCTCTGACAACTTGATCAGAGTATAGGAGCTGCATGATCAAGAGTCAGACTTCTGGGCCTTTTCTAAATGAGTGAGGAATCGTAACTCATCCGAAAATGGACCGGGAAGAATATTTTAGAGTAGGAGGCATTAATGCAAAGTTCTGGGAAGGGTTTGCATTATTGCCAGTCTCCTTCCTCCCCTTGGTAGAGGAAGGAGCAGGATTGCATCTATGATTCTGCTAAGAAAAATAGAAAGGAAGCTCTATGTGTAAGCTTACTGCATCAATCGCCCGACCAGCCGGTGTAAGTTCAAGTCCTATCCCCAACCCGAAGGAAGAGGAGTAGAAGGACGAGGAGGGGGAAAGGTGGAGAGGCCAATCACTCCCGCATCCTTCTTACCTCTAGAACTGCACACCATGGGCGAGATGCAACTTGTCCTCTTGAAGGAGCCAGGTGAGCAAACACAACCTGCAAGAATCCACCACCGGTCCAAGGAAAAGAGGTTCCAAGGCCCTGTGGGCATTCCTGAAGGAAGAAAGATATAAATATGGTCGTAATGAGACCTCATCTATCTTCTGGTCCAATATATTCTTTGGAGTGATGAAATGTACCCATCCACTGGACTATCCAACTGCAGAGAAGTCCCTCAGGATCTTGTAAGACTTAGAGAAAGACGTGTCATTGGCTTCTGCATTGGCAGTCTTCAGTGGATCAAGGCATCAACACTCAATGAAGGGTGTCAATCCTTCATATGTACAGCAACACATCAGTAGGACAAAGCAATGACTGATCTGGATCAACTAATACAAAGTCCACAGCGCAAATCATGAAGGACTTGGACTCGTCAACAGTTGCCGACTGATTGCACTGTCGTGCATCTGAGACGTAGTCACAACACGACACCCGCCTTTTGAAGGGTTATGTTGAGAACAACCATACAAATCGTCTATCTTGTTCGCCAACGATGTAGAGAGACGAGATGATGATTCTTGCGAGGTATGCACACATCAGACGATAGTCAATTGCCTTCTAGAGACTGAGGTCCCTGTGATGGCAAGACAGAAGTTTCTCATCAGCAGTTGAATTTCAACTAAGGAGAAACAATACTATATTACTAGTGAACGACTAAGGTGAATGTGGACCTACGTCTTCACAGTTGAATCGAAAGAAGTAAACTCTCAACATTTTGAACATAGAAAAAGTCCCGTCGATGACACCAACCAGTGAAGAAGGCTTTAATCCCTCTTGTTTTACAGGGAACTGAAAAAATTAATCTACTATTTCATTGCTGCTTGGCTAGAAAATTGGAGTTTGCAATGAAAGCGGAGAGTCTTTCAGTAATGACAACACAGGGATTGTACTGCCTGAAGAACCACTTCTCGTGGGTTGGATCAGGGAGGACATTTCTATTTACTGTAGAAGCAGAGCTAGTTGGGCAGGGAACAGGCGAAGTCCTCTGTTATTCATTTACAATTCGGGGTGAAAAAAGAATAATTAAACACCTTGTGAATTAGGAAATGTATATTATAAGACAAAACTAAAATATTCTGAACAAAATAATTCTGCATCATCACAGTGGCCAATAGGGCAGGTGCGATGGAACAGAAGACTAGGGCTACAGACTTCCGTTATACCGTGGGGTAAACAGAAAGATAATAACGAGTCTAATGAGATATATCTCTCTGAAAATTCTCACAACAGTAAATGTAGTGCAGGGGAGATGGGGATTATGCGAGAATTCTGATCCAACCAAAGACCTAAGTCTGTGATTGCCGGGCAGAGAGCTTCGAATTGGTAGTTAATCCTCGACCGAGGAGAAACAATACCAAACCCAAAAAGAATCTCGGAGAGACAGAGCCCTATACCACTCACTCGACTTGTCGTACTGGGTTGCCTGTAGTGCATTGCATGAAGGAATGAGTTCGGCTAGAACCATTGAGTGCAAAAAAGATACACTTGAGCATCTACATTTTAACTGAAATGGGAGGGAAGAAAACCCTCTTGTTTGGTGATAATACAAATGCTGTGGTGTTGTTGGGAAACAATACCACTAGGTATCTCAAAAACAAAACTGGTAAATCTTGGGAGGCCCGAAAGGCTCTCCTGAGTTTCAGGTTAATTAAGAGAAGGAACTATTCGTCTCGGTCACATACCAGAAGAATTAACTTATAGATGTGCGGCAACTACTCAGACAATGCAACTGATAACAGAAGCATGTTGCGAGAGAAATATACTAGTATATATTTGTAGGTTTCTGTAAATCACACTCCAACCTAATTCTTCATTCGAGGGACAAGAATAAGGACTGGAAGCAGACCTCCTTCCTTCTCTAATGAAGAGAGCAAAGGTGAAGTTTTCCCAAAGGGAGACTTCTACGGTGATAACAGGATACCGAAGATGACTAGTTCAAGCCGAACTGGTTGTTCCCAAAACAGTAGCACTGGAGAGGTATTCAACTCTCTTGGTGCTATCCATCCTGAGCAGAATGGCGTATGTTCGGTAAGATCCTAAGATTTGAACCAAAAACAGTCCCTTGGGTTTGAACTCTGAGGAGTAGACTCCATAGAATTCCTCCTATTTCCTTGCTCATTCTGGTATAACCAGGAAGTAGAGGGAAAAAGGAGAGGAAGATTGACTGTTCTTGCCCGCTCTTCCCTGAACTTGCGATGTTCTCACTCTGTTAAACGAAACATTCATTTCCTACAACCGTTTCGTTCGTGCGAACATGAGCAAAAGTTGACTGGAGTTAAATGCCATAAAAGCTGGTGAGAACTTGCCACGTCTTGCTATGCATCTATGTTCTCCGTGATCGAACCTCACGAAAAGGACTACACAGAGGACCTCTTCCTATGTCTTTCAGATGCCTTGTCCCGATGGACAGCGACATCGATCTTGGCACCAGAAGAATAGCCATTTCTGGCTTTTACAGGTGTGTTTGAGCCACCAACGTGGCTCAGTCCCTTCTCTCGTACGGTGCCACTATCGTGATGGAGAGAAGACTACCTATCACTGAATGTGGATGTACGACCCCCCTTGTGGGTTGTACACTTGGAGAGACCCGTACACGGTATACCCGATGCAGTCCCGGTTCCATGAGCAGAGCCCTTGGAACCAGACAGGAGAACAAACCTTGGTTCAAACTCCTGGGCCTCCCGAGACACTATATTTTGTGGATAGCATCCAGGTTCCCGCTCCAGAAGGAGCAGGTGAGTCGAAGAGACAGCCAATTACTTCCTCTCTATGGAAAGGATGCAGACCCTTAGAAGTCTCGATGTGAGACTTCTTAAGGGACAGAGAATACCTTCCTCTTCTTAGGACGTGGAACCCTTTGAAGAGGGAGGTTAGGAGTTGTCAGATGACAAAGACGAAAGACGATGACCTTGTGAAAGCTCGCTGCAACACGGAAAGAGAGGGTGCTATGTCACGGCAAGGAACCACACCGATCAAGAGCAGAGTTCATTTGTTAGAGCTGTCTGGTCCAGCTGGGCGAAGTGAGCTGAGCAGATCACCACTACATAATTATGAGTGGTAATAGTCAATGAAGAAATATCACTTCTTCCCAATTATCTGTTCTCCTTCGAGGCTAAAGCTCCGAGAAGAAGAATAAGGGGGATTCTGTGTCTACTGTTCTACGAGTTTGGACCCTAAGGTCCAATACACAAGGACAGTACTTGACCATTCACCCAGAAGGTGTTGCATGCAGTTCCAAACTCTATATAACTCCAAACCTGACTGAGGAGCAGACTCATCTGTACGTACTGGTAAAGACTCATCTCGCCATCCAAGCACTCGTAATAGTGAGCGCTCGGCAAGTGTTAGAATTCATAAGAATTCCCATGCTCTGCGAGAAAAACACGACTCTTGTATGACAATAATCGGGCAAGGCTTTTCTCGCCCTGGTACTTGGCAATATGATGAAGCCGAGCACTTGGCGAGCACCAACAAAACCAAGGGATCCAGGCACTCGGCGAGACTCCCGATTATTGTAATAATCATTGGGAATGCCAGTTGCATGAGTGTTTGGAAATCGCAGGAAACCAAATCACTCAGCGAACGCTAGAAATTGCAAGGAATTTAATGGCTTAGCGAGACTCCACATTTTCGTAATAACAATTACCGGGAATGTCTGTCTCGCCCGAGTGTTTGGAAATTACAGAAAAACCAAAACACTCTGAGAATGCCAGAAATTCCAAGGAATTCGAGCCTTCAGCGAGATTCCTGGGTATTGTAGTAACAATTATCAGGAATTCTCGTCTCGCCCAAGTGTTTGCAGATCGGGATGGGGCCCCTCCTCAACTCCCATAGAAATCGAGGAGGAATGGGCATAAGAACCAATCCTAAATGCAAGCATTTAAGACTGGAATGAAAGTAACAATTCAATAAAATATACAACCGTGGCTCCCAAAATGCAAGAACCCATAGGGGACTGCGAACTGAAATCCGTCCAAAGGATCTTATTGACATAAGATTCTTCCTCGACGATGTGGATGTACGTCCAGTAGGACCCTAAGGTCCCTCCAGGAACGTAGTCCCCTAACGCTGAAACCTACGGAGAGCACTCGGCAGGATCCCCACTATTCACCTCACCCCTCCCGGCATAGCCATATAGGAAGTAGAGGTAATAGGTGAGGAAGACAGACACTCTCGTTCGCCTTACTAGTGGAATTAGCAGGAGAGGCGAGTCACAGGTAGCCATCAACCTGCGGTGATGGCCTTGACGAGAGTCTAGGAAATCGTTATCGTCTGGAGAAAACGCTTTCCCGAGAAGGGTTACGAAACTCTCGCATGGCAGGCGAAATGTTCATCGCCACCGAGACCGGTTAGTCACATGAATCTGACCGTTGTCTGGGTGGGGATGAGCATGCGCCTGACAGGAGAGCCAGTATCATCCTCCGACGCATCCAAGTCCTCGTCAAGGCCGAAATCTCTCAAGAGAACCGAATGGGGGAGCCCATACATCTCTGTGTGCACGGTCCCGTGGATCCATCACTTCAACCCTGGGAACCGAGCAATCACTGCAAGACTAATCACTGGCAAGGTGTGAGTCACCTGAGTGACTCACTCCTTTCTTCCACTCTGTGGCCGTCATGATGGTGAGCGGACTCAGCATCACCGACTCTGGATGCAACCGGATCCAAAGATTTACATGCGCCCGACACGGAACTAGTCTTAGGGGCAGAACGTCTAGGACTAGCAGCAGAAGTGTGAACCGAAGTTTGCGCTTCTACAGCTCCTGACACGCTAGGACCTAATGACAACGTGACGGTTCCCATTCCTTTGCAGAAGGCCCAACTGTCTCCTCAGTTTGAGGAGGCAGACCCTTAGAAGTCCCGTGATGAGACCTCTTAGGGGGGAGACTATCTTCTCCTTCTTTGGCAGGGAACCTTAGAAGTTGCAGGGGTAGAGGCTGATGAAAAATGATATTGTTATGATACAATAGTTTCATACATACTTACCTGGCAGATATATACATAGCTAAGACTCCGTCGTCCCCGACAGAAATTCAAATTTCGCGCCACTCGCTACAGGTAGGTCAGGTGATCTACCGGCCTGCCCTGGGTGGCAGGACTAGGAACCATTCCCGTTTTCTATCATATTTTTTCTCATCCACCTGTCTCCTTGCGGGGAGGCTGGGTGGGCCCTAATCGTATATATCTGCCAGGTAAGTATGTATGAAACTTTATTGTATCATAACAATATCATTTTCATACAATCAACTTACCTGTCAGATATATACATAGCTGATTGGCACCCTTCGGTGGAGGGTAAGAGACAGCTACTTCTGGAATAGACAGGTAAACAACATATGTTGTAGGTATAAAAAACCTTGGTTCCTACCTGATAGGTGGTAGACTTTGTGGCTGTAGCCCAGGAGTCTGCATCACCTCAAGAAACTTTAGTGAGATATGTGATCTATGGCCAAGAGTTCTTGTGGGTCTGCCGAAGGAGTCTTATCCACTTACTCGGCAGAGCCTGAAAGGACTTTGTCAATGGGTGCTGATCCACTTATATGACAACACACCTTATGAAGGAGCACACAACCAATCCCGACCACCTGATCCTAACCACCATGTTAGTATTAAAAATTGCTCCGAGTTATCCCCAAACTCTTCACAACAACCATAACTCCAAACCAAATTACACACGCACACATTAATTTTCAAAAATTTTTTTTTATGATACTCATCTAATAAAAGATATCACAAGAGTTCCTTACTGAACGAAAGTGACTGGCCGCCCGTGCGGTACCTGCACCTGCTCAGCAGAAAGTCTAGAACATATCTATTAGACTTATGCATCATTTAAAGGATTGGTGTTAGCTCTTGTACCCAGGATTGTGCCCGCAGACACGAAAGGACCTAAAGAAAAACATTTCTCGTAGGTCACACGAACGTCCTTTAAATAGTGAGAAGCAAACACTGAATTACACCTCCAATATGTCGCTTCCAAGATATTCTTTAGTGACATATTTCTCTGAAAAGAGAGAGACGTAGCTACTGCTCTCACCTCATGAGCTCTCACTCTCAGGAGTTTCAAAGAGTCATCCGTGCAAGCCTTATGAGAGTCGGTAATGACGTTCCTAACAAAAAAGGCTAAAGCATTTTTGGACATAGGTCTTGAAGGATCCTTCACCGAGCACCAGAGACCTTGTCTAGAACCTCCCAACTGTTTCTTTCTCTGCATGTAAAACTTTAGAGCCCTTACTGGGCAAAGAGACCTCTCAGTTTCCCTGCCGACGAGACCCGATAAGCCTTTAACTTCGAAGTTTCTCGGCCAGGGATTCGAAGGATTTTCATTCTTCGCCAAAAATAAAGCTTTGAATGAACAGATGGCTGAGTCTAGTTTGAATCCCACTTTATCACTAAGGGCGTGCAGTTCACTAACTCTCTTAGCTGTCGCCAGTGACAAAAGAAACAAACATTTTCTCGTTAGGTCACGAAAAGAGGCCAAATGCAGAGGTTCAAATCTTCCCAAGGACAAGAACTTCAGGACCACGTCGAGGTTCCAGTTAGGGGGAGATGTAATCTTAGACTTAATGGTCTCAAAAGATCTAATCAGATCGTGTAGATCTCTATTATTTGCCAGATCTAGGCCTCTATTTCTAAAGACGGCCGAAAGCATACTCCTATAGCCCTTCATAGTGGCTACGGAGAGACGAGATTCCTCTCTCAAAAATAACAGAAAATCAGCGATTTCTGTTACAGAGGTACTGGAGGAGGACAACTTCTTCGACTTGCACCACCTTCTAAATACTTCCCACTTAGACTGGTAAACTCGGATAGTGGAAGTTCTCCGGGCTCTAGCGATCGAGCTTGCCGCCTTGCGAGAAAAGCCTCTCGCTCTGACAAGTCTTTCGATAGTCGAAAGGCAGTCAGAGCGAGAGCGGGGAGGTTTTGATGAAACCTCTCGAAGTGTGGTTGTCTGAGAAGATCCATCCTTTGTGGGAGGGATCTGGGGAAGTCTACCATCCACTCCAGCACCTCCGTGAACCACTCTTGAGCTGGCCAAAAGGGGGCTATCAGGGTCATTTTCGTCCCCTTTGATGTCACAAACTTCCTGAGCACTTGCCCCAGAATCTTGAATGGGGGAAATGCGTAAACGTCTACATGAGACCAATCTAGAAGGAAGGCGTCTACTGTTAGAGCTCTGGGGTCTTCTACTACTGAGCAAAAGACTTCCAGTCTTTTTGAGAGGAACGTGGCAAAGAGGTCGACATGAGGAGTCCCCCAAAGAGACCAGAGACTCCGACAAACTTCTGAGTGGAGGGTCCATTCGGTGTGAAGGACCTGGTTCCTCCTGCTCAGCCTGTCTGCTCTCACGTTCCTTACTCCTTGAACAAACCTCGTCAATAGGGAGATGTTCCTCTGGGATGTCCACAAAAGAAGGTCTCTTGCGAGTTCGTATAGGGCATACGAGTGTGTCCCTCCTTGCTTTCGAATGTAGGCAAGGGCGGTTGTGTTGTCCGCATTCACTTGGACTATCTTGTTCGTCACTAAAGGCTCGAAGCTCTTTAGGGCCAGGTGTACGGCAAACAGCTCTTTGCAATTTATGTGCCAGGTCACTTGAAGAGCATTCCAGGTGCCTGACACCTCTCTCTTTCCCAAGGTTGCTCCCCAACCTTTTTCCGACGCGTCGGAAAACAATACAAGGTTCGGGTTCTGAGTCTCTAGGGAAGTACCCTTGTTCTCCTTCAGTGGGGGCAACCACCATTCTAAGTGGCGTTTCATCAATACTGGAATGGGAAAACTGTCCGAAAGAAGTCCTGTCTTCATGTTCCACGATCTTCTGAGGAAGAACTGAAGAGGACGGAGATGAAGTCTTCCTAGAGGAAAGAACTGTTCGAGCGAGGAAAGGGTCCCTAATACGCTCAACCATTCCCTCGCCGAAGTACGTTCTTTCCCTAAGAAGAGAGAGACTTTCTCTAAGCCTCTCGTTAGTCTCTCTTGAGAGGGAAATACTCGAAAACCCCGAGAATCCATCCGAATCCCCAGATAGACCAAGTTCTGGCTGGGGATCAGTTGGGACTTCTCGAGGTTCACGAGCAATCCTAAGGTCTTGATCAGGTTTAGTGTCAAAGCAAGGTCCTCCAAACACTGTCTCTCTGATTTTGCTCTGATGAGCCAGTCGTCTAGGTACAGAGAGATACTGATACCTTTCAGGTGAAGCCATCTTGCCACATTTTTCATCAGGCTTGTGAAGACCTGAGGAGCAGTGGAAAGGCTGAAACACAAGGCTCTGAATTGGAAGATCCTTCCCCCTGTCATGAAACGGAGGTACTTCTTCGACGAAGGATGAATCGGGACACGAAAATAGGCATCTTGGAGATCCAGAGAAACCATCCAATCCCCTTGGCGAAGAGCCGCAAGGACTGACGCAGAAGTCTCCATGGAGAACTTCTGTTTCTGAACAAACTTGTTCAGAGCGCTGACATCTAGAACTGGTCTCCAGCCCCCCGAGGCTTTCGCAACCAAGAAAAGGCGATTGTAAAACCCTGGGGAGCTTTGATCCAGCACTAGCTCTATTGCTCTCTTGTCCCACATTTGATCCACCATTCGTTGAAGAGTATCTTTCAGCACAGGGTCCTTGTAATTGGCGGACAATTCCCGCGGAGTTGAAGTCAGGGGAGGATTGTCCAGGAAAGGAATGAGGTATCCTTTCTGTAGAACAGACATTGACCAAGTGTCTGTATCGATGAGTGTCCAGGCTTCCGCAAATCCCCGGAGCCTGGCACCTACTGGTGTTTGGAGGAACGCAGCTTCACTTTCCCCTTTTAAAGGGACGGAAAGAAGCTCTACCTCTCCTCTCAGTCGCTTTCCTTTTTGAGGGAGCTCTAGAGGGAGGACCTCCTTGAAAGGGCTGCAGAGGCGTATTAACACCTTTCTTTTCTCCCACCGCCACTGGTCTCTTTTTCCTGGACGATTGAAAGAGAAGATCCTGTGTCGCTTTCTCCGTCAGCAAACGGGAAATGTCCCTCACCAACTGCGAAGGGAACAAAAAGTCAGACCTGGGAGCGAATAACAATGCTGCCCTTTGAGAATGAGATACTGCTTTTGTCAGAAAAGCGCTAAAAACAGACCTCTTCTTCAAGAGACCGGCTCCAAATAAAGAAGAGACTTCCCCTGAGCCGTCCTGTACCGCCTTGTCAATGCACGACAAGATCGAGAGGAGTACGTCCGGATCGAGTCCTTCCGAGGCATGGGCCTTCTTGGCCATCACCCCAAGGGACCAATCCAGGAAGTTGAAGACTTCCAAAATATGAAAGAGTCCCTTGAGGAGATGATCCAGCTCCGAAAGACCCCAAGTTATTCGTGCATTATGAAGGCTATGTCTCCTGGATGCGTCTACCAGACTGGAAAAGTCAGCTTCAGCCGAAGCTGGGAGAGAGAGACCCATATTCTCCCCAGTCTGGTACCAAATACCTCTCTTGCCGGTAAGTCTAGCGGGAGGCATGCAGAACACAGTTCTAACCAACTCTTTTTTTGGTTAGCATCCAGCTATCCAGAGACTGAAGAGCTCTCTTCATAGAAATCGTCGGCCTCATCTTCAGAAAAGCCGACGACTTTGGCGTTTTGGAGCACGAAAAAAGGGAGCGTGGAGAAGGAGGAGCGGCAGGGGTCAAGGCATCTCCATATTCCTGAAGAAGGAGAGCTGTCAAAACTTTGTAGTTAGACAGCCCTTCTCTGCCGTGAGTCTCGTCTTCTGAGTCCTCTTCCAAGAAGGGATCAGAAGGAGAATTCAACTTCAGGTCTGGGTCTTCCTGCCCAATTTCTCTCTCTGCGGGAGACAAACTCCTAATTGGAGAGGGGCTAAGAGCGTGTACGGAGCCCCTATGCAAAACAGACGCCTCACGCCTGGCTGGCGCCTCGCGCCTCTCTGGCGCTACATCCCTATTCAGATTACTCTTGTCTGGCGCCTCGCGCCTGGCTGAATCCTCGCGCCTGGCTGACGCCTCGCGCCTCTCTGGTGCTACATCCTTGCTTGGATGACGCTTGTCTGGCGCCTCGCGCCTGGCTGAATCCTCGCGCCTGGCTGAATCCTCGCGCTTGGCTGGCGCCTCGCGCTTGGCTGACGCTGCTCGCTTGGCAGACGTGTCACGTCTGGCTAAATCCTACTGCCTGTTAAGCTGCTCGCGCTTCTCTGGCGCTTCAATCCTATAAGACGCTTCTCGTCTGTAAGACAACTCGCGCTTGGCTGGCGCCTCGCGCTTGTCTGGCGCTTCATATTCGGCGTACGACTCTCTATCAGAAGACATCTCACGCCTATAAGACGCCTCACGTCCCACAGGAGCCTCACTCCTGGCGGGAGAAGGAAGACAAGACTTCTTGACAGGAAGCCTCACGTCTTTCCTACGAGGAGGATCCTTCGAAAGAACTCCTACCAAGGCGGATAACTGTTCTTGTACAGCTAAGATAATCCTCATGGAAGCCTCTCCGGCATCTTCTTCAACGGGAGAGGGATACCTCGAAGGAGTTTTGTCAAAGCCAGGAGACGTCAAAACCCTCCTAGCCTTCTTGATCGAGGAAGGCGCTTCTTCAGAAAAGCGTTCGGGGCTTGAATCAAATACAGGTTCTTTCCAGTGCCTTTTCAGGGGCCTGGAAAGGTCCGAATCCTTCCACCCTCGTTTAGGGGAGGGAGAGGCGGACGAAGAAAAGCACTCTCGGAGGATGCTTTTCCTATAGCGGTCCTGAGCAGTCTGTCGAACTACAGAGCCTGCTGAAGGGACGCCTGACCGGGGGGAATTCTCCACAACCTCCGTACGGCTTTCGACTTTTCATCTCTGGGCTTGGGAGCTTGAAAGAGGTCTAGGCCTGGGAGCGTCGCAGAGACGGTCAGACGCCCCCTCCACAACACTGGGGCACTCACTTCACTAAAAAAGTCACTTTCACAATCCTTACCTTTCATGGCAGCCATTTTGGATTTCATCCTATGAAGTGTAGCTTTCAGATCAGCGATTTCTGAGGCCGAATCTGAATGCAAAGCATGTGAGGGCCCTGATACAAAATTAGAATCAAATGCATAGTTTAATGAAGAGTTAGAATCATTAAAAGGCTCAATAGGCCTTGTACTACCCGCACCCTTAGATGCAGCCCTTCTCACTCTATCCCTCTCTAACTTCTTCAAGTAAGAAGTTAGAGTCTTCCATTCCTCAACATTCAACCTCTCACACTCATGACAGGTGTTAGTTAAAGAACAATCAAAACCTCTACATTTGCGGCATACAGTGTGAGGATCAACCGAAGCCTTCGGTATCCTCACCTTGCAGCCTACATTCACACACACTCTCACACAACCACTTGAATCAGACATTCTTGAAGAAAAATCAAAAGCAAGTCCAAATCCAGTCCACGGTAGCGAATGCCAAAACAACGATCCAGGTACGTCACCAAAAAGTCCAATAAAGATGATCAATTGTCTTGAAAAGTGAATTCCAGTCAGGAGGTAGTAGCAACGATGTTGATACCACCGGCGACAGAAAAAATATGATAGAAAACGGGAATGGTTCCTAGTCCTGCCACCCAGGGCAGGCCGGCAGATCACCTGACCTACCTGTAGCGAGTGGCGCGAAATTTGAATTTCTGTCGGGGACGACAGAGTCTTAGCTATGTATATATCTGACAGGTAAGTTGATTGTA
Source organism: Macrobrachium nipponense (assembly GCF_015104395.2). Taxonomy (NCBI): domain Eukaryota; kingdom Metazoa; phylum Arthropoda; class Malacostraca; order Decapoda; family Palaemonidae; genus Macrobrachium; species Macrobrachium nipponense. Next base: position 4,697,371 of record NC_087222.1, on the reverse strand, counting down.
TGAAAATATGATGATTCCGAAGAGGAAGATGATGACACTTGACGAGCTCTCTTCCTCTTTGACTTCTCCAAATTCTGCAAGACTTCTTCTACAGGATGAGGTACATTTACCAGCAGGAATAGAGTTAATAATAACAGGGCAGCGGCAAAGGCTTTGTCCAGTGACGAAACTCCAGGATAGCAGCAGTAAATGAATATGATTTCCAGCAGAGGAACAGTACACACACTCAAGGACCAATATCACAGCATGCTACGAGTCACAGGTACAATTCTAAGGTTAGGATAACCAACACGAAGAGATATCCAACCATCTACTGCTGTAATCAACTGTCACCACTGCTAACCTGTAAAAGAAAGAAAATATGATTTAAAGTAATTAGGATACTCCTTGTACATCCAAGGGCACCGCCCTCCAAAATGAGAAGAGATCCCTTAAACACCAACACCACACTCCCCCTCTTCTATCTTTGTCCGATTGCTAGCGAAATGACAAAGATGAGGAATTACCAGAAGAAACAAAGGACAAACCTCCGAAGTTCCCCTTGGTAATTTCCAAAACATAAGGATAAATTTTGGATGAATACATTTCTCACCCAAACATTAAAGGGCGAAAAGATGTACTAATAAAGATGTCACACCCTTGCTGCCAACCCTTAACACAAAGTAGAAAGGTGGCTATCAAGGCTATCACAAAAAGTGGGTTTCCTTATTAATTATTAAAGTCAATTAATTATTAATATCAGACACTGTATAAACATTTATTCAAAATAATAAAGATCCCACCGGGAAATTTATATTAACGGCTAGTCAGCAAGAGCTCACAAAAATACGTCTTCATCGGAAGACGGCCGAAAGCAAAGTGGAGCGTTTACATCTGGGCAAGGGGGGCCTAACTGCCTACCAGACGGTAGTTACTTCCTAACCACCTTGTTCAAGAATTTAACGGCTGTAATTCCAGCCTACGCTGAAAGTAGTTCTTTATGTAAAGGACCGAGGGTTTGTATATCGTGAAGGAACAGATTCTTATTGTAATGGGTAGCAGGCCCAGGGTTCAGCTCAATGTCTCCCACATTAAAATTAAAAACATATCAGTATCAAAACTAATAAACAGACTCATAACAAGAGTAACATCATAAAAAAACAACATAATAATAAACAACAAAAATATCACCCCCCTCAGTTTTTAGTATATATTTTACATATTTACAAAACTGCTGTATAAATAAATATCACCATACATCATTAAAAATAAATGCCAGAAGTGACTGGTCAACAATGTGGGGATGGCACACCTTGTAAGGCAGAAGAAATCTGCCAGGTTTGCCACAACAGGAGGGGTGGTGGGGTGGGGAGGACATTCAGGATGGATCTAGAAATAAAACACTTAGAAAGCAAAGACTAGGTAAAGACAAAGGGACTGTCTCGATAATCCAACAAGCAACTTTTGCTTTCTCATAAGCCTGTCCTACACACTATTAAAAAAAAAAAAAAAAAAAACAGGATACAGTGGACCCCCCGTATTTGCAGGGATGCGTACCAGTCCTCTCTGCTATGGGTTGAGCCCACGAATAGTTAGAACCCCTATAAAAGCACTTAAAACATCCTATTTTGTTAGTTCAAACTCAAGAAAAACCCACTAAACATGCTTATACCTTTATTTTTTTTAATAAATGAACACAAAAAGTGCATTTAACCATGAAATTAATATGAAAATACAGAAATTTGTGGATATTTCTCATAGAAAAATACCACGAATACACAAATTTCCTGCGAATAATGGGGTAGATATGGTCCATAAAGAAATCTGCGAATAGGTGAGTCCGCAAATACTACATCTACAAATATGGGGGTTAACTGTACACACTTTTAAAAAAAACAGAATACACACTTTTTTGGAGGGAAAAAAAAAAAATGCCTGATTGTACTCTGATTGTATGTACAGGCATTCCCTGGCTTACGATGGGTTCGGCTTACAACATTCCCAGGTTACAACGTTTTTCAATTATATTCATCAGAAATTATTTCCAGGTTTACGACGCATGTTCCAGGGTTACGGCTCTTACAACGCTGATCTGGCAGAAGTAATATGCCTCAAAAAATGCAATATAATCACTATTTGAAGGTTATTTTGATGAAAAATGCAATAAGAATGCAGTTTACATAGTTTTTAATGCACCCAAAGCATTGAAAGTAAGGTTTTATTAGGATTTTTGACGATGTTCCGGCTTACGACGATTTTCGGCTTACAACGCGTCTCAAGAACGGAACCCCCGTCGTAACCAGGGACTGCCTGTATCCACATTTCCACATCACTTGGAGATCATAGTATATTATATACACCCATTTGTGTATAATACTTTGATCCCAAGGGGCTAGTATGAAACATAACATCCCAAGGAGCTTCTGCCATGTTTCCTACCAGTTCTTCAGAGTAGGTGATGCATAAGGGTGGATACATACTGGGTTAATACCCTGCCACACATGAGAACTCAAATCCAAGGCCATTAAAGGCCATGCTACAATGGCTATGGCACAGTCCAAGATTGGGAAACTTGCGTGTAATAAGAAAAAACAAAAACTAGTGAAAGACGCAATTTTCACTGCAGTTATTTCATAGAATAAATCCTCCTCTACACTTGTCTTTTGATCAACTGATAGGGGTATAGCCTAATCTGGTGCATAGGGCCACAGCCTAACCTAGGCTTTAGGGTTATAGATTAAATTTTTGTAAAACTTCCATGAAATCATTAAGAAACTATACAGTATCATTTATTTAGACAGTCTTAGGCTACAGTAGGCCAGGCTACAGTCTACAGGCATACTGTATCCTACAGTAATGACACCCTATAGAAGCCTATAGCCTAAACTAAGTTACACATTAACATATGAGTAAATCATTCAGATATCATAAAATAACGTTTATTTAGGAAGTCTTAAGTTACAGTAAGCCAGGCTAAGTTACAGCCTTCAGTCTACATGCTGCCTGAAACCTATGTAACCAGACTCCATAGAAGGCTATGGCTTATTTCGTAGGGTAAACAACCGCTTTGAGTCCATCAAACTCAAGAAGATCATCATTTTTCACTCTATATTTAATTGGTGAAACAAGAATACAATTACATCTTTAAGCATACCATTCAAGATTGAAGTTTCGTCAACATAATGGGATATATGGAAGCACCATATGAACTAAAATAAGCATGTGAGGTCTTTGTAAAATATGTTTTCAAGGCAGTTTTTAAATCCAATATGGCGTCTCCTCGCATCTAGTCCCTTTTGTCTCCAGCATCGAGACCATGTCCTTCCCAGCCTCCAGCGCTCATTTGAACAACATTAGCATATATATGTAATGTTTATTGATATTACTCAAGATTGCAGTTGTAATCAGCACAATAAAACAACATTTTGTTGCTTATATTAGAGAAAGTATTAGACGTCTTATTCCTGTGGGCATGGTTTGAACTGAAAGGCATTTTTACCTTGTAATCGGTGGTTTTATCCTTACAGCCATCACAACAGTTAATTGAATATAATTATACACATTTTGATCTTAATTCACTCCAAATAACACTTGAAATATGCTGAGAGTTTGTTGACAGTGAAGTCATGGCAGGAACAAATTTCCAGCCTTGTCGTACATCTGGCTCCCAAAAACCATTGCCACGTAGACTACGGATTAGTGAATTTGCTATGACAAAAATTTTTTATTTTTTGCTAAAACTTTTCAATGATATAGTTTGTTTGTATGGTGTTTTCATGTTGCATGGAACCAGTGGTTATTCAGCAACAGGACCAACGACTTTACGTGACTTCCGAACCACATCGAGAGTGAACTTCAACGATATAAGTCTATATTATTATTTTGACCTTTTTACTTTTAATAATTGTACCTATGCCAGAAATACATGTAACCTTTAATGCTTGCATGCTAGGAATGGCAAAATTTATCTTTGCCAATTCAGTGGAGCTTCACACATATGTTAATGCATTTAAAAACTGCTTCCATGAATTTTAGTTGTCATACTGATAAAATTGCATAATATTTATGCACATATACTACAAATAGATACGTCAATTTCACTTATTTCTATGGTTTTCTGCAAGTCTTATACCCAGTTTGGAGGGCAAACATATACCAATAGGCAACATTGATAAAAAATAGGAAAGCGCGAACATCATCGTAGGTACTGTTCACAGAAAACTGTTCATATTTGAGTCAGGAATCTAGTTACTTTTTCAACAACGAATATTTTCAAATCAATTATCTTGAATATGTACAAAATTTATGCAATTCATGACCTTATACCGATATTTAACTTCTTATTTAAATAATTATCTAGTGCACGCTTCTTCTTTCTACTAAAAAATTGTGAGTTTCCTTGGGCTCGAGTGTGAACGTCGTCATTGTTTAAGATTGTTGTGAAGAAAGTGTCCCAGCGTCTATGGGTACGAGTGGTGTGCGGATTTAGCACAGGAAACGGGAAGTCTGTTGACATAAGTGACTCGGCAAACATTGAGATGGCGTCAATCTTCTACACGTAAGGTGTTTTAAATAAAAATGTTGAAAGTGTCATGGAGGTAAGTTTGCACTGCGCATGGCTAGATTTTTATTAACCTCTGTTTAATCTTAAATTATGACATTATTTTGTACTTTGGAAGAAAACACTTATTTCAAGAAGAAAGTAGAGGTCTTGTTTCCGCTACCGATGACTTGTGACTTGTGATTGGCCAAGGTAGTCCACTCGGTTGTTTACCCTATAGGATAACTTAAGATTACCATAATTCTATAAGTTAATCATACAAATATAATTGAAAATATGAATTCAGACAGGGTTATGATACAGTCTAAAGGACATTTAGCCTGTTTTGGGTTAGAGGCTACAATCAACAGGCAGATGACCATGCAATGATAGTCCCCAGTCCAGTGCAGAATCTCTCCAAGAAAACGTCAACAACTGGAACGCGATCTTAACAGCTAATGGAATGCAGATCAACAAGGATAAGACAGAGATCATGTACCTATCACGAACACCAAACAATGTAGATGTAGAATTAGAAGGTCAGATGTTGAAGTAGTGTAGAAATTCAAAATACTTAGGAATAGTGTTTAATGACCAAAATGATTCAAAATTGGAAATAACTACCCGAATACAGAAATTCAGTAACAATCTATATTTGCTCTACACACTAATGACAGACAGAAATATACCTTGCAAAGTAAAAACCATAACATACCTAACTATTTCAAGACCAATATTGACTTATGGCCATGAATCATGTACATCGGTATCAAGAACTAGAATCCAACTTCAAGCAGCTGAAATGAAAGCCCTAAGACTCATAAAAGGTGTAACAAGACTGGATAGGCTACGAAATGAAGACATTAGAAGAAGGATGGGAGTGGAGGGGATTCTAGACTTTGTGGAGAGCACAGCTTAGATGGTTTGGACACACCAAAAGAATGGAGGAGGAGCGATATCCTATAAGGTTTTTGGAATGGACACCAGAAGGAAGGAGACCGGTAGGAAGACCAAAAATGAGATGGCTACAAAACATAGAGAGAGGAGTAGAAAGGAGAGGCTCCAGTTTGTGGGAGGTTGATGAGATGAGGCTCTATGAAGATCACCAAGAATGGAAACAGTTCCTGAAGCAAGATGACTGACAGGCCTGGAGGCCTACCTGGCGTCTGGTGAAAAGGTGAGAAAAGTCTACAGACCTCCAATAGCCTACAGCCATGAGACCCCATACAAGGTTGCAGTCTTAAATTACCATAAGCCTATAAGTAAATAATTACAATATCATCCATTTAGACAAGTTTAGCCTGCGGTCTATACAGGCTACAGTCTATAGCCATCACTATCTACAATACGTACACAGTGTTATGTATAGTATAACTGCAACCAGACCCCTTACAAGCTTAGGCTACAGTAGCTCTTCAGTGCTGTCTAGAGCATATACAGTCAATAGGGGAAACAACCAAGTGGACTACGTGGGCCAGTCTTGCCCGCTTGTTGACCCACCTTCCAGAAAAAATTATTTAACACGTCCTGACACCGGAGATGGACACCAGTCACCAGTCATCGGTCGTGGAAGCAACACCTGAGGACCTCTTAATTTTGAAATGAATAGTTAAACATCTGTGTAAAGTTATGAATTACATAAGTTTAATACGTATTCATGATAATTAATTTGCAAATATTTGTTGTTGAAAAAGTAACTAGATTCCTGACACAAATATCAACAGTTTTACTATGAACAGTAGCTACGGTGTTGTTTGCACTCTCCTATTTTGCAGTGTTGCCAATTGGTATGTGTTTCCTTCCAAACTGAGTATAAGACTTCCACAAAACCGTGGAGTGGAAATATGTGAAATTAGCATATCTATTTGTAGTATATATACATATAATGTAATAATAATAAAATTGCTCTAATATGTATATATACTACAAATAGAAACGCTAATTTCACTTATTTAGAAGAGCGAGAACAACGCCGTAGGTACTGTTCACAGCAAAACTGTTGATATTTGAGTCAAGAATCTAGTTACTTTTTCAACAGCGAATATTTTTAAATAACCATGAATATGTAAAAAAATTATACAATTCATGACCTTATACTGCTGTTTAACTATTTATTTAAATTATCTAGTGCACACTTCTTCTTTCTACCAAAAAAATCGTAGTTTCCTTGGCTGTACCACGCGGTTGGTGTCATTGTTGACGATTGTTGTGAAGAAAGTGCCCCAGCGTCTATGGGTAAAAGTGGTGTGTGGATTTAGCATAGGAAATGGGAAGTGTGTTGACACAAGCGACTCCGCAAACATTGAGATGGCGTCAATCTTCTAAATATTCAGAGTTGTAAGTAAAATATGACCTTAATTTCTAACTGGAGAAAATACTTACTTTGAAAGGAGAGTACAGGTCTCAAGCTCTTGCTCCCACCACCAAAAACTCGTGACTGGTGCCCATCTCCGGTGTCAGGACTTGTTCAAGTACTTTTTCGGAGGATGGATCCACACACGGTGAAAACTGGATCAGCTAGTCCAGTTGGGTGTTTCCCCTATAGGCAACAAAATGTTGTTTTATTGTGCTGATTACAACTGCAATCTTGAGTAAGATCAATAAACATTCTATTGTTCAAATGAGAGCTGGGAAGGACATGGTATCGATGCCGGAGACGAAAGGGACTGGAAGCGAAAGACGCCATATTAGATTTAAAAACTGCCCTGAAAACATATTTTACGAAGACCTCACATGCTTATTTTAGTTCGTATGGCGCTTTCATATATCACATTATGTTAACGAAACTTCAATCTTTTGAATGGTATGCTTAAAGATGTAATAGTATGGTAATTCTATACAATAGCTCTGCCAGCAAGTTATCAAATTTAAGTACTTTCACTAAAAAGAGGGAAGTCCAAGGTTTTGTTTGATATATAAATCTAAGTGGCACTAGGTCTAGAAGTCCCTCGACTTCATAACTCTCTCAAATTCCTCTTGAGACTGAGCTCTCGTTTGTTTGTTTATACGTTAAAAACATAGATTATGTCATTATTATTATTACATCATCGACTGTATTCTACGTAGCAAGACGTCACCCAAACGTCATAGTCTTTAACTAATGATTATTATCCACATTTTACTTGGGACTAGCATTTTAACAAAACTAGAATCATGTGACTTGAATACCCAATCAGGTGACAGTTTTACTAGGAAACTAACACTTTTCGACACTTTTCACACAATTTCCACTGCTAATTTTTCAGTCTTTTGAGAGCCATGGAAGCATGTAAACCTTTAACTTCTGGTGCGGTTTCTCATTTACCATATACTTTGACATCAATTTCTGTAGATTTTCTCCCAAGTTCTTGTCTCAATTGTTATTTAAATTATAAAGATTTTGTTTTGCATTATTGTGGTAACATCAAAAGAATAATAAAGTACTGCCAAGATCACAGTGTTATTAAAAGTGAAAGTGATTATATAGAGCCCGGCACTACCATCATTTCCGACTGGTGGAAGGCATACGATTGCCTAAATGAGGAGAGATTTCTTCATTTAAGAGTCAACCACTCCTTGAACTTTGTGGACCAGCACACTGGAGCTCATACTAATACTATTGAGAGGCAGTGGCGGGATTTGAAGAATCTGTTGCCTAAATACAGTCGTTGAAAGGATCAGTTTGTTGGATATTTGGCTCTTGCCTATTTTAAATAGCATTGTAAAGTATTGGATTATAGGCTCCATGCATTCTTAAAGATGCAGCTCACCTTTACCCTCCAACCTAAGCAAGTACACAAAGGGTTTTAGGCCGTCTTATATTTAATATGGCTGTGTAATGGGGGGTCTCGCCCCCTCCCGCTAGGTAAGGATACGGTTACTAGGTTAGGTTAGGTGGTTTGTTTAGGTTAGCTGGTGACCTTGTCTATTGCTAATTCTACTTGTGCAATTATTTGTATATTAAAACGGATTCTTTAATTCATTCCCCACCCAAAAACCCCGGTTTCCCACTGGGGGTCCCCCAAGGATGGAAAGGTTAACAAATAGGGTAAAAATACTGTTCCTCCTAAAAAAAAAAGGTCAGCTTTAGATAAAGCACTAAGTAATTCATCTGAAAATAACAAATATTATCAAAATGATTAGTGGCGGAGCTATAGTATAGAATTACCAACTATATTCTTGTTTTACCAATTAAATATAGAATGAATAAGGGTGATCTGCTTGAGTAAGGTAGCTACATCTAAAACTCACCGAAGCTGGTCTGACAAGCCCTTCTAGTCTCTATACATAACCAGTACACAGACAATGTACGGTCACTATACATTCTGCGCACAGTCTATATACATTCTATAATCTGTAACCTGAGCTAACTTACCGCATTTACACAGGAATTGTGTTTATAGAATACTGAATCTCAGACGTTTGAATACAGGTACGGCAGTCGATGGCGTCGCTTTGTTTACAATTTGGATGTCTTCTATTTGACGGTATTTATGTTTGTAGTTCTGGTTAAGAAGTGGTTTCGCCTGTTTTCATTTATTCCATCAAGTCAATTGGTGGATGAATTGCGAGCATTCATTAGGAAAACAATTAATAATTTAGGTTTCATTAATCATTCAGGTAATTAAAAAGGTAATTAAGGCAACTGGTGGATTCGGTTGATGAAAGTTTGGTTATATGTTTAAGGCGTCATCTACTAAACACTTTACGTTTGTGGTTCCGGTTTGAATTTAATGTTTTGATTCAAAACCTAATTGGTAAAAAGTTAAAGTTATATATACAATTAGAGGAAAATTAATTAAGAACGTAGGTGATTGTTTAACTAGGCGATAATTAGGATAAATGATGATAAGGACTTCAGCCGATGGCGCTAGTTTGATTAGGTGTCGCCTACCAGACACGGTTTTCGTTTGTGGTTATGGTTTGAATTTATTTTATTTCAAAATAAAAAAAAAATATAAACGAAAAAGGATAACTATATAAATAGCGTAAAATGAATGAAAAATACTTTCCGGTTGTGGTTCTGGTTTGAATTTGACGTTTTAGAGATGAAATGAATGATAATAAGGAATAATTAGTCAAGCAGTGGAAAATAGATTACCGATAGGGACAATATGGTAAATAATTGGAAAAGTAGGACCGTTGTCGTCCCCACGTAAGTTAGAAAATATTGTGATCTTCCTCAAAATCATGTTGACATAAATAATTTAATATTGTTGTGCATTTGTGATCAAAAGTTTATTTTCTACCAACAAATATTTGGTGTGGCAATGAGTAATAACCCTTTATCCCCCACTCATCTCAAACTTGTATACGGATTTTTTTTTTTAAACGATATTTACCCAATATTATTTATACTCTTGTAAAGTGGTAGCTATAGATATGTTTTTAACTGGTTACGCCCATGATAAACGTGGTGGTACCTATAATCTAGTATGCCATGCAATTGCTCGGCCTAGCTTCTGGAATTATCAGGAAACTCGTTAGTTGTAGCAAATTTATTGTGCCTCTTGTAAGGTTTCGCCACCGTCATGAAAATGATACTGATTGTAAAGTTAAGGTAAAAGATGCCCTTTTTTTCGGTTTAGGGAAATATAGACGATATTACCCCATGCTTATGTTTTCAAAGTGATTCCCTATTATGAACATTGGAGATTTCATATGAATCATGATATAGTTAATCATTTTGGTTTATTGCGCTTCTTGGGCGTCATATATTTCCCATTAATTTTACCTTATGTTTTTGCCAAATATCTTTCATAGATGCACTTGTTGACAAGCTTGATACATAATTCTTCCATGATGATATTTTCTCAGATATTATAAGTTTTCGGAATCAGGCATCATTATTATATAATGGTTTGATGTAATTGATTGTTATGTTGATTACAACTATTTGTTGAGAATGTTTGTATTGTTGGGCAATTTGTCAAGGCCTTTGAGCTGTGCCTAAAGTCTGCTAAGATTTCGACTTACAGTTGATAAGGTTGGAGTTCACCATTGGGTGGGTTGGGGGGGCAGGGGATTTTTTTTTCCTTTTTTATCTGGCCTTGTTTTAGGTATGCTTTTATCGACAAAATTTATCATGAAACCTGTGAAAAACTCACATTTGTATTGTGGTTTTGGTTATGTGGAAATCGTGGTATAATTCTGGTATGTAGATTATAAATGTCCCACTCTGCTTTTTGGATATCATATTTTACAGGTGGCAATATTTTATAAATATTTAAATAATCAAGGACAATGAGGGAGTGGTCACTGGTATATATGAGTCATCCAGGACATTCCACTCAAGTCTTTCAGCTAAATCGACTGAGAACAACGAGATCTCTACCGAAGAAAAGGTTAAATGGGTATTGGAGAAGTAAGTTGGCACATCACTTTCATTTAAGCATCTTATGTCATGTTCCAATACGTATTTCACTATGTCTGTTCCTGGTGAATCAGCAGGGTGACTGTTACCCCAAAGGGGACTATGAGCTTTAAAATCTCCTACTATAAGTAGGGGTTCGTGCATATTATTAATTAATGCTGGTGGATCACTGAAATTCGAATTAAAATTTGGTTGGTTGTACAAGTTACAAATTGTGATCATATTTTCATTTGGTAAATATAATTTGATAGCTGTTATCTGATGTGATTGTGATGGTATGTTTAAAAGTTCATAGGTGATACTACTATGAACATATATTACTGTGGCCTAGTTTTCCACCATCCGTTGATGAATAACAAGCAATTTTGTATTGTCGAATGTTTGTGTGGTTAGATCCTATGTGTTATAGGCGTATACATATTGGGTTGTGGTCTGGTAGGAGTCTTTGTCATTAACTCAAACATATTCGAGTTAAGAGGCCATTTATATTCCATTGAATAATTTTATATTCCATTTTTGGAGGAACTGGCGCTAAATTCTGTAAATTGATGACCGATTTTATTTTGCCTCCAAGTTTATATGCATTTGAACTGGTTTATGGTTTTTTTAATTGTTGTATTTGTATGTTGGCTATTAGATTCAGCAGTCGTTTGTTTTTCATAATCAAATATTAATAAATCTATTTTTTATTTTATAACTTCCTTTTTGTATTGTAAGGATTCAGAACATAATTCAGTGTCATGTTGGTGTGTTAAAGGGCATTTTCTTAATTTAACAAAATTGTCTATACAATTTCGTGTTGTGTCCTCTGTCTTGGTGGTTACTATACTCTGTTTTTTTCCATCTGTCCATCCGCCTGTGGTGTTTTTGCATGGTAACACTGCGTCCTGGGCTTTAAATAGTTACACTATGTCAAAGTTTTTGGTAAATAAAAGGGTGTACATTTGCAACTGAAAAGTGTTTTAATAATTTACTGTATGCGAATTACACCTTTCATATTCGAAATAGGATTTTATTTAAAGCCCGGGACGCAGTGTTACCATGTGCAAACACCACAGGTGGGTGGACAGATGGAAAAAAACAGAGTATAGTTGGTTATAAGCACCTGTGAAGCACTCATTACAACCACAAGACGAAGCATGTTTGGTGTTGTTAGTTATTGGTTCATAAGTATTTGATCTTGTAGCTTTAGAAATTTCTGATTTCGTAAGTCTATTGGTCCTTTTCTGTAGTGATAAGGGATGTTTGGTTTGAGGGGTTATTTAGTTTATTGTTTTTGTTTGTTTGTATGGTGCTTTTACGTTGCATGGAACCATAGGTTATTCAGCAACGGGACCAATGGCTTTACGTGACTTCCGAACCATGTCAGGAGTGAACTTCTATCGCCAATTTGGTTTATTGTTATTAGTGGCATATTTGAGCCTTAGGCTATCATCAGTATTGTCCTTTGGGTATTGTAAAGAGTGAGTGATTCTTTAGTGTCCAAATGTTGGTTGTATGATTGGGATTGAGGGTAACTGCGTATTTCCACTTGTGATGAGGTTAATACAATGTCTTGTTTAAAATGTTCTCCTGGTGTAGCTGAAGTTTCTTTGAATTGATTGTGATTTTCAATATTCCATAATTGCAATCACAAATCACACGACATATCAAACAAAACAGTATCACAAAACAATCACATAGGAAATACCAGGATTGGTGAGACGCGTTGAGGAAAACCAGTGCATCTTGACCAATGGCCAGAAGGTAACTGCGTTGCCAGGCAGAAGGGTGGGACTACCCATCCTACTTCCTGTAGTTAACTAGCTAACACCCTTGTTAATAATTGAACAGTTGGTATACTGCACTGAAGGTATTTCCATAGGTAAAGATCGAGGGTTTGGAATCGGGTAAGAACAATTTGCTATTTTTAGTCCATCCTTAACATCAGTGGTTGCCAACCTTTCGAACTTCATGGACCACCAAATGAATCATTTTAAATTTGGCGGACCACTAATATGAATTTTTTTAAGGAAAGGAAAATACATTTATATAATAATAATAAAACTTTCATTTTATTATTATGAAATGCACTTATCAAATATAACAAAGTTATAGTTGAATTAACAAAAAAAAATTAAGTTTACTCAAATATTACACATTTTATTGTTGATATTTGGTCACTGCTGCCTGGTTCTTACTAAAGCAGGGATGTTGACTGTCATTCTCAAAGACTCAAACCCAAACGTTTTGAAAGGTATTTTGTACTTTGAAGCAATAGGAATACAATACTTGTTCAATACGGATATGAAACAGATAGAACATGTTCAGTTTTATTTGATATGCGTTTTACGTTCATTACATCAGGATAAATTCATATTTATGGTGTTTAATTTATTGTAATTAATAATGCTGTTTTTTTTCTGCTAAATGTTGGATCAAAATTTATAATGCTAAATCGCCCTAAAATACTAAATCTAGCATTAAAAATGCTAAATTGGTAGCACTGGGCTCTCTGTCTTCTGTACAATTTGTATCAGGTTTGCCCGAAAAGGATTAAGACAACATGAAAATTGAAATAATGTCCCAATTTTTCTGCGGACCATCAAATTTTTTCACGGACCAACGGTTGGCGATTGCTGCTTTAGATGACAATTGTATTCCTGTGTTTTGAAAAATGTACAGTTTAATTCCTTTCTAGGAAAAGCTCTCGAAGAAGATGATTAGTTCTCCTGTCATGGGAAAATCTGTTTGTTTTTATTCACTACAAGGTTACTTTAATGGTAGCTATTATAAGTAAACAGTAGTACACCATAAACTGATACTACTACATCAATATTTACTTGAAATGGTAAAAAAAAATTTTTTTTTTTAGTTGCAAAAATGTCCAGGATAGGGTTTATTGAGTATACAAAAATACAACTGTTTTGATACAAAACATAGGAGCATGTTAGCTTATCACATCCTGTGAGGTAATCCCAATAGTATTTGATACCACACAGGAGAAACAAAAGCATTACTGTACAAGGTAACACTGAAAAGTGATCAAGTTGACAAAACAAGACTCATCATGCTGAGGAATTACATAAGGTCTCTAGTGCATACATACCAAACACACCCAACACTTATTCTCTGCACTGATCAGGTACACGAGATACACACCATCACTAGGGCTTACATACAAGATATGCATAACAGTCACTGGTTTCTTCAATTAATGGACTAAGTGAGGACTTATGAAATAAATGTCCAAGAAGGACCTTATGCTGTAATGGTGTGTGGTCACTTTGATGGCAGTTTATATTTCACTTGTATCTAGTGAGGGCTGGCATCCTAATCCTTTCTTTTTTTTGTTAAGAGCAAGTTCCTACTATGTTGAACTATCCTGCAAGACTCAACGACCCGCCTGGCGCAGAAATGAGTCGAGGGGATGGTTTTATCCTGGTCGGTACCTTTCCAGCATCTTTGTTCATTATCATTTGTCATTTTCTCCAGCGTGGATTTTCATATGAGCTGTAAGATGTGACTTCTTGGCAAATGCTTTCCCACAGTCGTTGCACATGAATGGCTTCCCTCCAGTATGGATTCTCGTATGAATTGCAAGATCTGATTTCTGGGAAAATGCTTTCCCACATTCCTCGCACATGAATGGTTTCTCTCCAGTGAGGATTCTCGTATGAATGATAAGACTTGCTTTACGGGAAAATGCTTTCCCACATTCTTGGCACATGAATGGCTTTTCTCCAGTATGAATTCTCATATGAATTGTAAGATCTGGTTTCTGGGAAAATGCTTTTCCACATTCCTTGCACTCGAATGGCTTCTCTCCAGTGTGAATTCTCATATGAACTGTAAGATTATGTCTCATGGAAAATGCTTTCCCACATTTCTTGCACATGAATGGCTTCTCTCCACTGTGGATTCTCATATGAACTATAAAATTATGTTTCAGGGAAAATGCCTTCCCACATTCATCGCACAAGAATGTTTTCTCTCTGGTAGGATTTGTGATATCACTTGTAAGATTAATTTCATTGTAAAATACCTTCTCACAGTCAGTAGATCTGAAAGACTTCTCTCCATTGTGACAATTCCTTCTTTCTTGTTTTACTTTCTTTTTGCAAGTTAGTGAATCCTTTTCATTCACTACTGAATTCATTTCACATGAATATTCTTCATCTTCATTAGATTTGCAGAATACCTCTGGCTCTATTTTGATGTCCATCAGTGGATCCAGAGACAAAAAGTCATCATCACTGGTTTCACTAAAGGCAGCCAAGTTGCTGTTTTCTTGATTTATGGAAGGTAATGACAATACACCTTCAGTTTCACTTTTCAAAGGTAATTCTACAGAATGTTCTGGATTCATTTTAGCCTTTTGTCCTGTCCTCTTCTGTACTGACAATGTGTTCATATGGCGTATGAGGTTTTGTTTTAGGGAAAATGCTTTCCCACACTCGTTGCACACGAACGGTTTCTCTCCAGTATGCATTCTCATATGATATGTAAGATGATGTTTCATGGAAAATGCTTTCCCACATGCTTTGCATATGAATGGCTTCTCTCCAGTATGAAGTTTCATATGACGTGCAAGATTATGCTTCATGGAAAATGCTTTCCCGCATTCCTTGCATATGAAAGGGTTCTCTCTGGTAGGATTTGTGATATGACTTGTAAGATTAACTTTTTTGTAAAATGGTTTTTCACAGTCATTGTACCTGAAATCCTTCTCCTCATTGTGACTATTCATTCGTTCTTGTTCTATTTCCTTTTTGCAAGGTAGTGGATCTTTTTCGTTCACTACAGAATTCATTCCATATGAATATTCACCATCTTCATTAGACTCACAGAATACCTCTGGCTCTATTTTGATGTCCATCAATGGATCCATAGACAAAAAGTTACTATCACTGGTTTCACTAAAGGCAGTCATGTTGCTGTTTTCTTGATTTATGGAAGGTAGTGATAATGTACCTTCACTTTCACTTTT
>NC_087222.1:4589939-4681031 GCF_015104395.2 Macrobrachium nipponense | reverse complement strand
AGAACCTTCCTGCACAGATACCAAAGAGTTCACTTGCTCCAAAACCCCGTCAGTAAGTGTGGACCATGGCAAGTCCACAAAAGCCTTGGGTTCTTTCTTTGGCCCCAGTAAGCTCTGAGTTGAGATAGATGATCCACGGATATAGCCATAGACCCTTCCCCGAGATCGCTGTACTGATGGATCAGCCCCACGATCTCTGCAAAGGTCCTCTGTATCTTAGGGTGTCTGAGTCCCAAGTGAAAAGATCCATGAGTCCTTCCAGGGCATACAACCAGGTCAATCCAAGGACCAAACCCAGAACATAAGCCTTTCTGGTAGGGCTATGTTGGGGGTGAAATATCCAAATCGCAGACCCTTCCGTCCAGCTCATGCCTCCTGGTATAATCCCAGGAGATTGAGACAGATGAGAGGGACCGAGCACATTTCCCTGTCCTATTGGAACCCGAAGTCCCTACAGGAGAGGAAAGCCACAGGGTAGGTCTGACGTTTAGCATTTATTCAAATAGGAACAACCGTTTGCTGCTTTTTCCCTTGGTGGGCTGTTGCCTCCTTACCTAATCGTGGTTTTCTTTGTGGGGAAGTTTTCATCTGTAGTTCTGTCTCTGACAGCGGAAGCCGGGTTCACAGTGGGAGAGAGTCAGTCTCGGCAGCATAGCAGCACAGAGTATTTTTGGATGAACGGGAGGTATTAATATTTACCTGTTGGCTGTGGCAGCAGGAGGATGTTCAGATGACATAACCGTTTTATCCTGTTGATAGGATTGATTCCTGTTTGACAGCAAACATGCTGTCTCGACGACACAGGCCTGGTCATCTGTTTGGTGGACTTGTTCCTGTCCCGCAGGTACTAGTTGCTGTTTCGATGGCTTCATGGTAATTGTCTGTGTTTTTCATCCTCGTCGAGAGCGGTGACTGTCTCGACATCTCTACTGAGATTGTCTGTGTTTTTGTATTAACACTTAAATGCCGATTGGACGTATTAAACGTCGACGAGAATTGTCTGTTGGGTGCCTAATTGACGTACGAAACGTCGACGCAAAAAATTTTTTTTTTCAAATTCGCGGAAAAATAGTTATAGGCCAGGCCTACTTAGCAAAAACTTTTGAATCACACACCTTGAGGGATGCTTGGAGTTCACGGATCAAGCTGTTGTTTTGTTTACAATCGTTACCTAGGCGCGCAAGCACGAATTTCTCTCTTCTCGCAATAAAAAGCATCAGCGACACATCTCAAAAATTATTTCATCACTTTGACATAATTTTTGCACCATTTTATATTAGCCATTACATAGAGTTTTATATATGAAAATGTGCGCAATTTAATGTAGAATACAACAAAAAAACAACCTACGGTTGTAGCTCTTAACAGTTTTGAAATATTTTCATATAAATAACAAAAAGTGCCAAAATTTCAACCTTCTGTCAACTTTGACCCTACAGAAATGGTCAAAAAATGCAATTGTAAGCTAAAACTCTTGTACTCTCGTAATATTCAATCATTCACCTTCATTTTACAACAAATTGGAAGTCTCTAGCACAATATTTCGATTTATGGTGAATTTATGAAAAAAACTTTTTCCTTATGTCCGCTCGGTAACTCTTCTGAAAAAATCAGAAATTTTTACGTCCGATTGTCGTAATGTTTGCACCGTTTTATATTAGCCGTTTACATAAAGTTTTACATATGGAAATGTGCGCAATTTCATGTAGAATACAACAAAAAAACAACCGTTGGTTGTAGCTTTTATCAGTTTTGAAATATCTTCAAATAAATAATGATAAGTGCCAAAATTTCAACCTTTGGTCAACTTTGATTCAACCAAAATGGTCGAAAACTGCAATTTAAGCTAAAACTCTTACATTCTAGTAATACTCAATCATTTACCTTTATTTTGCAAAAAATTGGAAGTCTCTAGCACAGTATTTCGATTTATGGTGAATTTATGAAAAAAAACTTTTTCCTTACGTCTGCACGGTAACTCTTCTGAAAAAATCAGAAATATTTTCATCGATTTCGTAATGTTTGCACAGCTTTATATTAGCCGTTACATAAAGTTTTATATGTGAAAATGTGCGCAATTTCATGTAGAATACAACAAAAAACAACCCATAGTTGTAGCTTTTATCAGTTCTGAAATATTTTCATATAAATAATGATAAGTGCCAAAATTTCAACCTTTGGTCAACTTTGACTCGACCGAAATGGTAAAAAAACGCAATTGTAAGCTAAAACTCTTATATTCTCGTAATATTCAATCATTCACCTTCATTTTACAACAAATTGGAAGTCTCTGGCACAATATTTCGATTTATGGTGAATTTATGAAAAAAACTTTTTCCTTTTCCTTATGTCCACGCGGTAACTCTTCTGAAAAAATCAGAAATTTTTTCATCTGATTGTCGTAATGTTTGCACCATTTTATATTAGCCGTTACTTAAAGTCTTATATATGAATATGTGCAAAATTTCATGTAGAATACAACAAAAAACAACCTATGGTTGTAGCTTTTATCAGTTTTGAAATATTTTCATATAAATCACGATAAACAGAAAAAATTTAACTCGACCGATATGGTCGAAACCTGTAATTGTAAGCTACAACACTTACAGTCTAGTAATATTCAATCATTACCTTCATTTTGCAACAATCAGGAAGTCTCTACACAATATTTTGATTTATGGTGAATTTTTAAAACAACGAAAAAATAATTAACTCATTAGCTTTAACGTTTTGCTCACAGCGTGATTTATATACAATTATATATGAACATTTTTTTTGCGCTTTTATATACAGTTGTATATGAAAAAAAATTTTTGCGCTCTTATATTCCAATATTTATATATAATAATGATATTTTTTTCATTTCTGATGGTTGCATACTAAACTTCAGGCAATGACAAAAAAAGGAGCCAGAAAAGAACTCTTAATCTTGAAAATGAAGCATGCTGTGATTTTTTGAAAAAAACAAAAAAATTTACCCCTTCGCCACTCACTCACGAACGGCGACGGCATACAGGAGACACTTTTGGAAATACCGGCTTGGCGTTTAAGGGTTAATTTTGCTGCCTGTGTATTTAGTATTATTAATCATACTGCTTTTGTATTATGTTTTGTGCTGCTTGTCTTTATATTTGTTATGCTGCTTGTTTATGTTAGTTTTTATGCTGCCTGTTTATTGCTCTAGTATTGCGTATTGTTCAATGGTTGTTTTGAGCAATTTTAATTTTATTGACTCTTATTCTTGAAGTTTAATCTTTTTATTTAATTGGGTATGTTTCAGAACCTGACTTGGCTGTACATTCTGTATAGTATAATAAATTCATGTTAAGGTTATTTTTTTGGTTTTGTTTAGCTCCTTCCTCCTGTTTGTCACAACTGCTGTCAGTCATTCCAGTCCCATTCTGTTTGATTTTAAAGAACCTGCAGGACCGGGTTGTGGTCCACAACAGTAGGCCATAGCAGGGGTATGAGGTGATGTGTTGTCCATTACAGCAAGGGTCACAATTGTCGACGACAAAGCCAAACGGACATCGTAACAGTTGATGCAGTCACTGTCACAGTGGAGTGAGTTACTGGGGCCATCACAGGGACATGGGAGGCCCGTAGGTGACTCAACAAGCCATGCAATGAGGGAACAACCGAGAGTGCTAAGTCTCCTGACTTTTCCTCGTTCTCCTCCGCACCTGAAAGACAAGTTGGGTTAAGGTTGGCAGTCTTCCTTCGCTCCATGCCTTGCAGATAGTCCGCCTTCTTGTATTCCCTCCTCTGCAAGAACCTCACCCATGGCACGGCACTTGTCACCAACAGAATCAAGGTTACAGTCATGCTCTCTGCAACTTGTGCAGAGGACACGAGGTTCAACATCCAGGGAAGAGTGGTAATGGTTACATGGTCTAGAGGCAGCACTGGGGCAGACACACTGGGTACTAGCCTTGTGCTCGACAGGCTTATTTGCATGATGTAAATTCACAATTACACAAACAAGCATGGATATACATACCAAAGAAACAAATAAGCGACAATCCAACAGAAATGAACTAAACAAAGCGAGATGGCAGGAGACGCAAAGGGTACATGAACAGTTTGTCATAGCTTGGCGGCCGAAAGCAAAGTGAATGCTTACCAGTCATGTGAACGCAACTCCCGCTCGGCACTCAGTAGTTAACTACCTAACCACCTTGTTTAAAAGTTAAACAGCCGTTTCCAGCTGCACTGAAGCATATTTCTTATGTAAAAGCAAAAGGTTTGTATATTGTGTAGAAACAATGAAATATTAAGAGCCAGACAGTTTTTCCTATGATGGAATTAGGAATACAGTAATACCCTGAACTTACGCAAGGTTAGGTTCCAGACACCCCCTCACACGAGGGGAAGTTTTGCATAAGTTTGGCGCTGTCTCTAAAAATGCTAATAAATGCTTGCTTCTAGAATTTGAACACTAAATATGACCCTAATCATGTTCCCTAAGTATTAAGCTAAGTTTTAAATGAAATTAAAGTTACTATAATTTCATTTAAAAATTAGTTTAACACATTACCCTTAAAAAAGAAATAACTGGTTGGCGTAAAAATAGTTACAGTAACTACTATGTACATACATATCCATTTTTGTACGTATACTAACGTTACCCCTAATTCATGGGATGCCATTTTCTTTTTCCCTTAGAGTAAAATTACAATTTTTGAAAGTAAATTGTATTTTTCCTAACTATACAAACCTGAGGTCCTTTACATAAGAAATTACTTTCAGCATAGCTGGAATTACGGCCATTAAATTCTTGAACAAGGTGATTAGGCAGTAACTACCGTCTGGTAGGCGGGTAGGCCCGCCTGCCCAAATGTAAACACTCCACTTTGCCTTTTGGCGCGGGTTCAGATTGAGGGGTGGCATGAAGTGGGCATAAATGTAAAGGACCCCAGGTTTGTATAGTTAGGAAAAATACAATCTACTTTCAAAAATTGTGATTTGTTCCTACACGATATAAAAACAATTAGTCCTTTACATCGGGAAGACTCACTAATTGGTGGGAGGAATGTGAGTGAGCCTCTAGAACTGACTGGAGTTCTGCACACCTGGGGTATTCTTCCTGGTCGTAAGAGCGAGGAGGAGTGCCCTGCCTCTGACAACTTGATCAGAGTATAGGAGCTGCATGATCAAGAGTCAGACTTCTGGGCCTTTTCGAAATGAGTGAGGAATCGTAACTCATCCGAAAATGGACTGGGAAGAATATTTTAGAGTAGGAGGCATTAATGCAAAGTTCTGGGAAGGGTTTGCATTATTGCCAGTCTCCTTCCTCCCCTTGGTAGAGGAAGGAGCAGGATTGCTTCTATGATTCTGCTAAGAAAAATAGAAAGGAAGCTCTATGTGTAAGCTTACCGCATCAATCGCCCGACCAGACGGTGTAAGTCTGTGATTGCTGGGCAGAGAGCTTCGAATTGGTAGTTAATCCTCGACCGAGGAGAAACAATACCAAACCCAAAAAGAATCTCGGAGAGACAGAGCCCTATAACACTCACTCGACTTGTCGTACTGGGTTGCCTGTAGTGCATTCCATGAAGGAATGAGTTCGGCTAGAACCATTGAGTGCAAAAAAAGATACACTTGAGCATCTACATTTTAACTGAAATGGGAGGGAAGAAATCCCTCTTGTTTGGTGATAATACAAATGCTGTGGTGTTGTTGGGAAACAATACCATTAGGTATCTCAAAACCAAAACTGGTAAATCTTGGGAGACCCGAAAGGCTCTCCTGAGTTTCAGGTTAATTAAGAGAAGGTACTATTCGTCTCGGTCACATACCAGAAGAATTAACTTATAGATGTGCGGCAAATATTCAGACAATGCAGCTGATAACAGAAGCATGTTGCGAGAGAAATATACTAGTATATATTTGTAGGTTTCTGTAAATCACACTCCAACCTAATTCTTCATTCGAGGGACAAGAATAAAGACTGGAAGCAGACCTCCTTCCTTCTCTCATGAAGAGAGCAAAGGTGAAGTTTTCCCAAAGGGAGACTTCTACGGTGATAACAGGATACCGAAGATGACTAGTTCAAGCCGAACTGGTTGTTCCCAAAACAGTAGCACTGGAGAGGTATTCAACTCTCTCGGTGCTATCCATCCTGAGCAGAATGGCGTATGTTCGGTAAGATCCTAAGATTTGAACCAAAATCAGTCCCTTGGGTTTGAACTCTGAGGAGTAGACTCCATAGAATTCCTCCTATTTCCTTGCTCATTCTGGTATAACCAGGAAGTAGAGGGAAAAAGGAGAGGAAGATTGACTGTTCTTGCCCGCTCTTCCCTGAACTTGCGGATGTTTTCTCACTCTGTTAAACGAAACATTCATTTCCTACAACCGTTTCGTCCGTGCGAACATGAGCAAAAGTTGACTGGAGTTAAATGCCATAAAAGCTGGTGAGAACTTGCCACGTCTTGCTACGCATCTATCTTCTCCGTGATCGAACCTCACGAAAAGGACTACACAGAGGACCTCTTCCTATGTCTTTCAGATGCCTTGTCCCGAGGGACAGCGACATCGATCTTGGCACTAGCAGAATAGCCATTCCTGGCTTTTACAGGTGTGTTCGAGCCACGTTCCTTCTCTCGTACGGTGCCACTATCGTGATGGAGAGAAGACTACCTATCACTGACTGTGGATGTACGACCCCCCTTGGGGGTTGTACACTCGGAGAGACCCGTACACGGTATACCCAACGCAGTCCCGGTTCCATGAGCAGAGCCCTTGGAACCAGACAGGAGAACAAACCTTGGTTCAAACTCCTGGGGCTCCCGAGACACTATATTTTGTGGATGGCATCCAGGTTCCCGCTCCAGAAGGAGCAGGTGAGCCGAAGAGACAGCCAATTACTTCCTCTCCATGGAAAGGATGCAGACCCTTAGAAGTCTCGATGTGAGACTTCTTAAGGGACAGAGAATACCTTCCTCTTCTTAGGACGTGGAACCCTTTGAAGAGGGAGGTTAGGAGTTGTCAGATGACAAAGACGAAAGACGATGACCTTGTGAAAGCTCGCTGCAACACAGAAAGGAACCACACCGATCAAGAGCAGAGTTCATTTGTTAGAGCTGTCTGGTCCAGCTGAGCCAAGTGAGCTGAGCAGATCACCACTACATAATTATGAGTGGTTATAGTCAACGAAGAAATATCACTTCTTCCCAATTAACTGTTCTCCTTCGAGGCTAAAGCTCCGAGAAGAAGAATAAGGGGGATTCTGTGTCTACTGTTCTACGAGTTTGGACCCTAAGGTCCAATACACAAGGACGGTACTTGACCATTCACCCAGAAGGTGTTGCATGCAGTTCCAAACTCTATATAACTCCAAACCTGACTGAGGAGCAGACTCATCTGTATGTACTGGTAAAGACTCGTCTCGCCATCCAAGCACTCGTAATAGTGAGCACTCGGGGAGTGTTAGAATTCATAAGAATTCCCATGCTTTGCGAGAAAAACACGACTCTTGTATGACAATAATCGGGCAAGCCTTTTCTCGCCCTGGTACTCGGCAATATGATGAAGCCGAGCACTTGGCGAGCACCAACAAAACCAAGGGATCCAGGCACTCGGCGAGACTCCCGATTATTGTAATAATCATTGGGAATGCCTGTTGCATGAGTGTTTGGAAATCGCAGGAAACCAAATCACTCAGCGAATGCTAGAAATTGCAAGGAATTTAATGGCTTAGCGAGACTCCAGATTTTCGTAATAACAATTACCGGGAATGTCTGTCTCGCCCGAGTGTTTGGAAATTACAGAAAAACCAAAACACTCTGAGAATGCCAGAAATTCCAAGGAATTTGAGCCTTCAGCGAGATTCCTGGGTATTGTAGTAACAATTATCAGGAATTCTCGTCTCACGCAAGTGTTTGCAGATCGTAGAAGACCAAAACACTCGGAGAGTGCTAGAAATTCATAAGAATTTTAATCACTTGGTGAGACCCTCAAATTTCGTCAAACGATCATCGGGGTGGGGCCCCTCCTCAACTCCCATAGAAATCGAGGAGGAATGGGCATAAGAACCAATTCTAAATGCAAGCATTTAAGACTGGAATGAGAGTACAATTCAATAAGATATACAACCGTGGCTCCCAAAATGCAAGAACCCATAGGGGACTGCGAACTGAAATCCGTCCAAAGGATCTTATTGACATAAGATTCTTAATCAACGATGTGGACGTACGTCCGGTAGGACCCTAAGGTCCCTCCAGGAACGTAGTCCCCTAACGCTAAAACCTACGGAGAGCACTCAGCAGGATCCCCACTATTCACCTCGCCCCTCCCGGCATAGCCATATAGGAAGTAGAGGTAATAGGTGAGGAATTAGCAGGAGAAGCGAGTCACGGGCAGCCATCAACTTGCGGTGATGGCATTGACGAGAGTCTAGGCAATCGTTATCGTCTGGAGAAAACGCTTTCCCAAGAAGGGTTACGAAACTCTCGCACGGCAGGCGAAACGTTCATCGCCACCGAGACCGGTTGGTCACGTGAACCTGACCGTTGTCTGGTGGGGATGAGCATGCACCTGACAGGAGAGAGCCAGTATCATCCTCCGACGTGTCCAAGTCCTCGTCAAGGCCGAAATCTCTCAAGAGGACTGAATGGGGGAGCCATACGTCTCTGCGTGCACGGTCCCGTGGGACCATCACTTCAACCCTGGGAACCGAGCAATCACTGCAAGACTAAACACTGGCAAGGTGTGAGTCACCTGAGTGACTCACTCCTTTCTTCCACTCCGTGCCCGTCATGATGGTGAGCGGACTCAGCATCACCGACTCTGGATGCAACCGGATCCAAAGATTTACATGTGCCCGACACGGAACTAGTCTTAGGGGCAGAACGTCTAGGACTAGCAGCAGAAGTGCGAACCGAAGTTTGCGCTTCTACAGTTCCTGACACGCTAGGACCTAATGAGAGCGTGACGGTTCCCATTCCTTCGCGGAAGGCCCAACTGCCTCCTCAGTTTGAGGAGGCAGACCCTTAGAAGTCCCGTGATGAGACCTCTTAGGAGGGAGACTATCTTCTCCTTCTTTGGCAGGGAGCCTTAGAAGTTGCAGGGGTAGAGGCTGATGAAAAATATGATGTTTTTGAAGAGGAAGATGATGACACTTGACGAGCTCTCTTCCTCTTTGACTTCTCCAAATTCTGCAAGACTTCTTCTACAGGATGAGGTACATTTACCAGCAGGAATAGAGTTAATAATAACAGGGAGTTTGGCACGGCAAAGGCTTTGTCAGTGACGAAACTCCAGGATAGCAGCAGTAAATGAATATGATTTCCAGCAGAGGAACAGTGCACACACTCAAGGACCAATATCACAGCATGCTACGAGTCACAGGTACAATTCCAAGGTTAGGATAACCAACACGAAGAGATATCCAACCATCTACTGCTGTAATCAACTATCACCACTGCTAACCTGTAAAAGAAAGAAAATATGATTTAAAGTAATAAGGATACTCCTTGTACATCCAAGGGCACTGCCCTCCAAAATGAGAAGATATCCCTTAAACACCAACACCTCACTCCCCCTCTTCTATCTTTGTCCGATTGCCAGCGAAAGGACAAAGATGAGGAATTACCAAAAGAAACATAGGACAAACCTCCAAAGTTCACCTTGGTAATTTCCAAAGCATAAGGATAAATTTTGGATGAATACATGTCTCATCCTAACGTTAAAAGGCGAAAAGATGTACTAATAAAAATGGACTTTTGACGTAAGGAAAAATCTATTTCTGGGCGATTGGCTCGTGTCGCCAGCGAAATATCTTTAATCTATTATTTCTAGGGTAAATGTACTAACACATACCAGAGAAAAATAAAATAAAATAAAGAAAAAGGTCAGTATAACTGACTCGCTCACCCTCTAGGGGAGTCGGTATGAACACTAGGGCGAGTGAGACCACTACCACGAGCCAAATGCCAATAGAAATCTCCCACTACAAAACCCTCCAAGAGGGGAGCCGTCCCACAGAGAGAGCAGCTCGTACTACTACTACTCCATCCCCATGCTTGCGACTGCTGCGCCTCGGTGGCCATCCTGAAGTTAGCAGACAATCTTGAGCGAAGGGACGGGTAGGGGGGGTATTTCGCTGGCGACACGAGCCAATCGCCCAGAAATAGATTTTTCCTTACGTCAAAATCCTTTTTTCTGGGCTCAGCTCGTGTCGCTTGCGCGAAATCGTACCAAGAAACAGCCAACAAGATTGTAAAGAAAGTAAACAGAATATAATAAAACAAAATAGGTCTCAATAAAAGATACAAATAAATGAATGAATATAATTGCTAAAAAGATACAAATACACAGTAAAACAAAACAAAATCAGAATTATGCTTAAATTACCTTAAAAACTAATTATGTTAATAATATAAGGTAATTACATATATACAAATAGGTAAAATGATATTACCTATCATAATAAATCTGTGTAACAACATGTATCAAAATAGAAATAGCAATTATATAAAGTTACTATAAATATTGATCAATCACAAAAATATATATCTCAGGAATGTATATGACTTAATATACAAAACCGTAACCATTGTAATATGATGTATCCCCTAGCATAAAAATAAGGGGATAACATCTATGAGATCAGTATGGTAATCAGCTGTGTGTGTCCCTAACCAGACAAAAGGACACTATATAATCATAAAGCAGCTAAGACACAAGGTGAATGCTAAGCTAATGAACAAGGTAGGAATAGACGAACTGCGGTGGGTGAGGCAGGTAGAAATGGAGGACTGAATCTTCTACTATAATCTAACTAGAGTCAGGGGAAAACTATGTTACCCGCTGCTACTGCTGGGAATTTTCAGAGCTTCCAAGGACTTAAGGTAGTGACGTTTGAACACTGTCGGCGATTTCCATCCGGTATACTTCTTTAAAATCTCATCAAAATTCATATGCTGGAAGTAATTAATTGAGGTGGCTACTGCCCTGACATCATGTGCTTTTGGAAAGGAGTCAGGATTGGCTTGTTTGATAAAGTACAGGATTTGTTGCCTGATGCCTTTAGTGGATAAAGTACCCACCTTTTTTCCCTCCTAAGAGGGGCCCCGATGGAAGAGGAGGTCCTGGATAGAAAGGCTCGTAAGGTTGAAACTGGACAAAGGGAAACATCTTGCGGAAGGGGTAATACCTTCCAAGGTTCCCACCTCATCAAAGGATCTTCATTCTTTGCTAAAAAACTACGTTCCGGAGAAAGTAGCACTTCCCCTGTGGGAAGGAATTGAACATGATCCGGATCTCTGGATAAAGCCGACAGTTCTGAAATTCTTGCTCCTGAAGCTAGGCTTAATAAAAACAGAGTTTTCCTAGGAGCATCATAAACGAGCATGTGTCATTATCGGTTTCGGAAGCCAGTTTTTAGAACATCGTTTAAGAACCATGAAACTGACGTAGGCCTGACAGAGGGCCTAAGTCTAGCACAGTGCTTTAGGAATAGACGAGAAATAGGTATCTGTCAAGTCTATGTTAAATCCAAATTGAAATATCTTTTTCAATTTGAAAATGCTGACTTGTTTGTCGTAATAGTGCTAGCTGCTAACCCTTTTCAAATAAAGATCTGAAAAAGGATATAGCAGAATTAACTGTCATGAATCTGATATCTGACTCCCTCAGGAAGATTGCTAACTTTTTGACGGCAGCATCATATGCCTCAAAGTTGAATCCTTTTATCGGATTCCAGGAAAAAGAATATTCTGAGGGTCAATATTCGCATCTCTTTTTGCCGCAAACTTCATGAAATCCATAAAGTTAGGGTTTTGAGAATCCCTGAGGAAGCGAACACAGTCTTTTCGTTTGTACTGACTGGGAGAGCTTGGGACTGGGGATCCGAAGGGGACGAAGGCCCAGTTCCAGACATCATGGGGTACCAATTGCTCTTCGGCCAGTCTGGGGCTACTAGAGCCACTTGACCCCTGAATGTCCTGAGTTTGTCTAATACCTTCATAAGGAGATTCACTGGAGGGAAGACGTAAATCTTCTCCCAGTTGTTCCATCCAGAGCCAGGCGTCCGTGGCGTAAGCCAGAGGGTCCAGGTTGGGGGCTACATAACACGTAGTTTGTGGTTTGCTTGTGATGCGAAGAGATCCACCTGTAGCCCTGGGACTCTTTGAAGGATCCATTGGAACGAACTCCTCGTCTAGAGACCATTCCGACTCTAGGGGTACTGATCGGGATAGGGCGTCTGCTATGACGTTTCTCACTCCAGCTATGTGGGTGGAGGAAAGATGCCAACTGAATTTGTCTGCCAGGGAGAAGATGGCTATCATGACGTGGTTTAGATGACGCGACTTGGAGCCTCCTCTGTTTATGCAATAAGTACTACCACTGCGCTGTCCAAGACTAGCTTTATGTGGGAGTACCTTGGTGGGCGTAATCTTTTCAGAGTCAAGAAAACTGCCATTGCCTCCAGTTACGTTTATATGGAACTGACGGAACTGGGGTGACCAAATTCCTTGAACCTTTTTTGACTTGGGAGTACCCTCCCCAGCCCGCTTAAGGACGCGTCTGTGTGGATGGTTGATCCTGGTGGAGGGAACTGAAGAGGAACTGACACTGACAGATTCTGACTTTTGCCCACGGAGAAGCCGGTTCTTTAGAATCAGAGGCACTGAGGATAGCTTGTCCACCCTGGAACCTGACATTGCTCGTGAGCGCCAGATCCTGGTTAGATCTTTTAGTTTGGCTTTCATTAAGATGTTCGTTACTGAAGCAAACTGGAGAGAGCCGAGGATCCTTTCCTGAGCTCTCCTGGATGCTAGTTTGTGACTTAGAAATTGCTTGACTGACTTCGCTATTTCTTTCCTTTTGGTGGATGGAATCGACAGAGTGTGTGAGGATAGATTCCATTGAATGCCTAGCCACTGAAAGTTTTTTGACTCTGGAGTGAGTCTTGATTTGGATCTGTTTATCTTGAATCCTAGATATTCTAGGAATTGGATCACTTTCAGTGTGGCCTTGTTGTTGCATTCTTCGACTGATGGGGCCCAGATCAACCAATCGTCGAGATACGCTACTACCATAATCCCTTGAGCTCTGAGCTGTTGCACTACTACTTCCGCTAGCTTCGTGAAACACCCTGGGTGCCACGTTGAGCCCGAACGGGACTACCTTGAAGGAGAACGTCTGATCTCCTATCTTTGAATCCCAGATACGGACGGAAGTGTCTTGCAATAGGGATATGATAGTAGGCGTCCTGTAATGATCGATAGAGGTGGTGACGGCCCCACGGGGAAGTAAGGTCCGCACCTGTGAGATCGTGAGCATCTTGAACTTGTCGCAGCGGATGGCTAAGTTTTAAGCGGGACAAGTCTAAGATTACCCTTCTTTTGTTTGAGCCTTTCTTTGGAACGCTGAACAAGCGACCTTGAAATTTTAACCTTTTGACTTTGACTATAGCTCCTTTCTGAAGGAGGTCCTCTGCGTACTCTGTCAATTCCTTGGAAGGAAGTTGACGGAAAGGTCTGGCTGGAGGTGGGTTCGTCAACCAGCTCCAACCCAGCCCTTTTGACACTATGCTCTGAGCCCACTGGCTGAAGTTCCACCGGTGGCGAAAGTGAAACAGCCTCCCTCCTACCTGAAGTTCTTCATTGGTTCTGGTAACCCCCTCGACCTCCTCTGAAGTGCTTTCCCCTATTGAAGGGGCCTCCCGATCCTCTCCCACGAAAGGACCGCTTACCTCTGCCTCCCTTGTTCGAGCGGTCATACTTCTGAGAAGCTTGACTCTCGAAGGCTTGATTGTAAGGCTGGAGAGATGGCGTATGAGGTGGAGGGCTGAGGCTGAGGGGATATCACATAAATAGGCTGTGATTGACCTTTAGACGTGGAGGCTGGGCTGTCTGCACTAACTGGCACTGTAGAACTTGTTGAGGGAAGCGCGGTTGCTTCTTTTGGTAAGGCTGGAAACGTCTGGGTTTCCTTTGCCCCTTGCCTTTTGGTGTCAGGTCTTGCCTTCTCCTAGCCGTAAGACCCCAACGGTCCTTAAGGCTCTGGTTCAACCTCGTAGCCTCTGCCTGGACTTCCTTTACCATAGCCTCTGGGAAGAGATCTGCGCCCCAGATGTTAGAATGAGAGTAACCTATTCGGTTCATGACGAATGGTTGCCTCTAGCAGGACATGCTTCCTACAATTCGTTCTGGCAGTGGCAAACTCGAACATATCTGACTGCACCGTTTGAGTCAGGGCTTTGGTCATAAGCTTAAAAATTGGTTCTGAACCATAAGCCATGGTTGCTACCTCAGACATAGCCATCAGGTTGATTGACCTGGCTAGTCGTGTTTTCGAGTCAAATTCCGCTTGAATAAGACTATCAGGGAGCCTGGGCAGCTTTTCACCAAACTGCTCCATAGCACAGTCAGGTTTGAGTTTGCCAGCTGTGAAAGTATTAGGCAAGTCTTCCCACAATTCTCCAATTGAAGGGAGCAACGGAGATGTGGGGTCTGCTTCTTTTAACTGAGGCATGGGTTCCCCTTTCTGAGCTGCTGAGATGGTCGACCTAGCTATCTTGGTTAGGAAAAGGGAGCGGGGTACTCTCGTCCATCGTGAAAATGGTAAAGGGACTTTTGAATGGTTGGATCTTGGTGTTCGAACAGTCCATGTCCTCTAAACATCTGAGCCATTCTCGCTGAGGCCTGGTCTCGAGAATAGAGGACTGTCTCCTTTGGTACCCTGTCATCCCTAACCATAGCCGAAGGCGTGAGCCTAGCGTAGCCTATGAAGGGAGGCTGTAGGCCTTCCGGGTAGAACTCGAAGTCCCTCTATTCTTCGAGTTCCAAACTAAAACCAAGGTATGGAGATGAGACCATCTTGGAAGGGGGCGTATGATGCTACTCTCCAAGGATTGTTCATGGAGGAAAGCGGGCAGCGAGTCATGCGGGGGAAGCTGAGATCCGCTAGTGTTGGAGGTTGAGGGAGAGGCAAGAGGGGCTTCTCTTAGACCGGCTATAATAGTGTCCTGAGAGTGATCCTGTCCGACAGGCGGGATATCATATGTTCCATACTCGTCTTAAGGGAGCCCACTAGGTCGCCCACCTGTTGCAACAGGCCAGCATTGTGTCCAAAGCCGGAGCTGCTGCGGAGGTGGAGGGGAGACTCTGAATAGGCACCAAAGGTAGTGGAACTGGTGATACTGCCGGGGTGCGGGATTTCTCCTTAGGTTTACTCTTTGAGGACTTTGAGCCGGAGCTAGACCCTTTAGACCTGTCTGGGCCGGGATTACGAGCCGGAGACTTGCGCGAGGAAGAAGACGAGGACGTCTTCTTCGAAGACGATGACGTCTTAGTCAAGTCATATGTTTGGACTTGATCTAGTCTAACCGAAGCCTCTGGAGGTATATAACTCATCACCCGTAAAGCCTTGGAAGGATGGAGAGGTTGCAGGGGTAGAAGAAACAGTCACTCCCAAGGGAGACCCTTGGGTTACCTGCATTACTCTTAACCTCGGCCCAACCAGGCTCGTCTATACCTACCATAGGTTCAACCATTTATATCAGGGTTGCGACATCCGTGGAGATATCCTGGTCTTGTTCTGTTAAGGAGGCCGCCAGTTGTTGTTGGATAAAGGCAATAGAGGGGTCCGCCTCTACCGGGTCGACGTAACCCAGTCGCCTTGCCTCCGGGAAAGATTAACAGAGCTAATCGCTTCTCCAGTATGTAGGGCTGACCCTTGGCGGCGTTCTTGCCAAAACCTCCGACCCAGGCCCGCAGGGTAGCCAATGCCGTATCTCTTACTGCCGGAGCCTGTAAGAGAGGGTATATTTTAGATTTAAGAATCACTTAAAACTAAAACTTAGAATATAACTTAAACTAGATGCTTAAGTTAAAGTAAATAACGTAAACTTAAGTACTAAAAGAAGCGGAGCAGCATGCGGAGATGGAATAATACTTACGCCTTCCAAAAGCTGGCTCACCAGATCGTAACATATGGTACACGTCTCATGGGTACCAGACCTGGATTGTCCCCGTGCGGAGTCGCGCATGGAGCATGGGACCCGGCAAACTTCGGTGTCCACAGGGAGTCCTGAAGTGTAGCGGAACATCCCGGATGCTCACAGTTGGTGGCCTGTAAGTGGGAAGACACATGAGTATCTTAAAGGGGGAACACTTACAGACTAAGGACAAAGAACTCCGTTACATGCCGGAGCTCGGAAAAAATTTTGGGCATAACCCCTCCCTGCATTGCCTGAATAGGCTATAATCCCGGAGAGATTCGGTAAAATGAAAGGGAGGGGTAGGGATGGTTTAAGAAACTTAAGATAAACTTGAAGATAACTTAAACCTACATGCAATGTCATGCAATGAACCGGACTAGGTCCAGTGAAGCGGAGTGTAGTAACTCAGCAATACGGTACGGTTAGTAAAGACCTACTGTATGCTCCGGTCCAACTACGGTGGACTATACCCTTCCGCTGGATACCAGGGCTCCGATAGGGAGGAGCTCTAGTAAGGAGGGAAGGGCGAGATGACATACAGACTCGAGCTAGCCCGGAGCGGCAAGGAAGTAACCGGAGGGGGGGTGGAGGCCAGGGCAACGTACCACCCGGCCGAGCCGAGAAGCGGAGAGGTCGGAACCAGTCAGGGACTGTCGGACTCCCAGGTCCCCTCCGGTGAGGTGGAGAGGGGGAGCCAGGCTCGGGCATGCGGGGCGAGCAAGGGACAGACCGACCCACCCCCAACCCGACTTATGGAGGGAGAGCGGGAGAGGGGGGGGGGGAGGGGGACTGGCAGGAGTCTGGCTGACTCGTGCATCACGTAGTGACCACGAGGCGGTAAACTAAGATACGGTAACCAAGCCTAGGCCAACCAACTGATCAGAGAGAAGCTATCGGGAAGCAACCTGAACTGAAAAGCGGTAGCATATAGGCCCATAGGGCTAAACCAACTGATCAGAGAGAAGCTATGTGGAAGCACGACCGACTGATCAACGGTAGACAGGCTCTACGAGCCGGGACCTAGGCTAAGCCAGACGCTAACTAACCTCACAGTGACAAAACATATAAATATATATTAATAAAAATGAAAGAAAGAAGGTAAAAAGCAGGAGAAAAAATCCAGGAGTGTGGCGACTAGCCAGAAGGCGAGTCTACCACTCAAAGCTAGTCAGGGGCCGATACTAAGAACCTGAACTAGGGTCTGGATAGAAAAAGCCTACATAAGGTGAAATACATACATGTATGACAACCTGAGTAGACCTACGACGCGGATAATCAAAATAGAGCGTAAACTAATAAGGGATGTTCTAGGTAGGAGACCAAGAACGAACCCAACATGCGGCAGGACCATGCTGCCATGCTTCCAGCCCCCGAGAACGTATTTGTACCTAAAAAAAAAAAACAAAACGGCAAATACTGTCTCGGGGACGGACAAAAAACTCGCTAACCGTAATACTGAGTACTTAACTTAGCTGCTGCAATAGCTGCACGCTCCTTATCGAAAATCCGAAGAAAGGGCACAAAAATCACAGAGAGAAAAATAACACGTGTGAACGTGTGAGCTAACTGAAAAGGATGGCCACAGAGGCGCAGCAGTCGCAAGCATGGGATGGAGTAGTAGTAGTACGAGCTGCTCTCTCTGTGGACGGCTCCCCTCTTGGAGGGTTTTGTAGTGGGAGATTTCTATTGCATTTGGCTCGTGGTAGTGGTCTCACTCGCCTAGTGTTCATACCGACACCCTCCTAGAGGGTGAGCGAGTCAGTTATACTGACCTTTTTCTT
Organism: Macrobrachium nipponense; assembly: GCF_015104395.2. Classification (NCBI taxonomy): domain Eukaryota; kingdom Metazoa; phylum Arthropoda; class Malacostraca; order Decapoda; family Palaemonidae; genus Macrobrachium; species Macrobrachium nipponense. Next base: position 4,663,301 of record NC_087222.1, on the reverse strand, counting down.
TATTTTATTTATTCTCTGGTATGTGTTAGTACATTTACCCTAGAAATAATAGATTAAAGGATATTTCGCGCAAGCGACACGAGCTGAGCCCAGAAAAAGGGCCTTTTGACGTAAGGAAAAATCTATTTCTGGGCGATTGCTCGTGTCGCCAGCGAAATATCCTTTAATCTATTATTTCTAGGGTAAATGTACTAACACATACCAGAGAATAAATAAATAAAGAAAGGTCAGTATACTGACTCGCTCACCCTCCAAGAGGGTGTCGGTATGAACACTATTGCGAGTGAGGACCACTACCACGAGCCAAATGCCAATAGAATTCTCCCACTACAAAATCCCTCCAAGAGGGGAGCCGACCCACAGAGTGGGCAGCAAGTACTACTACTACTCCATCCCATGCTGCCGACTGCTGCGCCTCTGGTGGCCATCCTGAAGTTAGCAGACAATCTGGGCGAAGGGATGGGTAGGGCGGGATTTCGCTGGCGACACGAGCCAATCGACCCAGAAATAGATTTTTTCCTTACGAAATACAAAATCCCTTTTCTGGGCTCAGCTCGTGTCGCTGCGCGAAATCGTACCAGAGAAATAGCACAAGATTGTAAAACAAAATTAATAAAATAAAATAAAATAGGTCTCAAAATAAAAGATAAAATAAAATTAAAAGAATATAATTGCTAAAAGGATACATATACACAGTGATACAAAAATAGAAATATGCTTAAATTACACTTAATTCTAATAATATTTCTTAACTTAAGGTAATTTACATATATACAGGAGAAAAATGGATTAAAATGTATCAAAAAAGGTTATCATGTAAAGCAAAAATGTATCAAAATTCCAGAGTCAAGTTAATATAATAAGATGAACAAACCAACAAAATTCAACAGCAATAATATATAAAGGAATGTATATGACTTAATATACAAAACCCGTAACCATTACAATTAAGATGTATCCCCTAGCATAAAAATAGGGGATAACATCCATTAGATCAATATCCGGTAATCACCTGTGAGGTGGTCCTAGCAAAAAAATAATGGACCACCCACCACATCATCATAAAAAGCAGCTAAGACACAAGTACTGTAAATGACAAGGCAGGAATAGACCGAACTGTTGGGTGATGGCAGGTAGAAAGGAGGGACTGGATCTTCTACTAAAGATTATTAGAGTCAGGGGAAACTATGTTACCCGCTGCTACTGCTGAAAATTTCAGAGCTTCCAAGGACTTAAGGTAATGACGTTTGAACACTGTCGGCGATTTCCATCCAGTATACTTTTTCAACTCATCGAAGTTCATATGTTGGAAATAGTTAATTGAGGTGGCTACTGCCCTGACATCATGTGCTTTCGGGAAAGAGTCAGGATTGGCTTGTTTAATGAAGTACAGGATTTGTTGCCTGATGCCTTTTAAAGATAAAGTTCCACTTTTTCCCTCTTAAAGAGGGGACCCGATGAGGATGAGGAGGTCCTGGACAGAAAGGCTCGTAAGGCTGAAACTGGGCAAAGAGATACATCTTGTGGAAGGGTAGTACCTTCCAAGGTTCCCACCTCATCAAAGGATCTTCATTCTTTGCTATAAAGCTACGTTCCGGAGAAAGTAGTACTTCCCCCGTGGGGAGGAATTGAATATGATCCGGATCTCTGGATAAAGCCGACAGTTCTGAAATTCTTGCTCCTGAAGCCAAGCTTAATAAAAATAGAGTTTTTCTTAAGAGCATTATAAACGAGCATGTGTCATTATCGGTTTCTGAAGCCAGTTTTAGAACATCGTTTAAGAACCTGATACTGACGTAGGCCTTACAGAAAGGTCTAAGTCTAGCACATGCCTTGGGATAGGACGAGAAGTAGGAATACCGTCAAGTCTATGTTAAATCCAAATTGAAATATCTTTTTCAAGGCTGACTTGTTTGTCGTAATCGTGCTAGCTGCTAAACCTTTTTCAAATAGGGATCTGAAAAAGGATATAGCTGAATTAATTGTCATGATTTCTAATATCTGATTCTCTCAGGAAGATTGCTAACTTTTTGACAGCAGCATCATACTGTCTCAAAGAAAATTTGAATCCCTTTTATCGGATTCCAAGAAGAGAATATTCTGAGGGTCAATATTCGCATCCCTTTTCGCTGCAAACTTCATGAAATCCATAAGTTAGGGTTTTGAGAATCCCTGAGGAAGCGAACACAGTCTTCGTTTGTACTGACTGGGAGAGCCTGGGATTGGGGATCCGAAGAGACGAAGACCCAGTTCCAGAATTAGGGGATACCAATTGCTCTTCGGCCAGTCTGGGGCTACTAGAGCCACTTGACCCTTGAATGTCCTGAGTTTGTTTAACACTTTCATGAGAGATTCACTGGAGGAAAGACATAAATCTTCTCCCAGTTTGTTCCAGTCTAGCGCCAGGGCGTCCGTGGCATAGGCCAGAGGGTCCAGGTTGGGGGCCACATAACACGGGAGTTTGTGGTTCGCTTGAGATGCGAAGAGATCCACCTGAGACCTGGAACTCTCTGAAGGATCCATTGGAACGAACTGTTGTCCAGTGACCATTCCGACTCTAGGGGCACTGATCGGGATAGAGCATCTGCTATGACGTTTTCTCACTCCAGCTATATGAGTGAGGAGAGATGCCAACTGAACTTGTCTGCCAGGGAGAAGATGGCTACCATGACGATTTAGATGACGTGACTTGGAGCCTCCTCTGTTTATACAATGTACTACCACTGCGCTGTCCAGGACTAGCTTTGGGATGTGGGAGTACCGTTGGCGGTACGTAACCTTTTTAGAGTCAAGAACACTGCCATGTTGCTTCCAGTACAGTTATTTATGATGGAACTGACGGAACTGAGGTGACCACTTGTTCCTTGAACCTTTTTGAACTGGGAATACCCTCCCCAACCGCTTAAAGACGCGTCTGTGTGGATGGTGATCCCTGGTGGAGGGAACTTGGAGGGGTACTGACACCGACAATTCTTGCTTTCGCCCAAGGCCGGAGTCGATTCTTTAGAATCAGAGGGACTGAGGATAATTTGTCCCTGGACCTGACATTTGCTCGTGAGCGCCAGATCTGGTTAGGTCTTTCAGTTTGGCTTTCATTAGGATGTTCGTCACTGAAGCAAACTGGAGCGAACCCAGGATCCTTTCCTGAGTCCTTCTTGACGCCAGTTTGTGACTTACAAATTGCTTGACTGACTTCGCTATTTCCTTCCTTTTGGTTGATGGAATCGACAGAGTAGTGGGAGGATATATTCCATTGAATGCCCAGCCACTGAAAGTTTGACTCTGGAGTGAGTCTTGACTTGGTCCTGTTTATCTTGAAGCCTAGATATTCCAGGAACTGAATCACTTTCAGTGTTGCTCTGGTTGCATTCCTCGACTGTTGAAGCCCAGATCAACCAATCGTCGAGATACGCTACTACCATAATCCCTTGTGACCTGAGTTGTTGCACTACCACTTCCGCCAGCTTCGTGAACACCCTGGGTGCTACGTTGAGCCCGAAAGGAACTACCTTGAAGGAGAAGTCTGGTCTCCTATCTTGAAGCCCAGATAACGGACGGAAGTGTCTTGCAATAGGGATATGATAGTAAGCGTCTGTAAGATCGATAGAGGTGGTGACGGCCCACGGGGAAGTAAGGTCCGCACCTGCGAGATCGTGAGCATCTTGAACTTGTCGCAGCGAATGGCTAAGTTTAAGCGGGACAAGTCTAAGATTACCCTTCTTTTTTGTGAGCCTTTCTTTGGCACGCTGAACAAGCGACCTTGAAATTTTAATCTTTTGACTCTCGCTATAGCTCCTTTCTGAAGGAGATCCTCCGCGTACTCTGTCAATTCCTTGGAAGGAAGTTGACGGAAAGGTCTGGATGGAGGTGGGTTCGCTAACCGCTCCAACCCATTCACTTTTGAGACACTGCTCTGAGCCCACTTGCTGAAGTTCCACCGGTGGCGAAAGTGAAACAGCCTCCCTCCTACCTGAATTTCCTCATTAGTTCTGGTACTCTCCTCGGCCTCCTCTGAAGTGTTTTGCCCCTATAAAGGGGACCTCCCGATCCTCTCCCACGAAAGGAAGAAACGCTTACCTCTGCCTCCATTACCGAGCGGTCATATTTCTGTGAGGCTTGACCCTCGAAGACCTGGTTGTAGGCCGGAGAGAGGGCATAAGAGGTGGAGGGCTGAGGCTGAGGAGAGATCACATAAATCGGCTGTGACTGAGCCTTTGAGGTGGAAGGTTGAGCTGTTTGCACTAAAGGAACAGCTGGAACTTGCTGAGAGAAGCGTGGCTGCTTCTTCTGGTAGGGCTGGAAACGTCTAGGTTTCCTTTGAGCCTTACCCTTACCGGCTTGGTCTTGTCATCTCTTGGCCGTAAGACCCCAACGGTCTTTAAGGCTCTGGTTCAATCTTGTAGCCTCTGACTGGACCTCCTTAACCATTGCTTCTGGGAAGAGGTCTGCTCCCCAGATGCTTGACATGAGCAACTTATTCGGCTCGTGCCGAATTGTTGCCTCTTGTAGGACATGTTTCCTACAATTTGTCCTAGCAGTGGCGAACTCAAACATGTCAGACTGCACCGTTTGAGTCAGAGATTTGGTAAGAAGCTTGAAGAGCGGTTCCGACCCGTAGGCAATGGTAGCCACCTCGGTCATAGCCATGGAATTAATAGACCTGGCTAATCGCGATTTGGCATCAAATTCCGCTTGAATAAGGCTATCTGGAAGCCTAGGTAGCTTCTCACCAAACTGCTCCATAGCACAGTCTGGTTTGAGTTTGCCAGCTGAGAAGGTGTTAGGCAAATCTTCCCATAATTCACCGGCTGAAGGAAGCAACGGAGATGTAGGATCTGCTTCCTTCAGTTGAGGCATGGAGTCCCCCTTCTGGGCTGCAGGAATAGTAGTCGTCGCGATCTTTGTCAGGAAAGGAAGCGGAGTACTCTCTTCCATGGTAAAGATCGTAAACGGACTTTTAAAGGGTTGGATTTTCGTATTAGAACAATCCATGTCCTCTAGGCACCTGAGCCATTCTCTTTGAGCCTGGTCACGTGAATAGAGGACTGTTCTCCTTTGGAACTTTATCATCCCGAGGTCATGGCTGCGGCTGTGAGCCTGGCGTGCCTATAACGGGGCTGAAGGTTCCTTCCGGGTAGAACTCGACGTCCTCAATCCTTCGAGTTCCACATTCCGGGATAGAGATTAGTCCGTCTTGGAAGGGGGCGTATGACGCTACTCCTACGGGTTGTTCATTGAGAACGGAGGTAGAGAGTCATACGGGGGAAGTTGGGCTCCGCCTGTGCTGAAAGGTGGAGGAGAAGTCAGAGGAGCTTGGCTCAGTCCGGCTATGATGTTGTCCTGAGAAGTAATTCTATCAGACAACCGAGAGATCATTTGTTCCATGCTATTTTTCAGAGACCCAACCAGATCTCCCACCTGTTGTAGCAGACCAGCGTTGGAGTCCAAAGCCGGAGCTGCAGCGGAGGTGGAAGGGTGGCTCTGAACTGGAACCAAGGGTAGTGAGACTGACGACTCCGCTGGAGTACGAGATCTCTCCCTGGAGGATCTACTCCTCGAGGACTTAGAGCCGGACCCAGAAGCTTTAGTTCTCTCTGCTCCGAGGTTCCTAGTCGGTAGACTTACGAGAGGAGGATGAAGCCGAAGCCGTATTCTTAGACGACGACGACGTCTTCGTCAAGGTTTTCACCACTTGACCTTTGACCTTAGGTCTAACTGAAGCGTCAGGAGAAGTATAAAGTTCATTACCCGTAAAGCCTTGGAAGGATGGAGAGGTTGCAGGAGTAGAAGAACCAGTTGCACCCAAGGGTGTCCCTTGGGTGTCCAACGAACTTACCTCGACCAACAGGTCGTCTAGACTACCATAGGTTCCACATTAATGTCAAGAGTCGCGACTTCCGAGGAGATGTCCTGGCCTTGGTCCGACAACGAGGCAGCCAGCTGTTGCTGGATGAAGGCGATAGTCGGGGCCGCCTCTGCTGGGTCGACGTAGCCTGTCGCCTTGCCTCCGGGGAAGATTAGTACCGCCAACCTCTTCTCAAGGATGTAGGGCATACCCTTGGCGGCGTTCTTCCCGAAACCGCCGACCCAGGCCCGCAGGGTTGCCAATGCGGTATCCCTCACAGCCGGAGCCTGGAAGAGAGGGTATTGATTAGATTTAAGAATAACTTAAAACTAAAATTAACTTAAAGCTTAACTTAAAATTATAGGGGCTATAAGATCCCTTGAATTTTACCTTAAGTTAGTAATAGATGTAAACTTAAGCACTAAAACAAAAGAGAACCAGTACCGGAGTTGGAATACTTACCCCGTCTAAGAGCTGGCTCACCAGATCGTAACAGATGGTACACGTCTCGTGGTACCAGACCTGGATGTCCCCGTGCGGAGTCGCGCATGGAGCATGGGACCGGCAAACTTCGTGTCCACAAGGGTCTTGAAGTGTGGCGGCGCATCCCGGATGCTCACAGTTGGTGGTCTGTAAGTGGAAAGATACATGAGTATCTTAAAGACTAATCAACCTTACAGGCTAATAAAGGACAGAAGAACTCCGTTGCATGCCGGAGACTCGGAAAAAAATTTGGGCATAACCCCTCCCTTAATCGCCTGAATAGGCTATAACCCCGGAAAGATCCGGTGAGACAGGTAAGGGTGGGGAGGGGGATGGTTTAAAGGTACTTAAGATAAACTTAATAGTTTAACCTAATAAAACTTAAAACCTAAAACTCGAACGTACCGGACTAAGTCCAGTGCGTGGCGGAGTGTTGTAACTCAGCGAGACGGAGAGGTTAGGAGGGACAACTGTATGTTCCGGTCCACTCTGGCTGGGTGGGGGGACTAGCACCTTTCCGCTGGATGCTAGGACTCCGGTGGTAAAGGAGCCCTAGTAGGTGGGAAAGAGCGAGAGGGAAACCATACAGGCTCAGGCTAGCAACGGAGCGACGGGGTATAGTAACGGAGGGGGGAAGGGCCAGTCCCACCCCCCCCCACGTTACCATCCGGCCGGACCGAGAAGCCGGAGAGGTCGAGTCCAGTCTGGGTCTGTCGTCCCTCTACTCCCTCCGCCTGGGGAAGAGAGGGAGGCAGGCTCGGTATGCGGAGCGAGCATGGGAAGACCGACCACCCCCCCCAGAACTCCCCCCCCGACTCTATAGAAGAAGCGGGAGGGGGGAGACTGGACAGGCGTCTGGCTGCCTCGTGATCACGTATGACCACGGGGCGGTAAGAACAAAACAAAGACAACTAAGCCTAGAACAAAACCAACTGATCAGAGAGATGCTATCGGAGCAAGCACCCGAACTGATGAGCGGTAGCATATAGGCCCACTGGACCAAAACCAACTGATCAGAGAGATGCTATAGGGGAAGCAACCGAACTGATGAGCGGTAGCATATAGGCCCAATGGGCCATGACCTAGGCTAAGCAAGCCAGACGCCTAACTAACCTAAACGAATATCATAAATAATTCAAATAAATAATAATAATGAAAGAGAGAAAACAATATAGTAGGAGAGAAAAATCCAGGAGTGTACGACTAACCCGAAGGCAAGTCTACCACTCAAAGCTAGCCGGGGCCGATACTAAGAGCCGTGGCTAGGGTCTGGATAGAAGGAGCCTACATAAGGTAAAAGACATGCATGCATGACAAAACCGTGTAGACCGTACCCTAAATAGAGCGGAATTAAAATTAGAGCGTACATAAATAAGGGGATGTTCTGGGTATGGGTGACCAAGAACGAACCCACCACGAGGCAGAACCATGCTGCATGCTTCCAACCTAGAGTTCGTATTTATACCTAAAAAACGGGCAAATACGTGGGCCTTCAGGGTCGGAAAAAAACCGAGAACTAACAATAAAAATACTGAGTACTTAACTTAGCTGCTGCGATGGCTGCACGCTCCATGGTAAATAAATCCAACGAAAGGGACACACAGAGAGAAAAAATGGCACGTGTGGTGAATCGTGTGCGCTAACTGAAAGGAATGGCCACCAGCCAGGGCGCAGCAGTCGGCAGCATGGGATGGAGAAGTAGTAGTACTTGCTGCCCACTCTGTGGGGTCGGCTCCCCTCTTGGAGGGATTTTGTAGTGGGAGAATTCTATTGGCATTTGGCTCGTGGTAGTGGTCTCACTCGCCATAGTGTTCATACCGACACCCTCTTGGAGGGTGAGCGAGTCAGTTATACTGACCTTTTTCTTTATTTATTTATTCTCTGGTATGTGTTAGTACATTTACCCTAGAAATAATAGATTAAAGGATATTTCGCGCAGCGACACGAGCTGAGCCCAGAAAAGATGCCACACCCTTGCTGCCAACCCTTAACACAAAGTAGAAAGGTGGCTATCAAGGCTATCACAAAAAGTGGGTTTGCTTATTAATTATTAAAGTCAATTAATTATTAATATCAGACACTGTATAAATATTTATTCAAAATAATAAAGATCCCACCAGGAAATTTATATTAACGGCTAGTCAGCAAGAGCTCACAAAAATACGTCTTCATCGGAAGACGGCCGAAAGCAAAGTGGAGCGTTTACATCTGGGCAAGGGGGGCCTAACTGCCTACCAGACGGTAGTTACATCCTAACCACCTTGTTCAAGAATTTAACGGCTGTAATTCCAGCCTACGCTGAAAGTAGTTCTTTATGTAAAGGACCGAGGGTTTGTATATCGTGAAGGAACAGATTCTTATTGTAATGAGTAGCAGACCCAGTTCAGCTCAATGTCTCCCACATGAAAATTAAAACATATCAGTATCAAAACTAATAAACAGACTCATAACAAGAGTATCATCATAAAAAAACAACATAACAATAAACAACAAAAATATCACCCCCCTCAGTTTTTAGTATATATTTTACATATTTACAAAACTGCTGTATAAATAAATATCACCATACATCATTAAAAATAAATGCCAGAAGCAACTGGTCAACAATGTGGGGATGGCACACCTTGTAAGGCAGAAGAAATCTGCCAGGTTTGCCACAACAGGAGGGGGGGGCGGAGTGGGGAGGACATTCAGGATGGATCTAGAAATAAAACACTTAGAAAGAAAAGACTAGGTAAAGACAAAGGGACTGTCTCGATAATCCAACAAGCAACTTTTGCTCTCTCATAAGCCTGTCCTACACACTATTAAAAAAAAAAAAAAAACAGGATACAGTGGACCCCCCGTATTTGCAGGGATGCGTACCAGTCCTCTCTGCTATGGGTTGAGCCCACGAATAGTTAGAACCCCAATAAAAGCACTTAAAACAGCCTATTTTGTTAGTTCAAACTCAAGAAAAACCCACTAAACATGCTTATACCTTCATTTTTTAAAAATAAATGAACACAAAAAGTGCATTTAACCATGAAATTTATATGAAAATACAGAAATTTGTGGATATTTCTCATAGAAAAATACCGCGAATACACAAATTTCCTGCGAATAATGGGTTAGATATGGGTCCATAAAAGAAAATCCTGCGAATAGGTGAGTCCGCAAAATACTACATCTACAAATATGGGGGTTAACTGTACACAATTTAAAAAAAAAACAGGATACACACTTTTTTGGAGGGGAAAAAAAAAGGCCTGATTGTACTCTGATTGTATGTACAGGCATTCCCTGGCTTACCATGGGTTCGGCTTACAACGTTCCCAGGTTACAACGCTTTTCAATTATATTTATCAGAAATTATTTCCAGGTTTACGACGCATGTTCCAGGGTTACGGCACTTACAACACTGATCTGGCAGAAGTAATATGCCTCAAAAAATGCAATATAATCACTATTTGAAGGTTATTTTGGTGAAAAATGCAATAAGAATGCAGTTTACATAGTTTTTAATGCACTCAAAGCATTGAAAATGATATTGTTATGATACAATAAAGTTTTATACATACTTACCTGGCAGATATATACATAGCTATTACTCCGTCGTCCCCGACAGAAATTCGAATTTCGCGGACACACGCAGCAGGTAGGTCAGGTGATCTACACCCCCCCGCCAGCTGGTGGTGGGAATAGGAAACCATCCCGTTTTCTAATTCATATTTTTTCTTCCAGCTGTCTCCTGAGGGGAGGCTGGGTGGGCCATTTAATTGTATATATCTGCCAGGTAAGTATGTATAAAACTTTATTGTATCATAACAATATCATTTTTATACATTCAACTTACCCGTCAGATATATACATAGCTGATTCACACCATTGGTGGAGGGTAAAAGACAGCTATTACTGAATATACAGGTAAACAACATAACTTGTAGGTATCAAATAAATAAAACCTTGGTTCCTATGTGTTTAGAGCAGAGGGTCGACTTCCTAGCTATTTGCTAGTAGTCTGCTTCGTCTCAAGAGCCTCAGCGGGATTTGACCTATGGCTAAGAGTTCTTGTAGATCTGTCAATGGGGTCTTATCCACTTACTTGACAGAATCTAGTGGTCATTTGTCAATGGGGTCTTATCCACTTACATGACAATACACCAATGCCTATTGGCATAATTTAAGGAGCACAACACCGATCCCGATCACCTGATCCTAACACGATGTTTGTGCTTAATTTTGAAGAAAAGAGCTATCCCCAAACTCATTTCAAATAAACCCAGAAAATAATACACTTATGTTAAAAAAAAATTAAAAAATAATTCACTAGTTAAGGATCAGTGTCGTCTCCCTATCCCAGCAACGCATCCGTGGACACGTATAACAAAGAGAGAAGGATCTCATAGGCCCACTTGATCTCCTTCGTGCAAAGAGGAGTCAACACAGAGTTGCATCTCCGTTATTACAGCTAATATGTCTCTCACGACATATTGTTATGGAAAGAACAAGAATTGTTAAAAGCCCGCACTTCAAGCGCTTTTAATTCTTAGCTGTTTGAAGGAATCATCGAGTTACTCAAGAAGTGCTTTAGAGATTCCACTGTTCCAAAGAAGACCAGGGCTTTCTTTGAAATAGAACTCTTCTGGATGAAGCCCAGAGCCTGGCTTGCGCCTGGATGGCGGGCCTCGCGCCTGGCTGGCGCCGCGCGCCTTGCCTGGCGTCTCGAGCCTGGCTGGCGCCTCGCGGCCTGTACCTGGCGGTCTCGTGCCTGGCTGGCGCCTCCGCCTGGCTGGCGCTTCGCTTGCCTGGCGCCTCGCGTCTGGCTGGCTCCTCGCGCCTGGCTGACTTCTCCCCACTTGCTGGAGATTTCGAGCTTGTTAAGAGTCTCGATGAAAACTGGCAATGTCCACCTCGGACACTTTATTTGCCTGATTTATTCGCCTCTAGCGCATCTGCGCCAGATTGGAGGCCTACTCCTTCTCCTCATCAGACAATGACAGTGTTTATTTGGACTGTCTTGCTCTGGCGTCTTTACGCCTGTTTTGCATTTGGGAGGCGCCTGATTAGCGCTACATTGTCCGAAAGTCTGAACATCCACAATCGTTTATCAGGAGAATGGAAAAGGGTGGAAGAAATTCTTTCACTTTGAGCTTATGGCCTCCGTAACAAGGGGAGGTAATTTTAGTCAGCTACATCCAGTAGACGATAGGAAATCTAATAGTCCGAGAGACCAGTCTTCCTCCGAGGAGGATCATACTTGATACTTCCGTTGCTAACGAGCACTCTTCCTACATGTTGAAGAGTTCTCTTGTTGCAAAAAATCTTTTCCCTATCCTTGCACGAAGGCAGGGAAAGAGCCCTGGAAGTCTAAGGAGATTCTGAGCTGAAATTGGGAGGATTCCTGATTTCTAGCTCTTTAAATAATCTCTTCGAACCTTCTGGGAAGTGGTTTTTTAAGCCCTCATCGTATTCCAAAGACTCTGTCAGCAAACGTTTAAACCTTATCTCCTTTTGTAGATGAGAATGTAAATACATTGCCTGGACAACGAATCCTTTATCTGAAAGCGTTGATCCAGGAATAAAAGTTTTAGTTCTTTTGCCAAACATACCATACTGGCAGGAACCCATTGCCTAGTCTTTCTAGAATTTGATTCCAGATTCCAAGCCCAAAATTTCACTCGTCATTTTGTCCTTTAGTACCAAGAGAAACATTGATGAGGAGCAGTTCCATCTTGTCAGAACACGGAATCTGAGGCCCAAATAGGATCCCATTGTAAATTATAAGATCTCCTAGTCTTGTCGTATAGAGGTATTGTATAAGATCCCGAAGATCTTAATGCTCTGCTATCTCCAATTCCCTTCCTTATAGAGACAGAGTATATAGCCTTTTACTGCGTTCTTTGATAGCAGAAATATACAAAGGTGATTCTTCCCTCTGAAAGGGAAGAAAAAAACCGCTATGTGGTTCACAGAGGTATCGGAAGAGGACAGTTTCCTCATTCCCTCTAGCACCGATCTGCAGTAATCATATATCTTATTCATGACTACTGTCATTTACCTTGAAACATCCTCTCATTCATGTCCACTTTCTGGTCAGTCTGCACGCAGACAGACTCAGAGTGGAGAGGTTGTTAAGGTCCATTTAAAAATAGATGCTGAAAGAATATTCAGACTGTCTTGGAAAAGACTTCAAAAACTTGCTGTGAGAAGAACGTTGACCCTCTGTGAATCCAACCTCTCTAAGTCTAAATAAATGAGGCATAACGTATTATCCTCTCTTTCTTTGACGCCCTTTGTCTTACATTCTGTAAAGAGTTTATATTTTAGGGGAAAAAGACTAAACTTTATTCCCCTTTCTATAAAATAAAGATGGCGTAGATTGCTACCTCTCTTTTATTCTTTCTTCCCGTCCTTGTGCCTGGGCAACGAGAGAACGGAAAATTCTATCATCGTTATTCAGCAAAACAACAAATTATTATTATCCTATTCTCCTAATAAATGATCCAGGATCGAGGAGAATCATTCAAGATTCCTATCTAGGACATCAGGCCGTAATGTACAGTTCAAATACTTGAAAAAGCCTCTCACCCAATACTGAGAGCTCTTACGAGTCTTTTCCAGTACCAAAACATTACAAGGTCTCCCTTGTTATATGTTTACATAGGAGTAGGATAATATAAACATCCTGTTAATAACAATGAAAGAGGAGAAAGAGGAGCTGCATGGTTCAAGGGACTAGCCGAAACGTGCAATAAAAAGGGGTTGCCAAGGTCTTTCTAAAACCTGCACCCAGATTAACTTATGAGTCCGATATATTTTCTATCACTTGTCTCATAAGGTTGAGGAAAGCGAGAGGACTTCTAAAGATATCGGTTCTCTTCACCATGTAAAGGTCTATAAAGCAGAACCCACTTATCCTGACACGTACTACGTTTGCCTGTGCGATATCTAGAATAATTGTCAGTAGAGGGTTGATCTGGCAAAGCAAGTTTCTCCCAAAACAACTTTTCTTGCCAGGAAAGAAGTCTTAGACTCACAGCGACCAACTATATCACCTGACAATGAGAAGTTCTGTTTTCCTTGTTAGAGACTTCCCAGGCCAATTTCCAGTTAATCCTGACAAGGGCCACGGCCGCCTGTGCGATAACTTGTGTCCCTGTCAGGAAAAAACTGATCTTGTGTCAGTTCTCAAAGAGGAAACTCTTGGAAAGTCTGTCTCCAAATACTGAGAAATTGGAGATCCTGATGTCTTGCGCCTGGTCCTTGGCGGCATGGTTGCCTTGCCTCGCTCCTGGGAGGCGTCACGCTTCTGGCTGGCGTCTCGCGCCTCGCAGCGCCTCGAGCTTGCCTGGTGCCTCGCTCCTGGGAGGCGTCACGCTTCTGGCTGGCGTCTCGCGCCTGCAGCGTCCTCGCACTTGCTGGTGCCTCGATCCTGGGAGGTGTCACGCTTCTGGCTGGCGTCTCGCGCCTTGCAGCATCCTCGAGCTTGCCTGGTGGCCCTCGCTCCTGGGAGGCGTCACGCTTTCTGGCTGGCGTCTCCGCGCCTTGCAGCGTCCTCCGCACTTGCCTGGTGCCCACCTCGATCCTGGGAGGTGTCACGCTTCCTGGCTGGCGTCTCGCGCCTTGCAGCATCCTCGAGCTTGCCTGGTGCCTCGCTCCTGGGAGCGTCACGCTTCTGGCTGGCGTCTCGCGCCTCGCAGCGTCCTCGCGCTTGCCTGGCGCCTCGCTCACCTGGGAGGCGTCACGCTTTTTCGCTGGCGTCTCGCGTCTCGCAGCGTCCTCGCGCTTGCTTGGCGCCTCCCGCTCCTGGGAGGCGTCATGCTTCTTGGCCCATTACTTGCAACCGTGGTCAGGAAATCTCGATATCAAAATAAGAAGAGGTGCTGTAAGAATCCTATAATTTTACAGTACTTCCATAGTTGGATTTTTATCTTCTCAATTTCCTCTAATTCGAGTATATCGGAAGGGGAATTATTCTTTCCTCGGTTAATTCTTCCGTATACCCCCCCCCTTTTTTCCTTGAACGAGAATATTTTGCTAGCAGCCTCCTACTAATTATCTTTATGGTTTATGTGCCAGAACATCTGTGTCTTTATGGTACCCGAACCTCCTTTCATAGTTAATTCCGTTCTTCTTATGAAAAACTATTATAATACGTAGTATAATCCATTCAGGGAAACCATTCCCCACTAAAAGAATGTTTCCCATTCGACTCATACAACTTCTGCGCAATATCCGATTCTAAATACGGTTGTGTCGTTTCTCGAAAGACTTAACCATAGCGTAGTCTGAAAGTGAATCTCTAATACATCTCTCTTCTCACTAAGTATGTACTCTAATAAGACATGCTTTCGTAAGTATGAGTGCATTAAATAATATAATGTCTCTGCATTAGAATCCTTTAATCATGTTATCTACGGTAAACAGCATTGAAAGGTTGTAATATCTTTCTTATTGAAAGCTTCCTAACAAAAGGCAGACAATATTTATTTATGACAGCTTCAGTATTCCCTCAATCCGAGGCTAAGACCACGATTGTAGGGAAGAGATACGGTTAGTTTATCCCATTCCGCAGGAGAGAGAGCTGTAACCGAGACCGCTCACGACTGACACATGGTACTGCCGCCGCTGGACCGTCTCTCTCTCAATTCAAAGCGAAAGCAGTCTTCGAAAGCCGACTGGCCTTCCCTTTCCAGAGTTGCCAGTTACTCCATTTAATAAAGGAATCTATATTTTTATCGAGCTTCAGGAAGTTTTATATAAGCATAAATTAAGCGAACGAGACTTCGACAAGTCTAGAAACTAAATAGGTGTCGTCTAAACAATCCTTTTTAACAATTTCTTCCTAGGAAAGTCCTAGAAGGGTACTGGTAATTCATGGAAACTCTAACACGAATAAAAAAGTTTCAATCCTACTCTCAATTCACCAATAAAGATTTGCTTCTCCGATCACTTCTCGAAGACACGAAAGCATCATATAACTTATACTCTAGCGTAATAGAATACTCTATAATACTGTTACATTAAGGTAAACCGTATTAAATTAGGAAATTTTGTAAGGATTTCACTTGACCATTATAGCATAAATTTCGGTATGTGAGTATGCCTTGCCATACCGTAGCCTAAGGCGATTTGTCCTAAGGCATGGTAGGAGCTAGAAAGCTTAAAAAAGGTCATATATATGCTTTATCACTCAACGATATCCATATAATTTCATTCGATTGACAAATAATCTAAATCGTTTCTAATCAGAATAGATCTATATCTAAAAAATGTTACGATGGGGAATCTTATGTTGAAATAACAATTTCATACCCCCATGGATAGCGTTCTCGTCTAGTTGCGAAAAAAAATGTGCGCCAAACAATGATATCACAATGTTATCGAATGATCTCAAATATTAGAAGGCGCTAAATCGTCGCCTGATTCGAAAGGTGGATCGATTAAAGTCATTCTCATTTTGAATAATTCTACCAGAAGGCATAATACGAGGATCTTCGTCAAATTCATTTCATTCGAAGTTCTTTCCTATCCATCATGGAAGGTCAGTATGGCATAAAAAAGGAGAAACACTGTTTTAGGATGCCTTTCCAATGGCTATCCCTGGCAGTCTGGGACGCTCTACAGAACCTGCCCGATGGGGAACGCCTGACCGGTGGGGATTCTCTGAAACCTCCTTATGGTTTTCGACATTCCTTCTCCTCTGGGCTTGTTGAGCTTGGAAGAGGTCTAGACCTGAGAGCGAGACAGAGCCGATCAGACGCACCCTCCATTGTAATGGGGAACACTATATTCACTTCTTACGTTCTAAGAGTTCGTATTTGAACTATATCCAAAGTCTACAATTTGCAATATGATATTGTAGATTCTGCGGAGTAAGAAGGTGATGAGAATGCAACAACTACTAGTACTGTTACTTACTATAATTGCTCGTTAACACAAGAGCTAATAAAGCTTCTAAAGGATAGTTACTTTTCTGACTTCCCAAACTAGGAAGAAAGATATACATTTCTCAATCAAATCTAACACTTATTTGTATTAATGAATAAATATAAGTAATTCCCTTTCATGAAAGTATATTTCGTGAAAGTGCATGAGTGTCTACCGAAAACTTCGGTAGTTACACGTCACTAATCTTCGAAATTTTCGAAGTTAATATTATAAAAAAGTTAACAAAAGCGTATGCCGAACCAAAGATCCATACTTCCCTGTAAAAGTTAGACCCCAGACGATACAATGGCGATGAAACACGAAAATCCATCAGGAGGAACTGCAAACGTTGTTTACATTCGAAGCGACAGAAAAAATATGAATTAGAAAACGGGTATGGTTCCTATTCCCGCCACCCAGCGGCGGGGGGGTAGATCACCTGACCTACCTGCTGCGTGTGCCGCGAAATTCGAATTTCTGTCGGGGACGACGGAGTAATAGCTATGTATATATCTGACGGGTAAGTTGAATGTATAAAAGTAAGGTTTTATTAGGATTTTTGACGATGTTCCGGCTTACGACGATTTTCGGCTTACAACGCGTCTCAAGAACGGAACCCCCGTCGTAACCCGGGGACTGCCTGTATCCACATTTCCACATCACTTGGAGATCATAGTATATCATATACACCCATTTGTGTATAATACTTTGATCCCAAGGGCTAGTACGAAACATAGCATCCCAAGGAGCTTCAGCCATGCTTCCTACCAGTTCTTCAGAGTAGGTGATGCATAAGGGTGGATACATACTGGATTAATAAACTGCTACACATGAGAACTCAAATCCAAGACCATTAAAGGCCATGCTACAATGGCTATGGCACAGTCCAAGATTGGGAAACTTGCGTGTAATAAGAAAAAACAAAAACTAGTGAAAGACACAATTTTCACTTCAGTTATATCATAGAATAAATCCTCCTCTACACTTGTCTTTTGATCAACTGATAGGGGTATAGCCTAATCTGCTGCATAGGGCCACAGCCTAACCTAGGCTTTAGGGTTATAGATTAAATTTCTGTAAACCTTCCATGAAGTCATTAAGAAACTATACAGTATCATTTATTTAGACAGCCTTAGGCTACAGTAGGCCAGGCTACAGTCTACAGGCATACTGTATCCTACAGTAATGACACCCTATAGAAGCCTATAGCCTAAACTAAGTTAGACATTAACATATGAGTAAATCATCAGATATCATAAAACATAAAACAATTATTTAGGAAGTCTTAAGTTACAGTAAGCCAGGCTAAGTTACAGCCTTCAGTCTACATGCTGCCTGAAACCTATGTAACCAGACTCCATAGAACTATGGCTTATTTCGTAGGGTAAACAACCGCTTTGAGTCCATCATACTCAAGAAGATCATCATTTTTCACTCTATATTTTATTGGTGAAACAAGAATACAATTACATCTTTAAGCATACCATTCAAGAATGAAGTTTTGTCAACATAATGGGATATATGGAAGCACCATATGAACTAAAATAAGCATGTGAGGTCTTTGTAAAATATGTTTTCAAGGCAGTTTTTAAATCCAATATGGCATCTCCTCGCATCTAGTCCCTTTTGTCTCCAGCATCGAGACCGTGTCCTTCCCAGCCTTCCCAGCGCTCATTTGAACAACATTAGCACATATATGTAATGTTTATTGATATTACTCAAGATTCCAGTTGTAATCAGCACAATAAAACAACATTTTGTTGCTTATATTAGAGAAAGTATTAGACGTCTTATTCCTGTGGGCATGGTTTGAACTGAAATGCATTTTTACCTTGTAATCGGTGGTTTTATCCTTACAGCCATCACAACAGTTAATTGAATATAATTATACACATTTTGCTCTTAATTCACTCCAAATAACACTTGAAATATGCTGAGAGTTTGTTGACAGTGAAGTCATGGCAGGAACAAATTTCCAGCCTTGTCGTACATCTGGCTCCCAAAAACCATTGCCACGTAGACTACGGATTAGTGAATTTGCTATGACAAAAATTTTGTATTTTTTTGCTATAACTTTTCAATGATATAGTTTGTTTGTATGGTGTTTTTACGTTGCATGGAATCAGTGGTTATTCAGCAACTATAAGTCTATATTATTATTTTGACATTTTTATTTTTAATAATTGTACCTATGCCAGAAATACATGTAACCTTTAATGCTTGCATGCTAGGAAGGGCAGAATTTATCTTTGCCAATTTAGTGGAGCTTCACACATATGTTAATGCATTTAAAAACTGCTTCCATGAATTTTAGTTGTCATACTGATAAAATTGCATAATATTTATGCACATATACTACAAATAGATACGTCAATTTCACTTATTTCTACGGTTTTCTGTAAGTCTTATACCCAGTTTGGAGGGCAAACACATACCAATTGGCAACATTGATAAAAAATAGGAAAGCGCAAACATCATCGTAGGTGCTGTTCAAAGCAAAACTGTTGATATTTGAGTCAGGAATCTAGTTACTTTTTCAACAACGAATATTTTCAAATTAATTATCATGAATATGTAAAATATTTATGCAATTCATGACCTTATACCGATATTTAACTTTTTATTTAAATAATTATCTAGTGCTCGCTTCTTCTTTCTACCCAAAAATTGTGAGTTTCCTTGGACTCGAGTGTGAACGTCGTCATCGTTTAAGATTGTTGTGAAGAAAGTGTCCCAGCGTCTATGGGTACGAGTGGTGTGCGGATTTAGCACAAGAAATGGGAAGTCTGTTGACATGTGACTCAGCAAACACTGAGATGGCGTCAATCTTCTACACGTAAGGTGTTTTAAGTAAAAATGTTGAAAGTGTCATTGAGGTAAGTTTGCACTGCGCATGACTAGATTTTCATTAACCTCTGTTTAATCTTAAATTATGAGATTATTTTGTACTTTGGGAGAAAACACTTCCGCTACCGATGACTTGTGACTTGTGATTGGCCAAGGTAGTCCACTCGGTTGTTTACCCTATAGGATAACTTAAGATTACCATAATTCTATAAGTTAATCATACAAATATAATTGAAAATACAAATCCAGACAGGGTTATAATGCAGTCTAAAGGACATTTAGCCTGTTTTGGGTTACAGGCTACAATCAACAGGCAGATGACCATGCAATGATAGCCCCCAGCACAGAATATCTCCAAGAAAACGTCAACAACTGGAACGCAATCTTAACGGCTAATGGAATGCAGATCAACAAGGATAAGACCTAGATCATGTCCCTATCACGAACACCAACAATGTAGATGTAGAATTAGAAGGTCAGATGTTGAAGCAGTGCAGAAATTTAAAATACTTAGGAATAGTGTTTGGTAACCAAAATGATTCAAAATTGGAAATAACTACCCGAATACAGAAATTCAGTAACAATCTATATCTGCTCTACACACTAATGAAAGACAGAAATATACCTTGCAAAGTAAAAACCATAACATACCTAACTATTTCAAAACCAATATTGACTTATGGCCATGAATCATGTACATCGGTATCAAGAACTAGAATCCAACTTCAAGCAGCTGAAATGAAAGCCCTAAGACTCATAAAAGGTGTAACAAGACTGGATAGGCTACGAAATGAAGACATTAGAAGAGGGATGGGAGTGGAGGGGATTCTAGACTTTGTGGAGAGCACAGCTTAGTAGATGGTTTGGACACACCTAAAGAATGGAGGAGGAGCGATATCCTATAAGGTTTTTGGAATGGACACCGGAAGGAAGGAGACCAGTAGGAAGACCAAAAATGAGATGACTACAAAACATAGAGAGGAGTAGAAAGGAGAGGCTCCAGTTTGTGGGAGGTTGATGAGATGAGGCTCTATGAAGATCACCAAGAATGGAAACAGTTCCTGAAGCAAGACGACTGGCAGGCCTGGAGGCCTACCTGGCGTCTGGTGAAAAAGGTGAGAAAGTCTACAGACCTCCAATAGCCTACAGCCATGAGACCTCATACAAGGTTGCAGTCTTAAATTACCATAAGCCTATAAGTAAATAATTACAATAACTGCAACCAGTCCCTATACAAGCTTAGGCTACAGTAGCTCTTCAGTGCCGTCTAGAGCATATACAGTCTATAGGGGAAACAACCAAGTGGACTACGTGGGCCAGTCTTGCCCGCACGTTGACCCACCTTCCAGAAAAAATTATTTAACACGTCCTGACACCGGAGATAGACACCAGTCACCAGTCATCGGTCGTGGAACCAATACCCGAGGACCTCTTAATTTTAATTACATAAGTTTGATAAGTATTTATGATAATATATTTGAAAATATTTGTTGTTGAAAAAGTAACTAGATTCCTGACACAAATATCAACAGTTTTACTATGAACAGTAGCTACGGTGTTGTTCGCACTCTCCTATTTTGCAGTGTTGCCAATTGGTATGTGTTTCCTTCCAAACTGAGTATAAGACTTCCACAAAACCGTGGAGTGGAAATATGTGAAATTAGCATATCTATTTGTAGTATATATACATATTATGTAATAATCATAAAATTGCTCTCATATGTATATATACTACAAATAGATATGCTAATTTCACTTATTTAGAAGAGCGCAAACAACGCTGTAGGTACTGTCCACAGCAAAACTGTTGATATTTGAGTCAGGAATCTAGTTACTTTTTCAACAGCGAATATTTTTAAATAACCATGAATATGTAAAAAATTATACAATTCATGACCTTATACTGCTGTTTAACTATTTATTTAAATTATCTAGCGCACACTTCTTCTTTCTACCAAAAAAATCGTAGTTTCCTTGGCTGTACCACGCGGTTGGTGTCATTGTTGATGATTGTTGTGAAGAAAGTGCCCCAGCGTCAATGGGTATAAGTGGTGGTTGGATTTAGCATAGGAAATGGGAAGTGTGTTGACACAAGCGACTCCGCAAACATTGAGATGGCGATAATCTTCTAAATATTCAGTTGTAAGTAAAAAGTTTGAAAGCGTCATGGAGGTATGTGTGCACTGCATATGGCTAGACTTTCATTAACCTCTGTTTAATCTACAAATATGACCTTAATATCTAACTGGACAAGATACTTGCTTTGAAAGGAGAGTAGAGGTCTCGAGCTCTTGCTCCCACCACCAACAACTCGTGACTGGTGCCCATCTCCGGTGTCAGGACTTGTTAAAGTACTTTTTCGGAGGATGGATCCACATGCGGTGAAAACTGGATCAGCTAGTCCAGTTGGGTGTTTCCCCTAAAGGCAACAAAATGTTGTTTTATTGTGCTGATTTTGTGACGCCAGATAACTCACAATCAATCAATCAATCAATCAATTGTGCTGATTACAACCGCAATCTTGAGTAAGATCAATAAAAGTTCTATTGTTCAAATGTGAGCTGGGAAGGACATGGTATCGATGCTGGAGACGAAAGGGACTGGAAGCGAAAGACGCCATATTAGATTTAAAAACTGCCTTGAAAACATATTTTACGAAGACCCCACATGCTTATTTTAGTTCGTATGGTGCTTTCATATATCACATTATGTTAACGAAACTTCAATCTTTTGAATGGTATGCTTAAAGATGTAATATTATGTTAATTCTATACAATAGCTCTGCCAGCAAGTTATCAAATTTAAGTACTTTTACTAAAAAGAGGGAAGTCCAAGGTTTTGTTTGATATATAAATCTAAGTGGCACTAGGTCTAGAAGTGGTTTAAAAATCAAAATTAAATTGGACCCACCTGAAATAAACTAAGTCCCTCGACTTCATAACTCTCTCAAATTCCTCTTGAGACTGAGCTCTCGTTTGTTTGTTTGTACGTTAAAAACATAGATTATGTCATTATTACATCATCGACTGTATTCTACGTAGCAAGACGTCACAGTCTTTAACCAATGATTATTATCCACATTTTACTTGGGACTAGCATTTTAACAAAACTAGAATCATGTGACTTGAATACCTAATCAGGTGACAGTATTACTAGGAAACTAACACTTTTCGACACTTTTCACACAATTTCCACCGCTAATTTTTCAGTCTTTTGAGAGCCATGAAAGCATGTGAACCTTTAACTTCTGGTGCGGTTTCTCATTTACCATATACTTTGACATCAATTTCTGTAGATTTTCTCCCAAGTTCTTGTCTCATTTGTTATTTAAATTATAAAGATTTTGTTTTGCATTATTGTGGTAACATCAAAAGAATAATAAAGTACTGCCAAGATCACAGTGTTATTAAAAGTGAAAGTGATTATTATAGAGAGCCCGGCACTACATCATTTTTCCGACTGGTGGAAGGCATACGATTGCCTAAATGAGGAGGGATTTCTTCATTTAAGAGTCAACCACTACTTGAACTTTGTGGACCAGCACACTGGAGCTCATACTAATACTACTGAGAGGAGGTGGCGGGATTTGAAGAATCTGTTGCCTAAATACAGTCGTCGAAAGGATCAGTTTGTTTGATATTTGGCTTTTGCCTATTTTAAATGGCATTGTAAAGTATTGGATCATAGGCTCCATGCATTCTTAAAGATGGCAGCTCACCTTTACCCTCCAACCTAAGTAAGTACACAAAGGGTTTTAGGCTGTCTTATATTTAATATGGCTGTGTAATGGGGGTCGCCCCCCCCCCCCCCACCCCCCCCCCCCCCCCCCCCCCCCCCGCTAGGTAAGGATACAGTTACTAGGTTAGGTTAGGTGGTTTGTTTAGGTTAGCTGGTGGCCTTGTCTATTGCTAATTCTATCGTGCCATTATTTGTATGTTAAAACGGATTCTTTAATTCATTCCCCACCCAAAAACCCTGGTTTCCCACTGGGGGTCCCACAAGATTGGAAAGGTTAACAAATAGGGTAAAAATACTATTCCTCCTCAAAACAAAGGTCAGCTTTAGATAAAGCACTAAGTAATTCATCAGAAAATAAAAAAATATTATCAAAATGATTAGTGGCGGAGCTATTGTATAAAATTACCAACTATATTCTTGTTTCACCAATTAAATATAGAATGAATAAGGCTGACATCGTCTGACAAGCCCTTTTAGTCTCTATACATAACCAGTACACAGACAATGTATGGTCACTCTACATTCTGTGCACAGTCTATATAAATTCTATAATCTGTAACCTGAGCTAACTCACCGCATTAACACAGGAATTGTGTTTATAGAATACTGAATCTCAGATGTTTGAATACAGGTACGGCAGTCGATGGCGTCGCTTTGTTTACAATTTGGATGTCTTCTATTTGACGGTATTTATGTTTGTAGTTCTGGTTAAGAAGTGGTTTCGCCTGTTTTCATTTATTCCATCAAGTCAATTGGTGGATGAATTGCGAGCATTCATTAGGAAAATAATTAATAATTTAGGTTTCATTAATCATTCAGGTAATTAAAAAGGTAATTAAGGCAACTGGTGGATTCGGTTGATGATAGTTTGGTTATATGTTTAAGGCGTCGTCTACTAAACACTTTACGTTTGTGGTTCCGGTTTGAATTTAACTGTTTGATTCAAAACCTAACTTGGTAAAAAGTTAAAGTTTATATATACAATTAGTGGGAAAATTAATTAAGAACATATGGTGATTGTTTAACTAGGCGATAATTAGGATAGATGATGATAAGGACTTCAGCCGATGGCACTAGTTTTGATTAGGTGTCGCCTACCAGACACGGTTTTCGTTTGTGGTTATAGTTTGAATTTATTTTATTTTAAAATAGAAAAAAATATAAACAAAAAAGGATAACTATATAAATAGCGTAAAATGAATGAAAAATACTTTCCGGTTGTGGTTCAGGTTTGAATTGACGTTTTAGAGATAAAATGAATGAATAAATAAGGAAAAAATTAGTCAAGCAGTGGAAAATAGATTACCGATAGGGACCTAACGGATGGAACAAATTATTGGAAAACAAAAGTAGGGACCGTTTGTTCGTCCCCACGTAAGTTAGAAAATATTGTTGATCTTTCCCTCAAAAATCATGTTGACATAAATAATTTAATATTGTTGTGCATTTGTGATCGAAAGTTTTATTTTCTACCAACAAATATTTGGTGTGGCAATGAGTAATAACCCTTTTTATCCCACCCCCACTCATCTCAAACTTGTATACGGATTTTTTTTTAAAAACGATATTTACCCAATATCATTTATACTCTTGTAAAGTGGTAGCTATAGATATGTTGATAACTGGTTACGCCCATGATAACGTGGTGGTACCTATAATAATCTAGTATGCCATGCAATTGCTCGGCAATAGCTTCTGGAATTATCAGGAAACTCGTCAGTTGTAGGAAATTTATTGTGCTTCTTGTAAGGTTTTGCCACCGTCATGAAAATTATACTGATTGTAAAGTTAAGTAAAAGATGCCCTTTTTTTTCGGTTTAGGGAAATATAGATGATATTACCCCATGCTTATGTTTTCAAAGTTATTCCCTATTATGAACATTCGAGATTTCATATGAATCATAAGATAGTCAATCATTTTGGTTTATTGCACTTCTTGGGCGTCATATATTTCCCATTAATTTTACATTATGTATTTGCCAAATATCTTTCATAGATGCACTTGTTGACAAGCTTGATACATAATTCTTCCATGATGATATTTTCTCAGATATTACAAGTTTTCGGAATCAGGCATCATTATTATATAATGGTTTGATGTAATTGATTGTTATGTTGATTACAACTATTTGTTGAGAAAGTTTGTATTGTTGGGCAATTTGTCAAGGGCTTTGAGCTGTGCCTAAAGTCTGCTAAGATTTCGACTTACAGTTGATAAGGTTGGAGTTCACCATTGGGTGGGGTGGGCAGGGGATTTTTTTTTTCTTTTTTGTCTGGCCTTGTTTTAGGTATGCTTTTATCAACAAAATTTATCATGAAACCTGTGAAAAACTCACATTTGTATTGTGGTTTTGGTTATGTGGAAATCGTGGTATAATTCTGGTATGTAGATTATAAATGTCCCACTCTGCTTTTTGGATATCATATTTTACAGGTGGCAATATTTTATAAATATTTAAATAATCAAGGACAATGGGGGAGTGTCACTGGTATATATGAGTCATCCAGGACATTCCACTCAAGTCTTTCAGCTAAGTCGACTGAGAACAACGAGATCTCTACCGAAGAAAAGGTTAAGTGGGTATTGGAGAAGTAAGTTGGCACGTCACTTTCATTTAAGCATCTTATGTCATGTTCCAATTCGTATTTCACTATGTCTGTTCCTGGTGAATCAGCAGGGTGACTGTTACCCCAAAGGGGACTATGAGCTTTAAAATCTCCTACTATAAGTAGGGGTTCGTGCATATTATTAATTAATGCTGGTGGA
This sequence comes from Macrobrachium nipponense, assembly GCF_015104395.2. NCBI lineage: Eukaryota > Metazoa > Arthropoda > Malacostraca > Decapoda > Palaemonidae > Macrobrachium > Macrobrachium nipponense. The sequence goes on along the minus strand of NC_087222.1, from coordinate 4,637,709 downwards.
TCACTGAAATTCGAATTAAAATTTGGTTGGTTGTACAAGTTACAAATTGTGATCATATTTTCATTTGGTAAATATAATTTGATAGCTGTTATCTGATGTGATTATGATGGTATGTTTAGAAGTTCATAGGTGATACTACTATGAACATATATTACTGTGCCTAGTTTTCCACCATCAGTTGGTGAATAACAAGCAGTTTTGTATTGTCGAATGTTTGTATGGTTAGATCCCATGTGTTGTAGGTGTATACATATTGGATTGTGGTCTGGTAGGAGTCTTTGTCATTAACCCAAACATAGTTGGGTTAAAAGGCCATTTATATTCCATTGAATAATTTTATATTCCCTTTTTTGGAGGAATTGGCGTTAAATTCTGTAAATTGATGACCGATTTTACTTTGCCTCCAAGTTTATATGCGTTTGAACCGGTTTTTTTGTTTTTTTTTAATTGTTGTATTTGTATGTTGGCTATTAGATTCGGCAGTCGTTTGTTTTTCATAATTAAATATTAATAAACCTATTTTTTATTTTATAACTTCCTTTTTGTATTGTAAGGATTCAGAACATAATTCAGTGTCATGTTGGTGTGTTAAAGGGCATTTTCTTAATTTAACAAAATTGTCAATGCAATTTCGTGTTGTGTCCTCTGTCTTGGTGGTTACTATACTCTGTTTTTTTCCATCTGTCCATCCGCCTGTGGTGTTTTTGCATGGTAACACTGCATCCTGGGCTTTAAATAGTATTCAACTATGTCAAAGTTTTTGTAAAATAAAAGGGTGTACATTTGCAACTGAAAAGTGTAATTTTAATAATTTACTGTATGCAAGAATTACACCTTTCATATTCGAAATAGGATTTTATTTAAAGCCCGGGACGCAGTGTTACCATGTGCAAACACCACAGGTAGGTGGACAGATGGAAAAAAAAACAGAGTATAGTTGGTTATAAGCACCTGTGAAGCACTCATTACAACCACAAGACGAAGCATGTTTGGTGTTGTTAGTTATTGGTTCATAAGTATTTGATCTTGTAGCTTTAGAAATTTCTGATTTTGTAAGTCTATTGGTCCTTTTCTGTAGTGATAAGGGATGTTTGGTTTGAGGGTTTATTTGGTTTATTGTTTTTGTTTGTTTGTATGGTGCTTTTACGTTGCATGGAACCATAGGTTATTCAGCAACGGGACCAACGGCTTTACGTGACTTCCGAACCACGTCAGGAGTGAACTTCTATCGCCAATTTGGTTTATTGTTATTAGTGGCATATTTGAGCCTTAGGCTATCATCAGTATTGTCCTTTGGGTATTGTAAAGAGTGAGTGATTCTTTAGTGTCCAAATGTTGGTTGTATGATTGGGATTGAGGGTAACTGCGTATTTCCACTTGTGATGAGGTTAATACAATGTCTTGTTTAAAATGTTCTCCTGGTGTAGCTGAAGTTTCTTTGAATTGATTGTGATTTTCAATATTCAATTTTTTCCCTTAGGTGGGGTTCATTCCAGTATTCCCTTCTTTTTGTCAGTTCAATTATTATTTGCTTCCTCTTCCATTGGAAATTCTTTTCCATTGATAACCGAATCTTGAATGTTAGTAGGTATTGGTGGATATATTATCATGCTTATTTTGGGGTTCAGAATTATTGATATGAGAATTAGCTTGTATGCTTATATTATCGTTTGTTATCGACATTTTGATTTTTAGTTACATTTGCGAAAGAGTGGTTTTTAGATGGATTATTGACCCCTCTTACTTTTAGCTCGAGTCTAGTTTCCTTGACTGACATTCCTGTATTAACAACTGAAGCTCTGTCTTGTATTGGTAAAAGGAGCATTCCTTAGATATAGCGTGATGGGATGGTCCACAGTCGATACATTTTGGGGACTTACATTTCCAATTAGTGGTATGGGTGTGTGATGCGCATACTGCTCATATTGCCTTTTTACAATATTTTTTTAATTAATGTTGCAATTCAAGAAGTCATGAATCGTCTTGACTTGAATCGACTCGACTCGCTTTGTGTGATCACAGCCTGAGGCTGTGATGAGTCGTGGGTTTGCATAATTGAAATCACAAATCACATGACATATTAAACAAAACAGTATCACAAAACAATCACACAGGAAATACCAGGATTGGTGAGACGCGCTGAGGAAAACCAGTGCATCTTGACCAATGGCCAGAAGGTAACTCTGCGTTGCCAGGCAGAAGGGTGGGACTACCCACCTTACTGCCAGTAGTTAACTACCTAACACCCTTGTTAATAATTGAACAGTTGGTATATTGCACTGAAGGTATTTCCATTGGTAAAGATCGAGGGTTTGGATTCGGGTAAGAACAATTTGCTATTTTTAGTCCATCCTTAACATCAGTGGTTGCCAACCTTTCGAACTTCACGAATCACCAAATGTATCATTTTAAATTTGGTGGACCACTAATATGAATTTTTTAAGAAAAGGAAAATGCATTTATATAATAATAATAAAACTTTTATTTTATTAATATGAAATGCACGTATCAAATATAACAAAGTTATAGTTGAATTAACTAAAAAAATTAAGTTTACTCAAATATTACACATTTTTTGGTTGATATTTGGTCACTGCAGGGATGTTGACTGTCATTCTCAAAGACTCAAACCCAAACATTTTGAAAGGTATTTTGTACTTTGAAGCAATAGGAATACAATACTTGTTCAATACGGATATGAAACAGATAGAACATGTTCAGTTTTATTTGATATGCGTTTTACGTACATTACATCAGGATAAATTCATATTTATGGTGTTTAATTTATTGTAATTAATAATGCTGTTTTTTTTCTGCTAAATGTTGGATCAAAATTTATAATGCTAAATCGCCATAGCATTAAAAATGCTAAATTGGTAGCACTGGGCTCTCTGTATTCTGTACAATTTGTATCAGGGTTGCCTGAAAAGGATTAAGACAACATAAAAATTGAAATAATGTCCCAATTTTTCTGCGGACCATCAAATTTTTTCACGGACCAACGGTTCGCGATTGCTGCTTTAGATGACAATTGTATTCCTGTGTTTTGAAAAATGTACAGTTTAATTCCTTTCTAGGATAAGCTCTCGAAGAAGATGATTAGTTCTCCTGTCATGGGAAAATCTGTTTGTTTTTATTCACTACAAGGTTACTTTAATGGTAGCTATTATAAGTAAACAGTAGTACACCATAAACTGATACTAATACATCAATATTTACTTGAAACTGGAAAAAAAAAAATGGGAAAAAAAAAAAAAAAAATTTTTTTTTTTTAGTTGCAAAAATGTTTCAGGATAGGGTTTATTGAGTGTACAAAAATACAACTGTTTTTGATACACAGGAGCATGTTAGCTTATCACATCCTGTAAGGTAATCCCAATAGTATTTGATACCACACAGGAGAAACAAAAGCATTACTGTAGAAGGTAACACTGAAAAGTGATCAAGTTGACAAAACAAGACTCATCATACTGAGGAATTACATAAGGTCTCTAGTGCATACAAACCAAACACACCCAACACTTATTCTCTGCACTGATCAGGTACACGAGATACACACCATCACTAGGGCTTACATACAAGATATGCATAACAGTCACTGGTTTCTTCAATTAATGGACTAAGTGAGGACTTATGAAATAAATGTCCAAGAAGGACCTTATGCTGTAATGGTGTGTGGTCACTTTGATGGCAGTTTATATTTCACCTGTATCTAGTGAGGGCTGGCATTCTAATCGTTTCATTTTTTTTGTTAAGAGCAAGTTCCTACTATGTTGAACTATCCTGCAAGACTCAACGACCCGCCTGGCACAGAAATGAGTCGAGGGGACGGTTTTATCCTGGTCGGTACCTTTCCAACATCTTTGTTCATTATAATTTGTCATTTTCTCCAGCATGGATTTTCATATGAGCTGTAAGATGTGATTTCTTGGCAAATGCTTTCCCACAGTCGTTGCACATGAATGGCTTCCCTCCAGAATGGATTCTCGTATGAATTGCAAGATCTGATTTCTGGGAAAATGCTTTCCCACATTCCTCGCACATGAATGGTTTCTCTCCAGTGTGGATTCTCGTATGAATTATAAGACTTGCTTTACGGGAAAATGCTTTCCCACATTCTTGGCACATGAATGGCTTTTCTCCAGTGTGGATTCTCATATGAACTATAAGATTATTCTTCATGGAAAATGCTTTCCCACATTCTTGGCACATGAATGGCTTTTCTCCAGTATGTATTCTCATATGAATTGTAAGATCTGGTTTCTGGGAAAATGCTTTTCCACATTCCTTGCACTCGAATGGCTTCTCTCCAGTGTGAATTCTCATATGAACTGTAAGATTATGTCTCATGGAAAATGCTTTCCCACATTTCTTGCACATGAATGGCTTCTCTCCACTGTGGATTCTCATATGAACTATAAAATTATGTTTCAAGGAAAATGCCTTCCCACATTCATCACACAAGAATGTTTTCTCTCTGGTAGGATTTGTGATATCACTTGTAAGATTAATTTCATTGTAAAATACCTTCTCACAGTCAGTAGATCTGGAAAGACTTCTCTCCATTGTGACAATTCCCCTTCTTCTTGTTTTACTTTCTTTTTGCAAGTTAGTGAATCCTTTTCATCCACTACTGAATTCATTTCACATGAATATTCTTCCTCTTCATTAGATTTGCAGAATACCTCTGGCTCTATTTTGATGTCCATCAGTGGATCCAGAGACAAAAAGTCATCATCACTGGTTTCACTAAAGGCAGCCAAGTTGCTGTTTTCTTGATTTATGGAAGGCAATGACAATACACCTTCAGTTTCACTTTTCAAAGGTAATTCTACAGAATGTTCTGGATTCATTTTAGCCTTTTGTCCTGTCCTCTTCTGTACTGACAATGTGTTCATATGGCGTATGAGGTTTTGTTTTAGGGAAAATGCTTTCCCACACTCGTTGCACACGAACGGCTTTACTCCTCCCCAGTAAATGCATTTTCTCATATGATATGGTAAGATGATGTTTCATGGAAAATGCTTTCCCACCCCATGCCTTGCATATGAATGCTTCTCTCCAGTATGAAGTTTCATATGACGTGCAAGATTATGCTTCATGGAAAATGCCTTTCTCCCGCATTCCTTGCATATGAAAGGGTCTCTCTGGTAGGTTTTGTGATATGACTTGTAAGATTAACTTTTTTGTAAAATGGGTTTTTCACAGTCAGTGTACCTGAATCCTTCTCCTCATTGTGACTATTCATTCTTCTTGTTCTATTTCCTTTTTGCAAGGTAGTGGATCTTTTTCGTTCACTACAGAATTCATTCCATATGAAAAAAAATATTCACCATCTTCATTAGACTCACAGAATACCTCTGGCTCTATTTTGATGTCCATCAATGGATCCATAGACAAAAAGTTACTATCACTGGTTTCACTAAAGGCAGTCAAGTTGCTGTTTTCTTGATTTATGGAAGGTAGTGATAATGTACCTTCACTTTCACTTTTCATCATTTTAGCCTTTTGTCCTGCCCTGTTCTGTAAATGACAATGTATTTAACTGACAAGTCTTAACACAAAATTGTTTACAAAAGATTATTCAATAAATCTGTTATAAATTAAGTAAAATATCTCAAAGGACTACAACCAGATTTCACTAATGATGCATGAATCTAATATTTAGAACAGATGTTATTTGCTGTTGTTGTTGTAATGCTGTTCTCTTACACTTTAAGAGCTGCTATTGGTAATATTACATGTAGTACCATTAACCACACAAACATTCCCAAAATCTATCTCAATGCTGCTCAAAACTGATGAAGGAAGGAAGTTCTTCTGAGGGAGAATCTGAAATCAAGAATGCAACACAGAGTTAGGAAACATAATGCCAGAATGAAGAAGCAAAAATAATAAACAAAATTTAATTCAGTCCCCGATATAAAGGTCTCAGGCCAATTACCAAGGTGTGCATTTAACAGTAGTATCCAAATATTAATTCAAATCTAAACAAATGTTGTCTAGAAAACAGCACCAAATCATTCCTGGGACAACAATGCAACCATACATTAACAGTTAAAATTGACTCCCACCCTCTTACATACATAAACCTTCTTAGCTTAACATTACAGTATTACTTATGAACATATCAACAAATCAAAGGCCAAGAATAGAAAATGCAAGAGACCAGCATCAGAATTGTATGGGTAAGAGCAAGAAGGGTGTACAGTAAAAGGGATTTGATGAAGGAAAAATCTATTTCTTGGGGAAGACCTGTGTCGCCCGGTGACACCCTCGCGCGAGCACCCTAAGGGTGTCGGGTATAAAGTACAAGGCGAAGTGAAAGCCACTATTCACAGGTCTTCTACCAATTAGAGGTTTCCTTTCCTAAAATCCCTCTCATGGGATTGGGCCGTTTTTGCAACGGCCCCCCACACCTTCCCTCTAGCTACCGCTACTACTACCCGATCCTAGCGCCATCTGCAATCCTGGTTTTTAGACCCGTTTTGGCTTGGATTCGTATAGGAATGGGGAACCCAATTAGAAGGGCTGGGTTCACCAGGCGACACAGGTCTTCCCCCAGAAATAGATTTTTCCTTCGTCAAAATCCCTTTTCTGGGTTCGACCTGTGTTTGCCTGTGAAAAGTTATTAGAGAATGCCTATCCAAGCCTCATAAATACTACATATTCTTGTAAGGAAGGAGCTAATGAAAATGATATTGTTAAGATACAATAAAGTTTTGTACATACTTACCTGGCAGATATATACTTAGCTATAGACTCGGTCGTCCCGACAGGAATTTCAAAACTCGCGGCACACGCGACAGGTAGGTCAGGTGATCCACCATTCCCGCCGCTGGGTGGCGGGGTCTGGAACTATTCCCGTTTTCTAAGCCATAATTTCTCTTACACCTGTCTCCTGAGGGGAGGCTGGGTGGGCCATTAATCGTATATATCTGCCAGGTAAGTATGTACAAAACTTTATTGTATCTTAACAATATCATTTTTGTACAAGTAACTTACCCAGCAGATATATACTTAGCTGATTGGCACCCTTGGTGGCGGGCAAGAGACAGCTAAAAACAAAATAATACTTAAACTAAATACATTAAAAAAACGGGAAAAAAAAACAACCTATGTTCTTGGATAACATAATCCATTAGTTCCTACCTTATTGGGCTGAAGACTTCATGACTACTGTCGATGAGTCTGCTTGCCTCAAGAGTTTCAACGAGGAATGAACCTATGGTTTGAATAACTCTTTGGATCGGTGTCAATGGGGGCTAGCCCCGCTTACGCGACAGAGCCTATACTGGATCGTACCAATGGGGGCTGACCCACTTACATGGTAGAGCCTTGACCTTTTGTCATATCAATGGAGACTCGCCCTCTTACATGACAGAGTTAAGGTTATTAAACAAATCACAAAGAGCACTGAAGCCAATCCCGATCACCTGACCATGTTAGTCTTGTTACAATCTATGAATTGTAAGAGGGTTCCTATTCCCTCTGACAATTAACCAATAAAAACAACCACCAATAAACATTAATTTAAGCCTTAAACTAAATAGGAAGGATTAGCCTCAGCCCCTTCTCCCAGCACTGAATTCGCCGAAACATACGCTCCCAGAGCAAAGCACTTTTCGTACGAAATTTTAACATCTCTTAGGTAATTCGAGGCGAACACCGAACTTACATCTCCAAAATGTCGACTCTATAAGAGCCTGAAGCGACCATGTTTTGTGAAATGCCATCGACGTAGCTATGGCTCTCACTCATGCGCTCTCACTCTGAGAACCTTGAAATGCTCTTCTTCGCATTTAAGGTGAGCTTCCCTTATTACATCTTTTATGAAGAATGTAAGGGCGTTCTTAGAAATCGCTCTTTTCGGATCTCTTACAGAGCACCAAAGACTTTCTTCTGTACCTTTCAGCAACTTCTTCTTCTCCAGGTAGAACTTGAGTGCCCTGACTGGACACAAAGTCCTTTCTAGTTCTCTCCTTAATGAAGATATTCCTTTTATCTCAAAGCTTCTTGGCCAAGGCTTGAGGGATTTTTTCCCATTTTTTCGCTAGAAAAAATGGTTGAAAGGAGCAAATCGCTGAATCTTTCTTAAACCCCACTTTACCTTCCAAAGCTTGCAACTCGCTCACTCTCTTGGCTGTTGCTAACGCAAAAAAAAAAGGAATAAAGACTTCTTGTTAAGTCCCTAAACGAAGCTGCGTGCGACGGTACGAATTTTTCCGACATTAGGAACTGAGGACCACATCCAAGTTCCAGCTAGGCTTCTTGATTACATGTTCTTTCGTGGTCTCAAAAGACCTTATAAGGTCATGAAGATCTTTATTGTTTGTCAGATCTATTCCTCTATGTCGAAAAACGGAGGCCAGCATACTTCTGTAACCCTTCACTGTTGAAACTGCCAGGTTACAGTCTTTTCTCAAATATAGGAGAAAATCTGCGATTTCAGTTACAGAGGTACTGGAGGAGGATATTTTCTTTTCCCTACACCATCTTCTAAAACAACTCCACTTCGACTGATATACTTTAGAAGTGGAGACTCTTCTGGCTCTTGCAATAGCCTTCGCCACTTCTCGTGAAAAGCCCTTGCTCTGACAAGTCCTTCGACAGTCTGAAGGCGGTCAGACTTAGAGCGGGGAGGTTTTTGTGAAACCTGTCGAAGTGGGGTTGTTTGAGAAGATCGTTCCTTAGAGGAAGCGATCTTGGAAAAATCCACTAACCACTCCAGCACCTCTGTGAAACCAATCGAGAGCCGGCCAAAAGGGAGCGATGAGGGTCATTCTTGTTCCTTCCGAGCAAGCGAACTTCCTCAACACTTCTCCTACTATCTTGAAAGGAGGGAAGGCGTACGCGTCCAAGCCCGTATCCAATCTAGCAGAAAGCTGTCTACTGCTACTGCTTGAGGATCCGAGATCGGGGAGCAATAGGTTTCTAATCTGTGGTTCTTGTTGGTCGCGAACAGGTCTATATTGGGCCTTCCCCACAGATGCCACAGTTGTTGGCAAATCTGAGGATTGAGAGTCCATTCCGGGGTGGAGGACTTGATCTTTTCTGCTTAAACAGATCTGCCCGGACATTTTTCTCTCCCTGTACAAACCTTGTGAGGAGAGAGATCTTCCTTTCCTTTCAGTGCCCAAATCAGCAGATCCTTTGCTGATTCGTACAGGGAAAAGGAATGCGTCCCCCCTTGCTTCTTTATAGAAGCGAGGGCTGTTGTGTGTCCGAGTGAATCTGAATCCCCAGACCTGAGACCTGTCCTCGAAATGAAACCAAAGCTAGATGAATGGCAGTTAGCTCTTTCTTGTTGATGTGCCAGGACACTTGTTCTCCTTCCCAAATGCCTGACACTTCTTGCGAACCTAGGGTCGCTCCCCACCCTGAATCTGAGGCGTCTGCAAACAACGCTAGGCGCGGGTTCTGTAAGCGAAGGGAGATTCCTTTGCTTAGTTTCTGTGGATCTAACCACCAACGGATATTCTCCTTGATCCGTTTCGAGATGGAAAAGTCTCTCCCAGATTGTTGGATTTCCAATCCACTTCTCCTTCAGATAAAATTGAAGGGGTCGTAGGTGAAGTCTTCCTAAGGAAACGAACTGTTCCATCGGAGGAGAGGGTCCCCAGCAAGCTCATCCATTCCCTCGCGGAACAATGTTCTTTCCTTAAGAAGACTGACACCTTTCCTAGGCAGCGTTCTCTCCTTCCTGCGAAGGGAATACGCTAGAAAATCCCGAGAATCCATCTGAATCCCCAGATAGACAATACTTTGCTGCGGGGAGTCAAGCATGGATTTCTCGGATTTGATCTAACTAAAAGGTCCTAAGGACTTTGTCAACTTTAGAGTCACCCTAAAAGGTCCCCCATCCGACATGTTTTTTTCTCCCGATGGGCTCTTAATTAGCCAATCGTCCAGATATAACGAGATCCTGATCCCTTCCAGATGTAGCCAATAAGCTACATTCTTCATGATGTCCGTAAAGACTTGAGGGGCAGTCGAAAGTCCGAAGCACATCGCTCGGAACTGGAACACTTTCCCTTGGAACATGAACCTCAGATATTTCCCTTGCTGCCGGATGAATTGGCACATGGAAATACGCATCCTGAAGGTCCAGGGACCACCATCCAGTCCCCTGGACGAAGAGCAGATAGAACAGAGGAAGACGTCTCCATTGAAAATTTCTTCTTCAAGACAAAGAAATTCAGGGCACTGACGTCTAGAACTGGTCTCCATCCCCCCGATGCTTTCGGTACCAGAAATAGCCGATTGTAGAATCCTGGGGACTGGAGATCTTGAACCAGTTCTACCGCTTCCTTGGAAATCATCTGTTCCACTGCTTGCAACATAGCAAGCTTTCGGACCGGATCCGAGTATCTGGCGGTTAACTCCCTTGGAGTTGTCGTCAAGGGAGGATTTTCCCTGAAGGGGATTAAGTATCCTTTTTTCAGGATAGAGAGGGACCAGGAGTCCGCTCCCTTCTGCGCCCAGACTTTGGCAAAGTGGAGTAGCCTGGCGCCTACTTTCGTCTGGAGGACTTGCTGTTCATCTAGACTTCCCGAAGGACCTTCTAGATGGTCTACTCTTTCTCTCTGGTCTTCGACCTCTAAGAGGGGCTCTAGAAGAGGAGGCCCCTCGAAAGGGCTGAACAAAAGAGGGTCTCTCTTTCTTCTCTATCGGCACTGCCGGCCTAAACTTCTTGGCTGAGTGCGTGAGGAGATCTGAGTTGCCTTCTCCGTAAGAGATTTCGAAAACCTCTCTATAACCGTCTCTTGTGGAAAAAGGTGCGGGGATAAAGGAGCAAAAAGAAGAGATGTCCTTTGCAAGGGGTGATACTGCTCTTGCTTAAGAAACGAGCTAAAGACAGATCTCTTCTTCAAAAAACTCCCGTTCCAAAAAGAGAGGCAACTTCCACAGAACCGTCCATGACCGCTCTGTCCAGGCAAGCCAGGACGCTCGAAAGTTCCTCCATGGAAACAAAGTCCGTGTCCTGAGCTCTCTTCGCTAATGCTCCTAACGCCCCAGTCCATAAAATTGAAGACTTCTAGGGTTTTAAAGAGGCCCTTTAGAAGGTGGTCCAGCTCACACATGCCCCAAGTCGCCTTAGCAGACAGCAACGACTTCCTCCTAGAAGAGTCCAACTAAGGACGCAAAATCCGCATCCGCGGAAGAAGGCAGACCTAACCCCATCGGCTCTTGGTCTCGTTACCACCTTCCTGGTTTGCCTGTTAACTTGGAAGGCGGGCAGGAAAAAAACTGTCTTGCCCGCTTCCCTTCTGGAAGTCAACCACTCTGAAAAAGTTTTCAATGCCTTTTTCATACAAAGAGCGGGGCGCATCTTAACGAAGGAAGACGATTTGAGAGCTTTAGTGCTGGACATCAACGATCCTGGTGAACGGAGGGTCCGCAGGATGAAGGGCGGGAGTCTCCGAACTCCTTTAGCAGCAAAAGAGAAAGTCTCTTGTAGTCCGAAACTGCTACATCTACAGGCTCTTCGTCTTCCGATACCTGGTCCAACTGATCTACAGAAGGAGATCGTTTTGGAGTGGGTCTGGCTCTTCCCGGGAGAAGAACTCCTTTCCCGAGAAGGGGAGCGCGGAACATAAGCACTCCTATACGAAGAGTGAGGCTCCTGTCTGTCGGAGCAACACTCTTGTGCCTACTAGACTCTTGTTGTCTAGGTTCGCCGGGTTCGTGGCGCTTGCTAGGCTCCTGGCGTCCTGATTCAGGGCGCTTGAAAAGATCCCCGCGTCCTGATTCCTGACGCTTAACAGGCGCTTGGCGCCCTAACACTTGACGCCTAACGTACTCCTGGCGTCCTGTTTTCTGGCGTCCTAACTCCTGGCGCCCTGACTCCTGACGCCCTGACTCCTGGCGCCCTGACCTCCTGGCGCCCTGACTCCTGGCGCCCTGACTCCTGGTGCCCTGACTCATGGCGTCCTGGCTCATAGCGTCCTGATTCCTGCCTTCTAGCAGAATCCTGACGTCTGAATCCAGCGTTCTAAGAGGCTCTTGACGTCCTTTCTTGCGTCTTGCTGCCTCTTTGCGCCTGTCTGGCTCCTGGTCCTGAAGACCCAAGGGATCCTGATACCTAAATCGGTTTTTCCGGTTCCTTGTAGCTAAACCGATCGAGACTTCATGCTCGATGCGCTGTGGTCTAAGAGGACGCTTCGGGGAAGCCAGCCTATAGGGCGAAAGGGCTCTTCTCTCAGGAGAACAACTCCTATCCGACGAGTCCCTTGACGAAGGCGATAAACGCCCTGGAGATCGTGAGAGTTTCTCTCCTATACGAAGAAGGACGCTTAGCGGAAACTCTTAACAGGGAGCGAGACATCCTTCCTCCTTGTAGAGTCCTTAGCAAAAGAGCCTACGAGCGACGCTAACTGCTCTTGCAGATTAACCAACCAAAAACTTCTTGGTCGGATCCTGAAGAGCAGGCTCCTCTTGTCTAGTCCGCCTCTTAGGTCCCGAAGGCCAATCCTCGGAAAACGCTCTGGCTGGAGTCAGCAGCGTCTCCTTTAGGCGCCTTCCAGGCTCTCTTCAAAGGGCGCGAACGGGAGGCCGAACTCCATCCTCGTTTAGGAGAGGAAGAGTCTGAGGCCGAAAAACACTCCTTTAGGACGCCTTTTCTGCCGGCAATCCGAGGCAGCCTGGGACTTCACAACAGGATCTGCCGAAGGGACGCCTGACCGTTGGGATGTTCTGCATCCTCCCTGCGGGCTTTCGACATTCCTCCTCCCCTGGGTTTCACCTGGGAGTTTGGAAGAGGTTCTAGGCCTAGGAGCAATGAGGAACCGGTCAGACGCCCCCTCCACTGCACTGGGGACACTGCACAAGTCACTATCACCACTCTTACCTTGGTTTAGAGCTCGTAGCTGAGCTTGAAGTTTCTTAATTGAAGCTTTTACATTTTCCCTCTCTGATGAAGAATCTTTGGATTCAGAACAGGGAGAAGCAGCTGAGGCTAAGGGAAAATTGTTAGATGGAGAGTTAATTTCTTGTTCTAAGGAGCAAGATCTACTTGATGACCTAGCTGAAGCCTTCCTCACTCTATCTCTCTCAAGCTTCCTAACATATGATGATAATTCCTTCCATTCAAGCTCCGTAAGGGTTCTCGCATTCCACACGGTGTTTTTAATAAAAAAGAACATCATTCTCCCTGCATTTAGCGCAAATACTATGCGGATCTAATGCCGATTTAGGCAGCCTAACCTTACAGTCTTCCCTACTGCAAACTCTAAACATAGGTGAAGCCTTAGCGTCAGACATCGTGAAAGAGTAGTCAAAACCAAAGTCGAAAAACAGTCCACAAAAAGCGTATGCCAAGCCAGAGAAAAAACAGAATACGTCACCAAAAAACCAATCCAAATTCTCGGCAAACGAGTTGAAATCCAAGATGGAGGAACGAACAATAGGTGTTGTCCGTTCAACCGACAGAGAAATTATGGCTTAGAAAACGGGAATAGTTCCAGACCCCGCCACCCAGCGGCGGGAATGGTGGATCACCTGACCTACCTGTCGCGTGTGCCGCGAGTTTTGAAATTCTGTCGGGACGACCGAGTCTATAGCTAAGTATATATCTGCTGGGTAAGTTACTTGTACAAAATCTAAGGTTCATTTCAACTTAAATTTACTTACTTAATATTTACACTAGGTCCATTTAAATTTAAATTTACTTACTACTTAGACTAAGACTTAAGCTATGACTTAGAAACAGTAATAACATGAAGATATCATACAAATGACAAGATATTTAGTCAATATCACATTCCTAGGATATGTACAGTGTGGTCCATAACATAATTGTGGACAAAATAATCTATGTACAATCTTTGGTGGCAGGATGACGCCCAGGCCCTCCAAACCCAGAGGAAAGAGGTATAGAGGGGAGTACGAGCGAGGCACGTAGGAAGGAGAGAGTGTCAGGAAGGAGGAAGGGGTAAGGAGAAGAATGATAAGATTCATAATTCGGGGGAGACTATGCTCCCTGCAGCAATTGCTGGGAATTTAAGGGCTTCTAAGTTCTTTAAATAGTGGTGCTTAAAAACTACTGGAGATTTCCAACCCGTATATCTCTTCAGGTCCACAAAATTCATATTTTGAAAGTAATTAATGGAGGTAGCCACCACTCGGATATCATGGACATGTGGGACTGAATCCGGGTTGGCTTGTTTGATAAAGTAGAGTATTTGTTGTCTAATACCTATAAGAGAAATAGTGGCGCCTTTTTCTCTAATGAAAAGAGGACCTGACGATGTTGCAGAGGTTCTGGCTAAGAAGGATCTAAGGGTAGTGACAGGGCATAATGATGTGTCCTGTGTCAAAGGGATGATTTTCCATGGAACCCATCTATTTTGTGGGTCCTCATTCTTAGCCAGGAAGCTTCGGTCTGAGGATAGTAGTACTTCTCCTGACAGGAGGAATTCTATGTGGTCTGGATTTTGTGAGAGAGCCGAGAGATCAGATATTCTGGCGCTGAAGGCCATAGCCATTAGGAATGAAGTTTTCCTTAGTAGGGTTATATATTAGCATGTTTCATTGTTAGTGTCTGAGGCCAGTTTGAGTACATCATTCAAGAACCAAGTGACCATATGAGGGCAGTCAGTTGGTCTTAGGTGGGCACATGCTCTCGGAATGGAGGAGAAGTATGTATCTGACAAGTTAATATCAAAGCTGATCTGAAAAATTTTCTTCAAGGCTGACTTGATTATTGTAATGATACTGGCGGCTAGGCCTTTCACGAATAGGGTTCTGAAGAATGAAATTGCCAGATTAGTAGTCATTTTGTGGGCCTCTGATTCCTTCAGGAATTTGGCCAACTTTTGACAGCCGAATCATATTGCCTGAGAGTTGAATCTCTTTTATCTGATTCTACAAATACAATGTTACATGGATCGATACTCGCACCTTTTTTGGGCTGCAAACTTCATGAAGTCCATCAAGTTAGGGCATTCAGAATTCTTGAGGAAGCTGACAGAGTTTGAGTTTGTGCTATCTGTGTCAGTTTCAGGCGAGGGATCCGTTTAGGTCGGAGCTTCAGTTCTAGAAGAAGCGGAAACCAGTTGTTTTTCGGCCAATTGGGTACCACTAATGCTACTTGAACTGTGAAGGATCGTAGTTTGCGCAAGACCTTCATCAGAAGATTCACCGGAGGAAATAGATAAATCTTCTGCCAGTTGTTCCAATCTATGGTCATCGCGTTTGTGCCATAGGCTAGAGGGTCCAGGTTGGGTGCCACGTAACATGGCAGCTTGTGGTTGGATTCTGTGGCGAATAAGTCCACTTGGAAGTCCGGGATTTGGTTGCAAATCCACTGGAATGAGTTCTTGTCCAGGGACCACTCTGATTCTAGTGGAGTAGTCCTGGAGAGTGCGTCCGCTATCACGTTCTTGACTCCTGCCAGCTGGGTTGCTGACAGGTGCCAATGATTTTCCGCTGCTAACGAAAATATTGCAATCAGTAAGTGATTCAGTTTGCTTGACCTGGAACCTCCTCTGTTTATGCAGTGTACCACCACTAGGCTGTCCGAAACTATCCTCACATGGCTGTTCTTGGCCAGAGTTAGTCGCTTTAAGGTTAGGAAAACTGCCATAGCTTCTAGCACATTGATGTGGAACTGGTGGAATGTCTCCAACCATATTCCTTGAGTCTTCTTGAACTGCGAGTATCCCCCCCAGCCACTCAGTGACGTGTCTGTATGAATTGTCAAAGACGGCGGAGGGAATTGCAGTGGTACTGCCTTGGATAAGTTCCTGTGCTTCATCCATGGGCGAAGCCTTTTTGCTAGAATGGGTGGAATCAATGAAACTTTGTCTCTGAGATTGATGTTGGCTCTCTTTCTCCAGACTCGATTGACATCCTTCAATCTGGCTCTTAGTAGGATGTCTGTTTGATGCAAATTGCAGCAAACCGAGGATTCTCTCTTGGGAACGACGAGAGGCCCTCTTGTTCCTGAGGAACCGTTTTGTAGCTGTCGCTATCTGCTTGGCCTTCCTGGGTGGAAGGGATAGCCTGTGTTATATTAGGTACCCTTGGATTCCCATCATTGAAAGTGGGAAGCCGGTTCCAGCCATGATATCTCTCTGTTTATCTGGAAGCGCAGAAACTCCAGGAGTTCTATTACTCTGGCTGTCGACCTGCGGCATTCCTTGACGCTGGCTGCCCAGATGAGCCAGTCGTCTAGATAGGTTACCAACATGATCCCCTTGGATTATAGTCTCTCCTAGCTTGGTGAATATCCTGGGTGCAATGTTGAGCCCGAATGGCATCACCCTAAATGAATAAGCTTTGTTCCCTAGCCTGAAGCCTAGGTACGGGGAGAAGTTCCTTGCTATCGGAACATGATAGTAAGCGTCTGTAAGATCTATAGAGGTGGTGACGGCCCCACGGGGAAGTAAGGTCTGCACCTGCGAGACTGTCAGCATACGGAATTTGTCGCAAAGAATGTATGAATTGTGCCTTAACAAGTCCAGAATCACTCTTCTTTTGTCCGATTCCTTCTTTGGAACAGTAAACAGACGTCCTTGAAATTTTAGTAGTAGATCTTTGGTCTATTCCATCAGGTCCGTTGTTGGGATCTGGAAAAAGTTTATAGGTTTATAGGTGGTGGGGGCCCTTTCTTCCATTTCTATCCCAGGCCCTTGGAGATTATACTGTGGGCCCATGGACTGAAGGTCCAGTGGTCTCGATAGAGATATAATCTCCCTCCTACCTGCGGGCTCTCACTGGTTGGCTGCAGATTTGTACACTCTGCCTCCTCGGAAACCTCTACCCCTTGAGCCGCTTCGTAGCCGGGATACCTCTGGCTCTGCTGCTACCTGTATGCCTATGGTAGCTACGAAAAAATTCCCTAGTTTCATAGGCGGGGTAGGTTATGATGGCTGTAGAGGTTGAGGGTTGCTGAGCAGGCGGAGTCTGTAGCAAAACAAACTGCTTCTGTGGCTGGGCCTTTTATGTTGATGGCTTCCCAACTTGTGGTATTGGGAGTGCCTGAACCATCGTCTGAGGTCGAGAGATATTATAGGGATTGTACCTCCTCGGCCTCTTTCTTGCTCTAGCTTGCTGGCCGGGTGCTTTAAACTTCCGTTTAGAAGGAAGTCCCCACCTAACCCAGAGGCTCTGGTTGGCCCTGGCGGTTTCCCGTTCCCGCAAGACATTATCCACCTCTGTCTGAGGGAACAAGTTCTCTCCCCAGATTGACGATTTTATCAATCTGTTCGGCTCATGCCTGATAGAAGCCTCCGCTGGGACGTATTTCCTGCAAGTTCGCCTTGCTATTCCAAAGTCATATAGGTCTGACTGAAAAGTCTGTAATAGACTTTTCGTCAGGACCTGGACTACTTGCTCGTCCCTGTACGTGGTGGCTACCAACTCCATCGAAGTGACTTGAGTTGATAGGACCTTCGCCAGTCTCGACCTGCCTCGAATTCGGACTTAATCAGGTTTCTCCCGGGAGTTTGGGCAGGCTTCTCGGAGAATAAGTTGGAGACATAGTCCACGTCCAGTTTACCTGCCGTAAACGTGGCAGGGGTTTCATTCCAAAACTCCCTACTCGCAGGGAGGAGAAGGGAGGTAGCCTCTGTTTCCTTCAAAGCTGGGATAGGTTTATCCTCGGCTAAGGCTTGCAAAGTTAGCTCTGCCACCTTGTTGGTGCAGGGCGACGGAACTCGCTCCGGGGTCACAAACATGGTACGTGCCCTTGTGAGGCGTCAACCTGGTGTTAACGCACTCCTACTCGGCCATGGTGCGTGCCCAGGCAGCTTGAACTTGTTCCCTCGGGAAGATCACTGTTTCTTTCGGGACCTTGTCAACTCTTACTAGCGCGTGCTCTGCTAGTCTGACAAACCCGGGGATGGGGAACTGGAGGCCTTTCGGGAAAGCTCAAAGTCCTCCAGAGGCCGGGTCCCACACCCTTCAATGGTTAATCTCCCATCTATGTATGGGGCATGCATAGCAAGCCTCCATGGATTGTTCTTATTGAAGGGGGGAAGCTTGGAGGCATCCGGCACCGCCATTGCCAGTGCCGGAGATCCGGGGTGGAGAAATCTGGTCATCATATCCTGGAGCGGTTTGATCTTCTCTGCCACTATGTCAGAAACTGACTGGCCAGAGATTTCAGATCCGGAGGCGCATCGCAACGACTCAAACCTCTCTTCTACTGCGTCCCTAACCTTCGACAAGAGAAGGTTAGCGAGCAATTCGTAGTCTACGCCGGACTCCGTCGCCTTGATTTTGACGGACTTTGATCTCGATCCCTTCGAGGGGAGAGAGCCCTTGGCAGCAGGCGACTTGTCATATGATGTCGACGGCCGTGGGGCTGGAGATGACTCAGTCGCCGCTGACGGAGTCGGCTTTGATCCCTTGGGCAGGGATTTTGGTCTAACTGATTTTTCTTTGGGACGAACCGAACGTGAGCTGTCCCAAGTAGGGGCCTGCTTGGAGAAGCCCCGGAAAGAAGAGGAAGAAGAAGGAGTCGGACTCAGGAGACTACCTGCCTCACTTACCTCTCCACCTACCTCCTCCATGGCAATAGGCTCCACATGGATGTTGATGGTCGCCACGTCTGCCATCAAATCCTCTTGGTCATCCGGCAGAGGTGCCGTCTCCGCCCGGATGGCGTTGATGATGGAGACCGCCAGATGAGGTTGTACTGATACCGAGGGGGACCCCTTGAACAAAAGGGGCTCCCAGGCTGGCATCTAAGATGTAAGTGTGACCTGATGGCGCGTTCCTTCCGTACCCGGAAACTCAGCGCCTCAGGTCCGTCCTCACGTTCTGGCGGGCTTCTTCGGCCGTCTGCTCATTCAAGAGGAGCATCACCATCTCATAACAGATGGTGCACGCCTCCGGGTGCCAAACCATGTAAGGAGGCTGCCCCTCCTTGGCTACGAAGGGCACCGAGCAGTTGGCGTGCGAACGACACATCTCGTGCCCAACGGTCTCTCCTAGGGAGGCGGAGCACCCTGGTGACTGGGAGCGCACCTTCTATAATAGTAATTGTTAATGAGTCTCAGCCTCAAGGAGGGCCGGAGTTCCTCCGGCGAGGGCATGCAACTTAAACCAGACAATGTTCAAGTTTTTTACTCATTAACATATTCAATTCAATAACTAATATATATATATTCAATTCACTGAATAGCTTCAATTCATGTCTTTAAATTTAACTGCCTGCTCTTGATCCCACTCCAGGGTTCGATGTAAGCCTAGTATTTGAGATCTGATACCTGCCAGACCTGGGAGGAGGACGGGCCTCAACTCTGTATGGCTGGCCGGACCAGAAGGCTACATATTAACGTAGAAGTCTACGTGATCTCCAAGGATTGAGAACTAAGCTATGGCAGTTTAATTCAACACTCCGGTGGCGGATGTGGGGGTGAGTCATTGTCCGTCGGCACCACAAGGGTCCAGAGCTGTTCACTGTGCGGTCCCTCAAAACTTAGCTCACTTGCGGTCTCGTTTCTCCTTGCCCTTGCCACTGCCTGTGGCACGAGCAGAGGTGGCAAATCAGGGGAAAATTTATTCCATATCTGACACTGCCTACCTCTACTGAGGGTAAGATGGTGGGAGCAAGACTCCCACCCTCTTTCCACGGATGGGGGGGGGGGGGGGCGGGCGGGGGGTGGAGAAAGAGACAATGAAGCGGGTCTGAGCTACATATGTACGCCCCGAAGCTATGTCCGTCATCCGGCAGACCAGCCGGGGGACTATAAGCTGGGAACTCACTTAGTACCCAATTCTCCCCCTCCTCCCACACTTGTTCCATCCCCCCATTCCCTTTCCCACTTATATGACAAACTCCCCCCCCAAGGCCCGGAACCCGAATGTTCCTCACTAAGAGTACTAGTACCAGCGAGTTATAACGGTTTGGCTAAGCCGAACCTAGTAGTGGGTGGGGGGGGTGGGGGGAAGGGTGTGGGAGGGTGGTCGGTTGTGATCGCCTGGTCACTACCTGATCAGAGGTGGCCACCTATCGACGGTTTGTGTAGGCTACCACTGTGTGGGTGGTAGTGTGACTGGGCCTATGGCCCGTCGTGGTTGGTACAGCAACCGGATGATGTGGCCCTCGATCGAGAGGTGTAGCCTACTACTAACGTTAAACCGGAGGAGGCTAAGCCAAGACGAATGTTCACTAGACCTTTTACGACACAGTGATACAGATTGCACAATGACCATAATGAATATATATATACATATATATATATATATATATATATATATATATATATATATATATATATATATATATATATATATATATATATATATATGTATATATATACATTTTGACAACGAGGCACTATGGAAGAGTTGCCAGGGTTCTATATATACTTTGGGAAATCACCCGATATGGATTTAGCTGACTAACAGATATCGCTAACGACTCGGAAAGTTAGGCTAAATCTCCTCTAGGATATCGTTATGTGGACAGTATCTTCAACTAAGCCTACTAAACTTGAATTTATTCGATTCAGACTGGCCAGGAGGATAGATCTCATAATGTGAAAAGAGAGAGGGGCTCTCTTATCATTGATATCCCCCCTTGAAGAGCCTTAACTCTATCAAGGGAAGAGGCATAAGGGTAATGGTTAAGGGCAGTTAGCCTACCTTATTAGTTTACTGGTTAAACTGATGGGTGGCAACTCTTCCACCTCTTCAGTGAATTAACTGAGAATATTTAAATATATTTATTTTGAAAGAATAATTCATGTTAATTTACGTTGGGAAGAGAGAAAGAGTTTTTAAAACTCTCTCTCTCTCTCCCACTATACAACAGGCTGTTGATAGCATATCGAAACATGATGTTCTAATATTATGTCGAGATGAGCTCGAACGTGCTCTTGAGCTGGGGGGGCGGGTGGAGCAAATTACTTTACGCACCCCTGCCTAGCCCCCAGATTTACCCCAGGGTATGTCATGAGCGTGATTGGTACTTCTACGACAAAATAATCTTAATAGTAACAAGTAAACTCATGAATTAGATACATTTAATGCAAAATTATGCTTTTGATTCATTTTTAATTTGACTAAAAATGCGTACCTAATTCACACGCGTTCTTGCTCATGATTATAAAATGGCATGGGTACGCCGCCTTCCCCGCAATGCTTTTTACGGGGCCGACAGCTAATTTTGGAAGTCCCGCAACCTTATAAATTACGAAAAACGTAAATTGGGGTACTCAGCTTCGATGCAGGAGTAACATTTACAGCGGCCATCCCGAATTAATCACAAACTCACCAAATAAATTGAAGCAAGAAAAAGCGTGTCACTAGTTCCCGAGTTCTAAAACAGGATTGCAGATGGCGCTCGGGTCGGGTAGTATTAGCGGTAGCGAGAGGGAAGGTGTGGCCGTTGCAACGGCCCATCCCATGAGAGGGATTTTGGAAAGGAAATCTCTAACTGGCAGAAGACCCTGTTGAATAGTGGCTTTCACTCCCCTTGTACTTTATACCCAACACCCTTAAAGTGCTCGCGTGAGGGTAGTAACCTCAGCATACCATGCTAACTTTTTTCTCTGGTATATTTAGAACCTATTTATACTAGAAAAGTGAGCAGCAGGATCCTTTTCACCGGCAAACACAGGTTGAACCCAGAAAATGCTTAATTATATGTGATCCAGTTATACATAACACCATGATATCTTCAGATAACAGGGTAAATTGAGTAGTAATTTCAAGAGAGATGAAAGTTTTCACATTCATTTCACTTTGTGTTACACTAAATACAATGCATGAGTCGCTATTCAGACCAGCACCACTGATGACAGTCTTGGAAGGTATGTGCTGTTACATTTCCTCAAATGTGACAAATTTTCATTTATATATATATATATATGTGTGTGTGTGTGTGTGTGTGTGTGTGTGTGAACCAGAGCTTTTTATGAAGGAGTATCATTTAGTGCAAGTTAGACATGGGTTAACCTGTGGTTAAGAAGAGTGAGTCATGGTCCCACACTAAGTGGCTCTTTTCCAGAACCAAAAAGTCTATAAACAACGTGGTTAGGTTTCTGTTGTTTTTCAGGCATGAGGAAACTTCTTGGTAGCAGCCTTTAAGGATAAAGGGCCATGTTGGCTTTGGCTATAGGATCGTCTGAAGACATACATCTAGATGTTTTTCAAGGTGTTAAAATGGAATTCCCCAGATCTCTGCTGTGTACTTTAGGCTCCCATAGAATGAGCTTGCACCAGACTGTAGTTGTCATCAGGAGCTGTAATCAGAAGAGACTAGCTCTTGCTAAAACAACATGGATCCTGGACACCCTTCAAACATCACAATTTTTAAGATTAAACTGTATTTTTCCTAACTATACAAACCTGAGGTGCTTTACAATAGGAACCGCTTATGGCGAAGCTAGAACACGGCCGTTAAAACTCTTGAACAATATACAATATACGAACCCTTGGTCCTTTACAATAGAAAGACTCACTTACTGGAAGGGACGAAATCTGAGCAAGTCTCTTTAATTGACTGGACTTCAAGCACACCTGGGCTACTCCGCCGTTGGGTGAAAGAGTAAAAAGAGGAGTGTTCCCACCTCTGACAGTTTGATTGGAGTTTAAGAACAGCATGATCAAGAGTCAGAATTCTGGGCCTTTTCGAATGAGCGAGGAATTGTAACTCCTACAAAAAATGCTGGGAACAATATTAAGAGTAGGAGGCCTCAAGGCAAAGATCCAGAGGGTTGCTTTATTCCCAGTCTCTACCTCCCCCCTTGCTACAGGAAGAAGCGGGAATGCCTCTATGAATCTAACAAGAAAAAGAGAGAGGGAAAACTTGATGTGAAGACTTACTGCATCAGACACCAGTACAGCAAGAGTCAAGTTTTTCGAAGTCCTATTCTCAACCCCTTAGACGAGATGCAACTTGTCATCTTAAAGGGGCTGGGTAAGAAAACACAACTTGTTGAGCCATCACCACAGGTCCAAGGAAAAAAAGGTCCTAAGGACTTGTGGGCAAAGATCCAAAGGAAGAAAGACAAAAATCTGGTCCTGATGAGACCTTGTCTATCTTTAAGTCTGACATACTCTTTGGAATGCGAGAAAGTGACAAACTCATTGAAATTCTCTGTGTCCACCTTCCACCTCTCAGAACAACCGAGGAAACCAATGAGGAAACAAAGGTAATGAGATAAGTGCATTCCTACCTGTCCTGTTAAAAGAACCAGCAAGAAGGGTAGATCTTGTGTTGGCTGCTGCACTGGGAAGGAAGGTGCTCATGCCATGGAAAAGCACCAACTTGAATACGTATAGTGAAACCCACATATTTATGAGGGAAGCTTACCAGACTGCCCTGTGAATAGCTCAAATCCGCGAATACTTAAAACTCCTCTAAATACACATTTGATAGTTCAAAAAATAAAACTTGTATTTGAGTATTTTAATAGTTTTGTCACAAAACGTGCATTTAGTCATGAAAATATAAAAATACAGTAATTAGTGAACATTTCTCGATGAAAAATGCTGCGACTAAAAAATTTTCCATTAATAATGCTTATATGTTCCAATGAGAACCCCATGAATAGGTAAGTCTGCAAATTGTGAGAACGCAAATGCAGTGGACCCCTGTATTCGCAGATTTCTCTCGGGAACGTTTCCCCGCATTATTCGCGGAAAATTAGCACATTCACAGTATTTTTCTATGAGAAATATCCACAAATTCCTGGGTTTTTGTTATCAATTTCATCATAAAATGCACCTTTTGTGATAAAACTATTAAAAAAAACCAAGTATGAAAATTTTTAGTGGGTTTTTCTTGATTTTTAACTAACAAAATAGGCTGTTTTTTAGCATTTTTATAGGGTCTCCAAACATTCGCTGGTTTTAACTATTTGTGGAGGGGTCTGGTACGCATCCCCCACGAGTACGGGGGGACCACTGTACGGGGGTTTACTGTAGAACAAAAGTTCTCCCAGACAGGGACGAGTGCTCGATTCGGCTGAACCGAGTGAGCAAAGCAGGTCACGTAAAGCGACTATGAGCGGTACTTGTTTGCTATGAACTATCGCTTTCCTAGAATTTGCACTAATCTCCTTCGAGGCCGAAGCCCTTACAGAAGATCCTTACAGATCCTAAGGTTCATGACACGACGACGGACTCTGACCGAGCACTTGCACTTGCAGGCAGTGACAAAAAAACAAAAGTGTCCTGGCACTTCTCTTATTGTGTTCCTAAACTGGACTGGAGAGCAAACTCCCCTACACTGGTTGAGAAAAGCCCAAGATTCCGTATAAACCCAGGTAGTCTTATAACACCAGCCAAGCACTCACAATCTAAAAAATCCTAGCGCACAGTGAGCTCTCAAAGTTCCAAGGAATTTGAGTGCTCAGCTAGACTCCCAAATTTTGTAAAAATAGTCGAGAATGATCTTCTATCAACTTCCGAATGCTCGCAATTCCAAGGAATTCAAGCGGTTGATGAGACTCCCTAATGTCGTAAGAACAATCTTCAGGAGTGTCTTCTCTCACTTGAGTGCTTGCAATTCCAAGAATCAGATAACTCAGTGAGTGCCAGAAATTCTAAGGAATTCAAGGGCTCGGTGAGGCTCCCGCATCTTGTAAAACAAACATCGGGAGTGGTCTACTCTTGCAATCCAAAAGTTCGCAATTCCAAAGAATCCCAGCATCACAAATTCTAATTAATTCAAGCGCTCGGTGAGACTACCAAAAATTTTAAGAATAATTATGGGGAGACTCTTTCTTGCATTCTGAGTGCTTGCGATTCCAAAGAATTCGAGGGCTCTGCGAGCGTCAGAAATTCTAAAGAATTGAAACACCTGGCGAGACTCCCAAATCACGTAAGAACAATGATTGGGAGTGGTGTTCTCTCATCTTTTGAGCGCTTATGATTCCAAAGAATCTGAGCACTTGGCAGACTCCCAAATTTCGTAAGAACGATCATCGGGAGCCCTCTCTCCACTTGCGAAGAAATCAAAGAAGAGCAGGCACAGAACCAGTGTTAGATGCGAGCATATAAGAACTGGATCAAGAGTGTGACTCGCTCACTTGAGGCTCCCACAAATGCAGGACCCCATGCAGGACCCCAAAGGGGAATGCAAATTGGATCCCACCCCAATGGTGGGAAGAGCCAAAGAGAGAACCGCTGCCTCCTTGGAGAGAGGCACTCCCTTAGAAGTTCCGTAGGACTTTCAAAGGAAATCTCCTCCCTGCTTCTTCGGGTGTTCAAATCCTCGGAATCAAGAAACCAGGTGGGAACCTGCCAAGCACTGGCGAGCACTCAGGTAGTGGTAGTGGTAGTGCTGGCAGGAAGAGACAAAACACATGAATGTTTTGCCCTGTGCCTGAATTGGGAGAGTAAGACTTCTCTTCGTCAGCAGTTTGGGATGCTTGCAATTCGTTAAGAATTCTACACGAGCATTTGGAGTGACTCACGAATGAGGGCCCAACATGGCACCTGTCTAGAGGTGAACCCCGAGACTGGTGATGGGAATGCAAACTGAAATTTGTGCTCCCAAAGCACATGAAACACAAAAGCCAGGGCATGCACATTGTTTCCCAACCCCGATGGTTGGGAAGAGCCGGCAAGAGATCCCACTGCCTCCCCAGGAGGAGGCCGCCCCTTAGGAGGAATTGCAAGGGGGTTGGGGGAGAAGCAGCCTTCTTCTTTCCCCGAAGGGTAATCCGGTTTCTGGGACTCCTTGAGCTGGGTCCAGAGGCACAGTAGAAGCTGCCCAATGACTGGTCATCAGGGCAACAGTAGCAATCTAACAGAGGGCACAGCAGGGGGACTACACACATACAGAGGCAGTGCCACAGCATAGTAGAATGTCACATGTGCAGTCACTAAGGTTAGGATAACCAACACAGTGAGATATCCAACCATCTACTGCTGAGTCCTACGACCACACAGTCAATCTGAAGAAAATAGAAAAGATAATTAATAAAATGAAATTCCTCTGACTCTGGAAGGCACTGCCCTCCAACACGAGAGGAGACCCCTGAAAATAAGTCACTCAATCACCAACACACTCCCTCCCCTCCTTACCTGACAAGCAAGCAAAGAGGGTGACAGAGAATTATCTCCGGAAGGGGAAAACAACATAAGGAAAGAATGCCAGGAAAGACAAAATAAGAGCAAATGCTCCGAAGTTTTCTTCCCGGCATCTGACAGTACAAGTGGAAAGAGGAACATTTAAAAAATAATCATAAATATATTTCCAAGCCCTTATAATTAAAGGGCGTGTGAATGTGATGAGGGTGAATGTTACACCCTTGGCCACCGACACCGAGACACACACGCTGGGGGAACGGGGCCTGCAAGGCTATCACAAATCATGGGTTTTATATTAATAAATATCAAATACAATATATTCAAAATATATAAAAAGAAGAAAAGAAAAGATCTCACCAGGAAAAATACATTTAACGACAGCCAGGCAAGAGCTGACAAAAACATGTCTGCATCACATAGCGGCCAAAAGCCAAGTGGAATGTTTACTTCCAGACTGGGTTTTGAATAATGCATTCAAGTCATTAAGTAACTAAAGATTTAATATAGCTTTTACAATACTACATATAATTTAGGGAAATTCTCTTTTATCGAACTTACTTCTCTTTTATATCACTTACCTAGAGTATGTTATTGAGGAAAACTAGTACGAAGCCGAACATGTTCCTCCACAGATTACCAGTGATCATCCCAAACAATACAGGTTATCTGTGGCAAGGAAATGCGATATCCATTAGCACATAAAAGGTTACTATACACAATACAATGTTAGACTAATGCAGTGCAAAACGTGTGAAAAAATAACATTTCTATAATAAAATAATGTTTTGCATATGCTTACTAAGTAATTATTAGCTATGGATCCCTAGCCTATGGCAGCTTAAAAATTCAAAATGTGCACCGCAGCACTTCTTTTGTTTGTGTGTAGGTGAATAGGACCCACCCGCTATTTGGGACTTATGGAAACAAACTAGCAAAGACCTTCATTCATTTCTTGCTCTAATATCCATGTGTGGGCTCCGATCATGTAATCAATTGGTAATAATATCCATGTGTGGGGAGGCATGTGGGCTCCAATTATGTAATTATTTGGTATCCATGTGTGGGGAGGAGTGTAGGCTACGATCATGTAATCAATTGGTAAGTATAAACAAAACATTATCCTGAGGAGGTTGAAAGGACAGGTGAGGCAGATCTGATGCTCCTGCTCTGTCTACCAGCAGAACCGGTAGACAGAGAGGGCTGCAGGCGATCACCAACCCGTGGTGATGACCGGTCTGCAGGTCAAG
The DNA here is from genome assembly GCF_015104395.2 of Macrobrachium nipponense. NCBI lineage: Eukaryota > Metazoa > Arthropoda > Malacostraca > Decapoda > Palaemonidae > Macrobrachium > Macrobrachium nipponense. Next base: position 4,610,464 of record NC_087222.1, on the reverse strand, counting down.
ACCAGCGGTCTCCCTGTGGAGGAGCGCTGGTCTGAGGATGGTAGCATCGATCTATCGCGTCAGGGGAGCCACTACCAGCTGCCTGGACCATCTGATCATGCTGGTGTGATTGACGGTCGGGTGACGGGTAGCGTCCACCAACGCGGTGAGACCGAGCACCGTCCTCATGATGCGTCACGGTCCCAGAAGCAGCTTCGGGGGACCTCCTCCCAGTCTCACTTCGTGAACAGTCAAAATGGGACTGTCACGTCGAATCCACATTCACCGGCAGGTGACCGCACACTCGGAGATGCTCACTGGCGAACACCCGAGATGGTTCCCTCTCCAGAGATGGAATCTCTAGAACTGAGAGCAGAGTTACCGGCAGTAGATAGTACCTCTATGGTCCCCGCCTTTCTCTTCCCTGAGGCAGGAGAGATGGTTCTCGTTCCTGAAGGAATGGGAGGACCAGCGGAAGGCCCACCTGTCTCACCAGGACAACGAGACAGACACTTAGAAGTCTCTGTGCAAGACTTCTTGGGTGGGGAGGTGGGGGAGCAAGACCACCTTCTTCTTCCTCAGCTGCGGAGCCTTGGAAGGATGAATACAAGCCTCGTCATAACGTTAAAGGGCGAAAATATGTAATAATAAAGATGTTGGCATACCTTTGCCGCCGACCCTTAACACAAAGTAGAAAGGCGGCTATCAAGGCTATCACAAGTAGTTGGTTTGCATATTAATATAACAATTTGTCGAAAATTGTATTTTTCCTAACTATACAAACCTGAGGTCCTTTAACAATAGGAATTAACTTACGGCGTAGCTGGAATTACGGCCGTTGAATCTTGAGCAAGGTGGTTAGGCAGTAACTACCGTGGGGCAGGCTAGCCTGCCCGGATGTAAACACTCCACTTTGCCTTTCGGCCCAGGTTCAGATTGAGGGGTGGCATGAGGTGGGCATATTTGTTAAAGGACCTCAGGTTTTTATAGTTAGAAAAAATACAATTTTCGACAAAATGTTATTTGTTCCTATACGTAAAACAAACCTTTGGTCCTTTAACAATAGGAATACTCACTGATCGGTGGGAGGAATCTGAGTGAGCCTCTAGAACTGACTGGAGTTCTGCGCACCTAGGTTACTGCTCCTGGTCGTAAGAGCGAGGAGGAGTGCCCTTCTGCCTCTGACAACTTGATCGGAGTATAGGAGCTGCGTGATCAAGAGTCAGACTTCTGGGCCTTTTCGAAATGAGTGAGGGATCGTGACTCATCCGAAAAAGGGCTGTGAAGAATATTGGCATCAGAGACATTAATGCAAAGTTCTGGGAAGAGTTTGCATTATTGCCAGTCTCCTTCCTCCCCTTGCTAGAGCTAGAGGAAGGAGCGGGACTGCTTCTATGATTCTGATAAGAAACATAAAAAGGATGCTTATGTATAGGCTTACCGCATTAATCGTCCGACCAGCCAGTGTGAGCTGGAGTCCTATCCTCAACCCGAAGGACGAGGAATGGACGAGGCGGGGAAGGGGGAGAGCCAGTCACTCTCGCATCCTTCTTACCTCTACAACTGCACACCATGGACGAGATGCAACTTGTCATGTCGAGGAGCTGGGTAAGCAAACACATCTTGCAAGCATCCACCACTGGTCCAGGGAAATGAGGTTCCAAGGACCTGTGGGCAGTCCCGGAGGGAAAGAAGGATATGGTCGTAATGACCTATCCATCTTCCTGTCCGACATATTCTTCGGAGTGATGTCCAGTACCCATACTGGTCTATCCGTCTGCAGCGAAGTGTCTCGTATCCAACTGCAGCGAAGTCTCTCGCTGCCTCGTACCCCACTACGGCGAAGTCTCTTCGTCTCTGCGGTGTACAGTAGGGCCTTGATAATCGCGGGGGATAGGGCCCAGAACCCCCCGTGATAAGTAAATACCCGTGTTATCCTGGTACCCCCCCTCACAAATTGCTTTAAACTGCCTACTTTAATAAGTAACCCACCCAAGACCATCATTTCAATGTTTATAACTGCCTACTTTAGTTCAAGCACCAAATATGTCTTCAACTATCACCTTAAACTAAATTCAAGACAGTTTCAAAGTTATTCTTTCCTATCTTCAATTTCCCCTTCATCAGATCAGCAAACAAAAGTACATTACCTAACAATTCCTTTCTATTTTCATGATTTGGCTGCTGCACCAAACTAAAAGTACATAGTATATCTATTTCGTGAATGAACATATTTATGATAAAAAAAATGTTATTGTTATAATACAATTAAGTTTGTTCATACTTACCTGGCAGATATATATATAGCTGTATTCTCCGAAGTCCGACAGAATTTCAAAACTCGCGGCACACGCAGTGGGCGGCAGGTGGTAGTACCCCATTGCTCGCGCTGGGAGGCGGATATCAGGAACCATTCCCATTTTCTATTCATATTTTATCAGTGCCACTGTCTCCTGAGGGGAGGTGGGTGGGCACTTAATTATATATATCTGCCCCAGGTAAGTATGAACAAACTTAATTGTATTATAACAATAACATTTTGTTCATGAAACTTACCTGACAGATATATATATAGCTGAATCCCACCTTCGGATGGTGGGAAGAGACAGAATAGGATTTGTAGGAAACTTAAATTAAGTAGATGATGTACACCTTGGTTCCTCACCTGTTAGCAAAGTAGACTCTGTGATTACTGTCACTTAAGCCTGCTTGTGCTTAATCAGAGTTGCCAGCCAGGTGGAGACCTGTAGTGCTGGTGCGCTCTGGATGCTCTGTCAACGGGGACGTGACCTCAACGTGACAAGAACATCGAGCCATACATATGAGGGCAACGAAGCAACTGACCACCACCTGACCAACTATCCAAGACCCCCTGAACAACTAAGGGCTAAGAGATGGGAGGTCTTCACCAAAGACTCACCACAACCAAAAACACAACAACTAAAAAAACTAACCTAAACCTAACTAAGGGATAGGGAGAGAGCTACCTTCAGCCCCCAAGACTGTGTCTGCAGAAACGTATGGCCCAACGAGAAAAAAACAGTCCTCGTATATCATTCTCACATCTCTCAAGTAGTGTGAGGCGAATACTGAATTGCTCCTCCAAAAGGTGGCGTCAAGAATGTCCTTGATCGACATGTTCCTTTGGAAGGCAAGCGAGGTTGCGACAGCTCTGACCTCGTGAGCTTTCACTCGCAAGAGGCTCAAATCGGTCTTCTGGTAAGATGAATGAGCCTCTTTAATCACGTCCCTCAGAATGAACGCCAAAGCATTCCTTGGATAATGGTATATCGGGCCGTTTAACCGAACACCACAGATTATCTGAGGGACCTCGTAACCTCCTTTGTCTTGTGAACATAAAACTTTAGAGCCCTGACAGGGCACAGGGCTCCTCTCAGGTTCTTGGCCCACAAGGCTTGTCATACCCTTAATTTCAAAGCTCCTTGGCCAAGGGTTAGACGGGTTTTCATTTTTTGCTAAGAAAGTGGGACTCAAAGAGCAGACAGCATTGTCACCTTTGAAGCCCACTCGCTTACAAATGGCTTGAATTTCGCTAACTCTCTTCGCCGTCGCCAGAGCAGTTAGGAAAAGAGCCTTCTTCGTCAAGTTCCTAAGAGACGCTTCATGGAGAGGCTCGAAAGGACTCGACATCAACAGTCTAAGGACTAAATCTAAGTTCCAAGAAGGAGGCCTCGCCTGAGGTATCTTGGTAGTCTCAAATGATCTCAAGAGATCGTGAAGATCTCTGTTGTCAGTAAGGTCTAGGCCTCTGTGTCGGAAGACTGCTGACAGCATACTCTTATATCCCTTGATGGTCGGGACTGCCAGCTTCTGCACATTTCTTAAAAACAGCAGGAAATCGGCTATCTGGCTCACAGTGGGAGAGGTAGTGGAAGAGGAAAATTCCCTCCTTTCTACACCATGCCCTGAAGGAAGCCCACTTCGATGGTAAACAGCTCTCGAGGAAGTCCTCCTTGCGTTGGCGATCGCTTTCGCAGCTGCTTTTAGAAATACCTCTCGCTCTGGCCAACTTTTCGATAGTCTGAACGCAGTCAGACCCAGAGCGGAGAGGTTTCGGTGATATCTTGCAAAGTGGGGCTGTCTGAGTAGATCTTTCCTCCAGGGCAACGTCCTCGGAAAGTCTATGACGAAGGACATTACCTCCGTGAACCATTCCTTCGCGGGCCACATCGGGGCGATCAGGGTCAACCTCGTCCCCTCCGATGCCGCGAACTTCCTTACTACTTCCCCCCATGATATTGAATGGCGGGAAGGCATACAGGTCCAGGGTTCGTCCAGTCCCAGAGCAGAGCGTCTATAGCGACTGCTCCCGGATCCAACACAGGGGAGCAATAAAGAGGCAACCTCTTCGTCCTCGACGTCGCAAAAAGGTCGACTACAAAGGACGTCCCCACAGTCTCCATAGTTCTCGACAGACGTCCTGGTGCAGCGTCCATTCCGTCGGCAGGATCTGATCCTGTCGGCTGAGAAGGTCTGCTCTGACGTTCTGGACTCCTGCGATAAATCTCGTCAGGATCCTGATTCGCCTCGCATCTGCCCACAGCAGAATCTCCCTCGCTAAGTAAAATAGAGGACGGGAGTGTGTACCTCCCTGATTCTTTAGGTACGCAAGGGCCGTGGTGTTGTCCGAGTTTGACTTGGACAACTTTTTCTGCAACAAATTTTGCTGGAAGAACTGTAGCGCCAGGAAAAGGCCGCCGCTAGTTCCTTCACATTGATGTGCCAGGACACCTGTTCCCCCTCCAGGTGCCTGACACTTCTTCCCCTCCTAGTGTTGCTCTCCATCCCGACACCGAGGCGTCGGAAAACAACACTAGGTCGGGGCTCAGAAGCTTTAGGGACAACCCCTCTCGAAGCTTCCGAGGATCTAACCACCATCTTAGATGGTTCTTCACCGATTTGGTGATCATAAAGGTCGCATCCAGATCCTCTTTGACTCTCCATTCTTCTGCCAAGAAAAACTGGAGAGGCCTGAGGTGTAGTCTTCCCAGGGAAACAAACTTTTCCAGCGAGGAAATGGTCCCCAGCAGACTCATCCACTCCCTCGCCGAGCAAGCTTCCTTCCCCAGGAAGGCCGAAACTCTCTCTAAGCCTTGCAGCTGTCGTTCCTGGACGGAAACGCTTGAAAAGCCACTGAATCCATCTGAATCCCCAGATACACGATGGACTGTGTTGGGTCAGATGCGACTTTTCGAGTTGACCAGAAGTCCCAGGGACCTCGCCAAGGCTAACGTGAAGTGAAGGTCCTTCAGACACCTCTCTTCTGACGATGCTCTGATAAGCCAATCGTCGAGATACAGGGACACTCTTATTCCTGCAGAATGTAACCATCTCGCTACGTTCTTCATGAGCATGGTAAATACCATCGGAGCCGTGCTTAAACCGAAACAAAGGGCTCGGAATTGCCAAATTTTGTCCTTTAACACAAACCTCAGAAACTTTCTTGAAAGGAGGGTGGATAGGCACGTGAAAGTATGCGTCCTGTAGGTCCAAGGACACCATCCAGTCGCCCGGTCTTAAGGCTCCTAGAACCGACTGAGGCGTTTCCATCTTGAATTTTTTCTTTTCTATGAAAAGATTCAGCCTGCTTACGTCCAAGACTGGACGCCACCCCGACGACTGCTTTGGTACCAGGAAAAGTTGTTGTAATATCCTGGTGACCCCAGGTCTAAGACCTGTTCCACCGCTCTTTTCTTGATCATTTGATCTAAAGATCGAAAAGAATCTGACGTTTCTCCCCTTGATATGACGGGGAAAGATCTCTGGGAGTTGTGGATAGAGGAGGAGGGTCCAAAAAGGGGATCTTGTACCCCTGTTCCACTATCTTGAGGGACCACGCATCTGTATCTCTCTCTCTCTCCACGCCTCCGCAAAGAACTTTAGCCTGGCTCCGACCGGCATCTGAAGGACTTGATTCTCACTTAGAGGATTTAGGTTTGAAGGAACCTCTTCCTCTTGCAAGCCCTCTCCCTCGAGGAGCAGCTCTCGAGGGAGGAGCGCCACGAAAGGGTTTAACCTTCCTAGGTGGTCGTCCAAAAGACGACGTGGTAGGGACTGCGGGACGTCTTGAAGACTGGGCCAAGAGATCCTGGGTAGCCTTCTCCTGTAGGCTCACTGCCAGGTCCTTTACCATAGCCTGGGGGAAGAGATGGCTCGAAAGAGGCGCAAAGAGAAGCTCCGCTTTCTGCGTTGTAGAAACAGACCTAGCCGTAAAGTTGCAGAAAAGCGCTCTCTTCTTGAGAAAAGCAGTGCCGAAATGAGACACTAACTCTTCCGAACCATCCCTGACGGCCTTGACCATGCAGGATAACACATTGGACAGCTCCCCCAGACTCAACGAGTCAGGACTCCTAGATTGAAGATCCAGGACTCCCAAGCACCAGTCTAGAAAGTTAAAGACCTCAAGAGTCCTTAACAGACCTTTCATGTGATGGTCAATCTCCGTTGGCGTCCACGAAATCTTAGCAGTCGATAAAAGGGACCTCTTCTGAGCATCGACCAGACTAGCAAAGTCCCCTTGGGAAGACGACGGGATCTTAACTCCTACTTCTCCTTTGGTCTCATACCAGATGCCGCCTTTCCCACTGAGTCTTGAAGGAGGAAGGGCGAAAGTCGACTTGCCCTGATCCTTCCGACGTTCCATCCAATCTTGCAACTTCTTAAACGCTCTCTTAGTGGACAAAGAAGTTTTTCATTTCCACAAACTCCGGAACCTTGCACGACTTAGATGACGAAAACTGAGAGGGTGGAGACTTGGGAGCTGCAGGCTTTAACTTCTCTCCAAAAGAAGAGCGTAACAGTCGAACCAGCACCTTGTAATCGGACACAGACGAAACTGAAGGCTGTTCCTCCTCAACTGAGTCCGCCGGACTACTAAGCTCTCCTTCCTCCCTAAGAGGCAAAGGAGATTGCACCTCTGGAGAGGGCGTGCGCCCAACGGGTCTAGCCTTCAACAAAGGCTTTCGAGGATTACGTATATCAGCTTCTTCAAAGCGACCGACCTTCTGTCGATCCTTAGAGCTCGAAGAACGAAGAGCGTCTTGACCGCGCTGAGCGTCAAGAGAGGCTACTCTTACTCGCTCTAGAGGAGCGTCCTTACGCTTTCCGCTAAAGCGTCCAGCTTTCGCTTTCAAAGCGTCCTTCTGGGCGCTCTCGAAAGCCTTCTCAATAGGCAAAGCGTCTAGCAAAACGTCCCGACGAGCGTCCTCAAAAGCGTCCTGCCGAGCGTCCTCAAAAGCGTCCTCCAAGGCGTCCTGCCGAGCGTCCTCAAAGGCGTCCTGACGCGCGGGCTGATCAGGACGTCGAGAGGGAAGAAAAGCGTCCTGTCCACGAGACTTCCTACCCGTAGAACGAGAACGCCCGAATCCGAAGGAAGGAAGCCAGCGGAGAACGAGAACGAGGAAGCTCCGAAGGAGAAGCAAGCGGAGACAGAGACGAACGAGGAGACGGAGAAGGGGACTGCCTCGTCCTCTTGACAGGCAGTCTGGCGTCCTTCCTACGCTTAGGCTCAACTGCTGCTGGGCGAGTCTTCTGAGCCATTAAAGCAGACAATTGGTCTTGAAGAGACACAAGAATATTCTTCGTTGGTGAAGAAACAAGAGGAGGTGAAGGGCTGAGCCTGCGAGAAGACGAGGGGCGAGGGGACGCCTCCTTCCTTCTCACAGGTACAGCAACCTGCCTCTCCGAGGCGCGGAGAAAAAGCGCTTTCTCAGAGTCGTCCTCGGACGACGTCCTACCTCTCTTCTGTGGAGGAAACGCGTCATACGACGCAGGAGAAGACCGCAATGATAACGGAGAGAGGGGACGTAAAGCGTCCTCCCTCGGAAAAGTCCTTTTCAACGGACGCGAGTCTCTCCGAGCGCTCCACCCCTTGCGCGGGGAGGGCGCCTCGGAGGACGAAAAAACAGTCCTTAAGGATGCGAGCCTGAGCACGCTCCTTGGCAGCCTGGGAACTAACAACAGGTCCTGCCGAAGGGACGCCAGATCGGTGGGGAGCCCCCGTAACCCTCTTGCGGCTTTCGACATACCCACTCCCTGAGTCCTGGGAGTCCGATAGAGGTCTAGCCTAGAGGCATTATGGGGCCGATCTGACGCCCCCTCCACAACACTAGGGGCACGATCACACACTTTACTTGAGCCGTTTTCTAGGGCCAACACTTTGGACTCTAGAGTGCGTAACGACTCTAGAATCAGAGAAAGGGCATTACCTTCTCCAGACACAGAATCAGGGCCCTCAGGCAATAACACAGGATTAGGTGAAGCAAATTCTACTGGTGTTAAAATAGGTGAAATGTTACTTCCCTTACCTTTCGTAGAACCGCTCTTGGAGGAAGCCCTCCTGATCCTATCGCGTTCCAACTTACGCCGATAGGACTCATACACCTTCCATCCATCATCAGTCAAACTTTTGCATTCAATGCATCGATCATCCAACAAACAAACATGCCCCCTACACCCCATACATACTGTGTGGATCTAACGATGATTTCGGTAGCCTCACCTTGCAATCACTCCTCACACACACTCTGAAGCTCACTGAACTTGATCCAGACATCAACGTTCACAAAAGAAAAGCCAATCCAAAATCCAAAAAAAACAGTCCACTATCGCGTATGCCAATCCAACAATCCCAGAGTCAAAAAACCAAAAGTCAATCCAGATACTTAGACGAGTCAAATCCAAAAATCCTGGGCGGAGGTCTGTAAACAGGTGTTTACCGACCGGCAACACAAAAAATATGAATAGAAAATGGGAATGGTTCCTGATATCCGCCTCCCAGCGGCGGGAATGGGTACTACCACCTGGCCGCCCACTGCGTGTGCCGCGAGTTTTGAAATTCTGTCGGACTTCGGAGAATACAGCTATATATATATCTGTCAGGTAAGTTTCATGAACAAAAATTGATTTACTGTAATGATTACAGCACCCAACTATAATATCATTGTATAAACAGCAAAATACAGCAATAAAAATCTAGTTTTGTCTTCTGTTTACGTTTAGAATCAGCTGATGGACGTTTATTATCGAAAGAATTATTTTGGAAAACAATTGTTGCTAAAAGAAACTAATTTATTAATGGAATTATTATTATTCTTAACTTTGAACATAATAGTTTATGATATTATGATACAGTAATTCATAGAGAGAGAGCAGCTTAGGAGGAGAGTAATTGTTGAATAGCTTGAGAGAGCAGCTTGGGACGAGAGTAACTTGACTATCTTAGCTCGAGAATAACAATGAAATTTGTATTTTAAATATTTTTAAGATGATAAGAAATGAAACATCGATAGTGATAATATATTCTCGTGTATACTGTTATAATATGTGATAATCATTGAGTCAACTATAAAAGTTGTATTGACTCACAGTTTCGTAATTCAAAGAAAGAATAAAAATATGGCAACACATTTGTACCTACAAATGTCGGGGACCATCTTGTTCTTTAATTACGACAATAATAGATCAGTATTATAGTTTTTTCTGTAAGTGATGAGAGAGAGAGAGAGAGAGAGAGAGAGAGAGAGAGAGAGAGAGAGAGAGAGAGAGAGATTTTGCTATTTACATTCATAGAATTTGAAAATGTGTAAATGAGTTTATCCTAAAAATACATTTAGTCATAAAAAGAAGAAGAAAACACAGTAATTAGTGAATCTTGCTCTATGATAAAATTCGCGAATTTGTTAATTTTCCGGGATATAGTATTTAGGCTCCAAAAAAAAAGTAAGTAAAGTGATTTATGATAGAGCTTAGAGGATACTTATGTAAAATACAATGTAGTTTGTAGAATGGTGTAACCACTATCACATTATGTAAAAATAGTATGTACGAATGAGACTAGGTTTGGTGACGTCAAGGTGATCATACTTATTTTTTTCGTGAATGAATATACATTTATGACAAAAAATAGTTACTATACTGCTTACAGTACCATACTGTAATATTAATGTAATCACATAAAAATAAAGTAATCAGTGCATACTGTAAACTTGTAAAGTGTATTTTTGTCTTTTGAAAAATGCATTCCCCAAGGGATTATTCCTTGAAGAGGCTTTTGAGTATGAAGATAAGCCAATAATATATAAGATATGCGTTTTATTATGAATATATGACAATAATATATAAGGTAAAAATGGTTTTATTACGTTTACGCTTCGTCGCCAATCGCAAACAACAATACGATAATCTATGTCAATTATTGTTTGTATGACTGCAGTGTTCAGAGAAGTTGATTATGTTATACCAAAACAATAATGAAGTTCGAATTGAAAATTAATGTTTTCCTAAATGTTATTACTACTGTAATAACACTACTACTATTAACATTTCTAAAAATGTTAAGAATGACAAAGGTCGCTGTAAAGTGTAACTCAATGTTTACATTTCTGCTGGCCACTCAACTACAAGTTGATGTCAATGATGTGGAATTATTCCATGAATAGGCTATATATTATGAAGATATGCCAATAATATATAAGGTGAGAATGGTTTTATTACCTTTATTGTCAGTTAATATCATAATGTGAATCTGTTAATGCCTTTGCTGGTTATTGGAACCAGACGAGGCTTAGCCTACCATGGACAAGCCTGTGATGCTGGGATTCATACCAGCGATATAGACTGAGAAGTGGTCCAAGGAAAAACCTGTGATAAACTGAATCCGGGATTGCTGATCCGCGACTAAGCGAGGCCCCACTGTATTGGACACCGACACTCCATGGTGGGTGTCGATGGTTATGGGTACCGGAACAAGCTAGTAGGATGAAGTAATTATTGATCTGGAACAACCGAACTAAGTCCATAGCGTAGCTCGTGACAGTCTTGGACGCTTCGACAGCTGCCGACTGACTGTTCGGTTGTGTGAGGCGAGCTGTCCAAGCATCCGAGGTGTAGTCACGTGACCCTCGCCTTTTGAAGGGTTATGATGAGAGACCATACAATCGTCTATCTGTTGCCACCAATGCCGGAAGGCGAGATGATGATTCTCTCAAGGCATGTGCCCAACAGGCGAAAGTCAATTGCCTTCTAGAGACCGAGGTCCCTGATGGCAAGACAGAAGTTCTCATAGTAGTTGAATCTCAGCTAAGGAGAAACAACACTATGTGCCGTTGAAGACGAAGGTGGTAGGTGAATGCAGACCTACAACTTCACAGCCGAATCGAGAGAAGTAACTCTCAAGATTCTGAACGTAGAAAAGTCCCGCCAATGACACCAACCCGCGAAGACGGTTTAATCCCTGTGATTTACAAAGGACTGAAAATGCTAAACCGCTACTTCATTGCTGTTCGGTGAGAAGTCGGAGTTGCAATGAAAGCGGAGCGCTTTTCAGTAATGAAAACACAGGGATGTACTGCCTGAAGAACTGCTTGTCATGGGCTGAATCATCATCTTCTTCCCTTCTCATGGGCTGAATCATCATCTTCTTCCCAGGTTATCCAGGGAGGACATCTCTATACTTGGAAGTAGAGCTGGCAGGGCGGGGAACAGGCGATGTCTTCTGTTATACATCTACAATTCGGGGTGAACAATGAACAATTGCACACCTACGAATACGAGGTATATTTAGAAGACAAACTCAGATGTCTGAAGAAATCATTCAGCATTATCGCAGCGGCAGGTGCGATGCAGCGGAGACTAGGCTACGACTTCTGTTTACTGTGTCGGTAAACAGAAAGATGATAGCGAGTCTATTGAGATATCTCTGTCTGAAAATTCTCGCAATGTCCAAGGCGATGCAGTAGAGATGGTCATTCACATATGCGAGAATTCCAGCCAACCAGAGACCTAAGTCTGTGATTGTCGGGCAGAGATCGGTTCGGTAGTCAATCATTGTAGAGGAGAGAGACATAATCCAACCGTGCTATCTCGGAGAGCCAGCTGGTACTGGGCTGTGCAGGCAGCCCAATACACCGCTAGCTCTTGCTCACTCGTCATCCTCAGTTGCCAGGTAATCCATTCCAAGAAGGAATGTGTTCAGCTAGAACCATCGAGCGCAAAAAAATACGGTCGAGCATTTGCATTTAATATAAATGGATTTCGGTGATGCAAACGCTGAGGTGGTGTTGTTGTAACAATACCATAAGTTACTCAAAATCGAAACTGGTAACTCCTGGGAGGTTTGCAGGGCAGTCCCGAGTTGCAGTTCAATTAAGAAGATACTATTTGTCTCGGTCACAACCCGTAGAGTTAACTACGGTATGTGCCTACACCTCGGACAATTCAACTGATAACAGAAGCATGTTGCAAGGGCAATATACATAGTATATTTGTAGGTTCCTGTACATAGACCTCCCATCCTAAATTCTCTTCCATTCGAGGAACAAGAATAAGGACTGGAAGCCGACACCCTTCATTCTCTAATGAAGAGAGTGAAGGATAAGTTTTCCCCGAAGGAAGACTTCTATGATGATAACAGGATACCGAAGACGATAGTTCAAGCCAAACTGGATGTCCCCACCCGTTCTTCTCTATCACGGGGTTGGCCGCCTACTGAGGCGACGGACCGTTAGGTCCATCCAGGCTGAGCCCTTCCCAAGATATTCTTCCTTCAGCAGCAGTGCTTTTCTCGAACACTAGAAATTCCAGGAATTCAAGCATTCGGCGAGATTCCCAAAAATCATAGTAACAATTATCTGGGATTCTCGTCTCGCCCACTCTGGACCGTGGTTTTGCCCAAGTGTTGCAGATCGTAGAAGACCAGAACACTTGGAGAGTGCTAGAAATTCCGAAGAACTCTAAGTACTCGGCGAAAGCCCCACCGAATTTGTCAGACGATCATCGGGTGGTGGTCCTCCCGATTCCTGTAGAAATCGAGGATGGGGCAAGATCCTTCCTCAACGACGGGGACTTATGTCTGGTAGGACCAGAACGTCCCCCCAAGGAACACAGTCCCCAACGTGGAATCCTACGGAAAATGCTCTGCAGGACCCCTCCCCTTTCCTTCGCAGCCATAGGGAGAGAGGGAATGGGGGAGGAAGATTGGATACTCGCTTGCCTTCCCAGCGGAACTAGCAGTTGGAGAAGCGAGTACGAGCAGCCATCACCGTGCAGTGATGGCCGCTCAGAGTCTAGGAAAATGTTACCGTCTGGAGAAAACGTTTTCCCGAGGAGGGTTACGAACTCATACTGTAGGCTAAATGTCTGCTGCCACCATGACTGTCGTCTAGGTGGGGCTGAACGAGCGAGCACCTGACAGGAGAGAGCCGATACCGTCCTCCGACACGTCCCAGTCCTCATCGAGGTCGAAACCTCTCAAGAGGACCGAAGGGGGAGCCCACCCTGGTCTCTGAGTGCGTGGTCCAGACGGACCATCACGTGAACAGCGGCGATGGTCCCTCCAAGAGTCTGGAAGCGTCATTCGTCCTCGCCAGCCCCCCACAATCTCCTCCAACCACTTGAGCGAGGATCTGTTGGTCCCAAGACCGAACCAGGCTCGTGGCCGGACTGTAAGAAATGACAATTTGTCGAAAATTGCATTTTTCCTAACTATACAAACCTGAGGTCCTTTAACAATAGGAAGGTAACTAGCGGCAGCTGGGACGGTCGTAAGCTTCGAACAAAAGGGGGAAGGGAGAACAGTAGTTAACTGCTTGTCCGATCGTGCGCGCGCCGAGAGGTGAAGAATCACTTTTGCAAAAAGTTGCAGAGTGAGGGGTGGCATGAGGTGGGACTATATGTAAAGGACCTCAGGTTTGTATAGTTAGGAAAAATGCAATTTCTTTTGACAAATTGTCATTTGTTCCGATACGTAATACAAACCCTCAGTCCTTTAAACAATAGGAAGACTCACTTCTTGGTGGGAGGAATCTGAGTCTTTTTGGTGAACAGACTGGTGTTCGTCCAACCCTGGAGTGCCTCCCTGGTCGTAAGAGCAAGGGAGGGATCCAAACCTCTGTCCGATTGATCGGGGTGTGCACCGCAGGATCAATGGTCAGACCTCTGGGCCCCAGTACTAAGAGAGAGGCAAGCGATCTCTTCGTACCAGCAACAAGAACTTGTTCCTGTTTGCAAGAGACAATCATAAAATGATGGGTTGTCTCAAGTTGGCATCCACTTCCTCCCCTTGTTGGAGGAAGTGGTGGATATTTACTCGTATCCCTACTGAAAGGGATAGGATGGTGCTCTATTGAGTAGCTCACCTGCATCTCGTCCTTACCCAGCAGGGTGACGACCGTGTCCCTCCCTTACCCAGAGGTAGAGGGAAGAAAAAGATGGGAAGAGGAGCCAGTCACACTCTCATTCCTCATCCATTCTTACGTCACACCAGGACTCGATGCTGTTCAGCCTGCGAGGGTCTGGGTTAACTACACAACGTGTTGAGCAACCACCACGGTTCCCAAGGAAAAAAGATCCAAGGAACTGTGGGCAATATCCCGAAGGTAGAAGGAGGTGCATGCGGTCCGGTTGGACCAGGCCCCTGCCTTCACTACCTGCGCCACGGAGAAGTTCTTGCGGAACGCGAGAGAATGATGAAGAGGCGTCCACACTCATCCTGGGTGTCGAGTTTTCTTCAGACAGCTCCGTCGCGCCTTCACAGGACAAAGCAGCATAGCCTTCGTATCAGAGGCGGTGAAGTCCATTAGGGAGGGTATTGTGAAGGACTCGAAACCAATCGTCAGTTACCGAAGGGTTCTGAGTCTTCGCTACGAAGATCGGTACGAAATCGAGCGTCACAAATCCCCATCCCTTTGTGCTTGACTTCTCAAGAGAAGTCATGCAGTTACCTAAGACAAAAAGAAGGGAATAGTCGTATGACCTATCCCTCTTCTCGACTTTGGTTATGTACAGTACTCATACTGACAAGCTATTAAGACGAAGTAATGATTGCTCTGGAACAACCGAACTAAGTCCACAGCATAGTTCGTACTGACTCGGGCGCTCTGACAGCTGCCGACTGACTGGTTCGAATCAGTAGAGGCAAGTTGTCCAAGCATCCGGGTAAGTCACGTGACCTTCGCCCTTTAAAGAGTTATGCTGAGAGACCAAACAAATAATATATTTGTTAGTCACCGATGCCGGACGGCGCGGCGATGATTCTCTTAATGCATAAGCTCAAAAGGCGAAAGTCAATTGCCTTCAAAAGACCGAGGTCCCTGATGACAAGAAAATCTCATAGACGTTGAATCTCAGCTTAAGGAGAAACAACACTATGTGACGTTGAAGACGAAGGTAGGCAATGAATGCAACCTACGTCTTCCAGCTGAATCGAGAGAAGGAATCTCAAGATTCTAAACCTGTGCTTACAAATGACTGAAAACGCTAACCGCCATTTCATTGCTGTCCGGTGTGCAGTAAAAGCGGGCGTTCTTCAGTAATGAAACACAGGGGAGAGCCGCCTGAAGAACTGCTTCTCATGGGCTGAACGTTTGGAAGTTGAGCTGGCAGGTGTGGGAGTAGGCGATGTCTTTCAATACATCTGCTAATCCGGAGTGAACAATGAACAATTGCACACCTCCGAATACAAGATATTTTGAGGACAAACTCAGATTCCGCAAAAATCATTCGCATTATCGAGATACGATGCAGCAAGAGACTATTACAGAATTCTGTTACCGTGCGGTAAACAGAAAGATGAGAGTCGAATAGATATCTCTGTTTAAAAATTCTCGCAATACCGAAGACGATGAATACTAGCGTCACAGCAGTAGATGGTCATCATGTATGCGAGAATCCCCGTTAATCAGAGACTTAAGTCCGTGATTGTTGGGCAGAGATACGGTTGGTATTCAATCAAAGCAGGTGAGAAAGACATAACCAACCGTGCATCTCGAAGCGGCAGCTGGTACTGAAATGCCTCGGGCAATTCAATACGCAGTGGGCTGTCGCTGACTCGTCATCCTGAGCTGCCAAGTAATCCTTTCCACGAAGGAATGCGTTTGGCTAGAACCACCGAGCATAAAAAGATATGCTCGAGCAATTATATTTATGCGAAACGAATTTCGGTAAATATAAAAGCTTAAATGGTGTTGTTGTGACAACACCATAAGTATATAAAATTGAAACTGGAAACTCCTGGGAGGTTGCAGGCAACCCCGAGTTGCAGTTCAATTAGAATACTTCTCGTCTAAGTCGCAATCCGTGAATAACCAAGATATGCCGCCTACCCCTCGACCATTTCAACTGCTTAGCAGAATCATGTCGCGAGGGTTAATATACGTAGTATATTTGTAGGATTCTGAACAACGATCTCCATCCTAAATTCTTTCCTTCAAGAAAACAAAATCAGGATTGGAGATCGACCACCTTCGATCTCTATCAGAGAGAGTGAAGAAGTCTTCCTCGAAGGAAAGCTTCAATGGTGAACAGAATACTAAGACGATAGTTCAAGCCAAACTGGATATTCCCGTCCGTTCTTCTCTATTCCAGGTTGGCTCGTCTCGCTCACCTTGGACCGTGGTCTCGCCTAAGTGTTTGGAGATCGTAAGAAACTCGAACACTGAATGCGCTAGAAATTCCGTAGAATTCTAAGCAGTCTGCGAAACCCCCACCGAATTCGTCAAACGACATCGGCTGGTGGTCCTCTCGATTCCCGTAGAAATCGAGAATGGGGCAAGGTTCCCTCATCACCAACCGGGCTTACGTCAGGTAGGACCCGAAGGTCCCCCCGGTAGCGCAGTCCCCAACGTGGGATCCTACAGAGAAATCTCTGTAGGATCCCTCCCCTTTCCCTCGTAGCGTAAGGAGAGAGGGAATGGGGGAGGAATTGGATACTCGCTCGCCTTCCCAGTGGAACTAGCAGTTGGAGAAGATTAGGAGCAGCCATTGCCTTGCGGCGATGGCCTCTCAGAGTCTGGGAAAACGTATCGTCAGGAGAAAACGTTTTCCCGAGGAGGGTTACGAACTCTCACTGTAGGTAAGGGTCTGCCGCCACTGTGAACGTCGTCTGGGTGGGGCTGATCGACACCTGACAGGAGAGAGCCGATACCGTCCTCCGACTCATTCCAGTCCTCGTCGAGGTCGAAACCTCTCAGGAGGACCGAAATGACAATTTGTCCAAAATTGGATTTTTCCTAACTATACAAACCTGAGGTCCTTTTACAATAGGAAGGTACTAGCGGCAGCTGGATAGGTCGTAAGCTTTCGAACAAGGGGTTCGGTAGTTAACTGCTTGTCCGACAGGCGCGCGCGCGCGACTGGGAGGTAAACAAATCACTTTTGCTTTTGGCCCAAGCAAAAACTGCAGAGTGAGGGGTGGCATGAGGTGGACTATGTGTAAAGGACCTCAGGTTTGTATAGTTAGGAAAAATGCAATTTTGGACAAATTGTCATTTGTTCCGACACGGCATACAAACCTTCGGTCCTTTTACAATAGGAAGACTCACTTCTTGGTGGGAGGAATCTGAGTCTTTTGTGAACAGACTGGTGTTCGCCCAACCTTGGAATGCCTCCCTGGTCGTAAGAGCGAGGGAGGGATCCAGGCCTCTGTCCGATTGATCGGGGTGTGCACCGCAGATCAATGGTCAGACCTCTGGACCAAGTACTAAGAGAGAGGCAAGCGTATCTCTTCGTACCAGCAAACAAGAACAAGTTCCTATTTGCAAGAGGCAACATAAAGTTATGGTTTGTCTCTTGTTGGCATCCACTTCCCCCACCCCCCCCTTGTAGGAGGAAGTGGTGGATATTCGCTCCCATCCCTAGTGAAAGGGATAGGATGGGGCTCTGTCGAGTAGCTCACCGGCATCTCGTCCTTATCCAGCAGGGTGATGACCGTATCCCTCGACCCACAGGTAGAGGGGGAGAAAAAGATAGGAAGAGAAGCCAGTCACTCTCTCATTCACTTATCTATTCTTACAGTCACACCAGGACTCGATGCTGTTCAGCCTGCTAGGGTCTGGGTTAGCTACACAACGTGTTGAGCAGCCACCAACGGGTCCCAAGGAAAACGATCCAAGGACCTGTGGGCAATATCCAAAAGGTAGAAGGAGGTGCCAGTGGTCTGGTTGTACCAGACCCCTGCCTTCAGTACCTGCGCCACGGAGAAGTTCTTGTGTAACTCGAGGAGTGTACTTCTAGGTCATCTTGGTGCTGACGAAGAGTCTTCACACTCAGCCTGGGATGTCGAGTTTCTTCAGAAAGCGCGGTCGCACTTTCACAGGACAAAGCAGCATCTCCTTCGCATCGAAGGTGGTGAAGTCCATTAGGGAGGGGATTGTGAAGGACTCTAACCGATCGTCAGGAACCGAAGGGTTCTGAGTCTTCGCTACGAAGTCGGTACGAAATCGAGCGGTCACGAATCCCCATCCCCTGGATGCTTGACTTCGCAGGAAAAGTCATGCAATTACCTCAGAGGAAAAGAAGGGAATGGTCGTATGACCTATCCCTCTTCTCGACTTCGGTGATGTCCTGTACCCATACTGGTCTATCCGTCTGCAGCGAAGTGTCTCACATTCTCCTATCCCCATGCAGTGAAGTTCTTCTCGGTAGTGGATAGGACACTGACACTCAATGGTGGGTGTCGATGGTATGGGTACTGTGACAAAGCTATTAAAACGAAGTAATGATTGCTTTGTAACAACAGAAACTAAGTCAGCAGCGTAGTTCGTAACTGAATCGGGAGCTCTGACAGCTGCCGACTGACCTGCGTTTGGAAGGAGGCAAGTTGTCCAAGCATCCGAGCAAGTCACGTGACCTTCGCCTTAAAAGGGTTATGCCAAGAGACTAAACAAATAATTTGTTCGTCACCGATGCCAG
Organism: Macrobrachium nipponense; assembly: GCF_015104395.2. Taxonomy (NCBI): domain Eukaryota; kingdom Metazoa; phylum Arthropoda; class Malacostraca; order Decapoda; family Palaemonidae; genus Macrobrachium; species Macrobrachium nipponense. Next base: position 4,591,777 of record NC_087222.1, on the reverse strand, counting down.
AAGGCGAGGTGATGATTCTCTTAAGGCAGGTGGTGCCCAACAGGCGAAAGTCTATTGCCTTCTAGAGACCGAGGTCCCTGATGGCAAGATATCTCACAGTATAGTTGATTCTCAGCTAAGGAGAAACAACACTATGTGTCGTTGAAGACGAAGGTGTACAGAAAAAGCAACCTACGTCTTCACAGATGAACCGAGAGAAGGATTCTCAAGATTCTGAACCTGTGCTACAAAGACTGAGAACGCTAACCGCTATTCATTGCTGTCCGGTGAGGATCGTAGTTGCAATAAAAGCGGAGCGCTTTTCAGTAATGAAGAGACAGGGAATACTGCCTGAAGAACTGCTTCTCATGGGCTGAACATTTGGAAGTAGAGCTGTCAGGTCGGAGAGTAGGCGATGTCTTCTGACACATCTGTTAATTCAGGCGAGCAATGAATAATTGCACACCTATGAATACGAGATATTTTGAAGACAAACTCAGATGCTGCAAAAATCATTCGCATTATCGCGGTGCGATGCAGCGGGAGACTAGTACAGACTTCTGTTACCGTGCGGTAAACAGAAAGATGAAAGAGTCCAAGAGATATCTCTGTTGAAAATTCTCGCAATGTCGAAGGCGATGAAATCGAGCGTCACAGCAGTAGATGGTCCTTCATTATTGCGAGAATCCCCGTTAATCAGAGACCTAAGTCCATGATTGTTGGGCAGAGATACGGTTCGGTAGTCAATCAAACCGGGGAGAGAGAGACGTAACCGACGTGCATCTCCGAGACCATACTGATACTGAGCTGCTATCAGGCAGTTCAATACGCAGTAGCTCTCGGTGACTCGTCATCCTGAGTTGCCAGGTAATCCATTATTCCACGAAGGAATGCGTTCGGCTAGAACCATCGAGCAATAAAGAATACGCTCGAGCAATTATATTTACACAAACGGATTTCGGTAAATACAAAAGCTGATTTGGTTGTTGTCATGACAATACCAAGTATCTAAAATCGAAACTGATAACTGCTGGGAGGTTGCAGGCAACCCCGAGTTGCAGTTCAATTAAGATACATTCGTCTCGGTCACAAACCGTAGAGTTAACTACGGTATGGCGCCTACCCCCGGACAATTCAACTGTTAAAAGAATCATGTCGCGAGGGTAATATACGTAGTATATTTGTAGGTTCTGTACCACGACCTCCATCCTAAATTCTTTCCTCTCGAGGAATGAGAATAAGGATTGGAGATCGACCGCCTTCGTTCTCTAGTCAAGAGAGTGAAGGAGAAGTCTTTCCCAAGGAAAGCTTCAATAGTGAACAGAATACCGAAGACGATAGTTCAAGCCAAACTGGAAGTTCTCGTCCGTTCTTCTCTATTCCAGGTTAATCGCCTACTGTGAGATACTCTTCTTTCAGCAGCAGTCTTCTTCCAAATGCTAGAAATTACAGGAATTCGAGCATAAGCGAGAGGTTCCCGATTATCGTGTAACAATTTATCGGGGATTCTCGCTCACTTTGGACCGTGGTCTCGCCTAAGTGTTTGGAGATCGTAAAAAACTCACACTCTGAGTGCGCTAGAAATTCCGTAGAATTCTAAGCACTCTGCGAAAAACCCCCCACCCCCCACCGAATTCGTCAAACGATATCGGCTGGTGGACCTCTCGATTCCCGTAGAAATCGAGAAAGGGGCAGGATCCCTCCTCAATGACCGGGGCTTACGTCAGGTAGGACCCGAAGGTCCCCCGGTAGCGCAGCCCCTAACGTGGGATCTTACAGAGAAATCTCTGTAGGATCCCTCCCCTTTCCCTCGTAGCCGTAAGGAGAGAGGGAATGGGGGAGGGATTGGATACTGGCTC
>NC_087222.1:4569979-4587479 GCF_015104395.2 Macrobrachium nipponense | reverse complement strand
TGTATATATATACATATCTATAAACACGGTGCATGTTTTATATATATATATATATATATAGATATATATATCTATATATATATATATAAGGAATTCACGCCATTTCTTGAAATCTCCCCCTAACATCTGGTCACACTGCATGTACTGTCTTCGGGCGACAAGATGACTCTTAAATAAAACTTCGATGGAAGCAATATTGTTCCTGGAAAAAAAAAAAAAAAAATTACGAGAGTTCAACGACAGAGGAGAAGGTTTGTTACTGTTCCATTTTTTAAACCGTATTTTCCAGCTGATTTCTTTTTTTTATTCAAGATGGTGGGGGACTTGTGAGAATTGCGAGGAAATACAACATTATCCAGTCACTTGAGAAATCGGAAGGGGCAAATTGTGTATAGTAATAATGAAAAAATATTAATAGTTGGAAAAATTATAAATAAATATTGATAATTATTCTTGGACTATGGAATGCACGAAAAATAGATAAGGAAGAAGAGCAATGACATATGGAAAAACAATGATGGACCACAGAAAAAAAATTAACTTGAAAAATGATATTGTTATTATACAATAAAGTTTCATACATACTTACCTGGCAGATATATACATAACTATCGACTCCGTCGTCCCCGACAGAAATTCGAACTTTGCGGCACACGCTACAGGTAGGTCAGGTGATCTACCGGCCGGCAGGGCGGCAGGACTAGGAACCATTCCCGTTTTCTAATCAGATTCTCTCTTCCACCTGTCTCCTGCGGGGAGGCTGGGTGGGTCTTCAATCGTATATATCTGCCAGGTAAGTATGTATGAAACTTTATTGTATCATAACAATATCATTTTCATACATTCAACTTACCTGTCAGATATATACATAGCTGATTGACACCCTTTGGTGGAGGGCAAGAGACCGCTAACTACTGACTAGACAGGTAAACAACATATGTTGTAGGTATTTATAGACCTTGGTTCCTCTGTGTTTCTAGACGAAGGGTCGACTTCCTAGCTATTGCATAGGAGTCTGCTTCGTCTCAAGAGCCTTAGCAAGATAGTGATCTGTGGCCAAGAGTTCTTGTGGGTCTACCGATGGTGTCTTATCCACTTACTCGGTCGAGCCTAATTGGCATCTGTCAATGGGTGCTAATCCGCTTATATGACAATATGCCTATGCCTATTGGCATAACTAAGGAGCGTAACACCGATCCCAATCACCTGTTCCTAACATGAGGGTTCGCGCTAGAATTGAAAAAGTTATCCCCCAAACTCCTTTCAAACCTCAATAAAATTCACTAAGTTAAAATAAATTCAACTCATTATTAAAGGATCAGTGTCGGCTCCTTATCCCAGCTACATATCCGCTGACACGTATAAACCAAGAGAGAAGGATCTCTCGTAGGTTAACTTGACGTCCTTCGTGTAATGAGCAGTCAACACATAGTTGCATCTCTCATATGTTAAAAGCTAATATGTCTTCCTGACATATTGTTACGAAAAGAACAAGAATTTGCAAAAGCTCGCACTTCATGAGCTTTTAAATTCTCAGCTGTTTGAAGGTATCATCAAGTCACTTATTAAGTGCTTTAGAGATCACCATTGTTTCAAAGAAGACTAGGACTTTCTTTGAACTGGATCTCATCTGGATGAAGCCTAGAGCCTGGCTTGTGCCTGGCTGGGGCCTCGCGCCTGGCTGGCGCTTTGCGCCTGGCTTGGCTGGCGCCTTGCGCCTGCCTGGCTTCTTTCGCCTGCCTGGCGCATCCTGTTTGCCTGGCGCCTCGCGCCAGGTTGGTGCCTCGCACCTTGCCAGTGCCTTGCGCCTGTTTGGAGCCTCGCGCCTGGCGCGTGGCTGACTTCTCCCCACTTGCTGGAGCTTCGAGTTTGTTAAGAGTCTCGAGGAAAACTGGCGATGTCCACATCGGACACTTTTTCGGGTTTGTTCGCCTCTAGCGCACTGCGCCAGGTTGGAGGCCCGCTCCTTCTCCTCATCAGACAATGACAGTGTTCATATTGACTGTCTTTCTCTGGCGTCTTCACGCCTGTTTTGGCATTTGGCGCCTGACTGGCGCTACATTGTCCGAAGTCCTGAAGATCCACCATCGTTTATCAGGAGACTGGAGAAGGGTGGAAGAAATTCTTTCACTTTGAGCTTTTGGCCTTTCCGGCAAGGGGAGGTGATTTTAGTCAGCTACATCCAGTAGACGATAGGAAATCTAAAAGTCCGAGAGACAAGTCTTCCTCCGAGGAGGATCCTTATTGAATACTTCCGTTGCTAACGAGTTCTCCTCCTACATGTTGATGAGTTTTCTCGTTGCAGAAGCTTCCCTATCCTTGCCCGAAGGAAGGGAAGGAGCCTGGAAGTTTAAAGAGATTCTGAGCTGAAATATGATATTGTTAAGATACAATAAGGTTTTGTACATACTTACCTGGCAGATATATACTTAGCTATAGACTCCGTCGTCCCCGACAGAAATTCGAATTTCGCGGCACACGCTGCAGGTAGGTCAGGTGATCTACCGCCCCTGGCCGCTGGGTGGCAGAATAGGAACGATTACCGTTCTAGAACCAGATTTTCTCTTCCACCCTGTCTCCTGAGGGGAGGTTGGGTGGGCCATCAATCGTATATATCTGCCAGGTAAGTATGTACAAAACCTTATTGTATCTTAACAATATCATTTTTGTACATGGAACTTACCCAGCAGATATATACTTAGCTGATTGACACCCTTGGTGGTGGGAAAGAGACAACTATTTACTGAATAGACAGGTAAACAACATACGTTGTAGGTAATAAATAAATAAAACCTTGGTTCCTACTTGATCAGGCGGAAGACTCCATGGCTAATGCCTAGGAATCTGCTTCGCCTCAAGAGCCTCAGCGAGGATGTGACCTATGACTAGAGTTCTTGTGTCTGTCGATGGGGTCTTATCCATTTAGCTCGACAGAGCCTCTTACATGAAACAATATGCCTATGCCTAGTGGCATAAATTAAGGAGCACAACACTGATCCCGATCACCTGATCCTAACACGAGGGTTAGTGCTTAAGTTTGAAAAGAGTTTCTACAAACTCCTTTCAACAACCCAAAGAAAAAACACGACGTTAAATAAATTTAACTCACTAGTTAAGGATCAGTATCTGCTCCCTATCCCAGCAATGTATCCGCAGACACGTATCAACCAGAAGAAGGATCCCTCGAAGGTTATCTTGACATCCTTCGGATAATGGGAAGTCAACACAGAGTTGCATCTCCCGTATGTGACAGCTAATATGTCCTTATGACATATTGTTAGGGAAAGAACAGAATTCGGAAAAAAAGCTTGCACTTCATGCGCTTTTAATTCTCAGCTGTTTGAAGGAATCATCAATGCACTTATCAGTGCTTAGGAGATCACATGTCTCAAAGAAGGCCAGGCCGGGCGTTCTTTGATATAGATCTCTTCTGGGTGAAGCCTGGAGCCTGGCTAGCGCTTCGTGCCTGGCAGGCGCCTAGCGCCTGTCTAGCGCCTCATGCCTGGCTGGAGCCTTGCGCCTGAATGGCGCCTAGAGCCTGGCTGGAGCCTCGCGCCTAGATGGCGCCTTGCGCCTGGCTGGCGCCTCGCGCCTGGCTGGTGCTGATTGGCTCCTCCTTCCTGGCTAGCGCCTCGCGCCTGGCTGGAGCCTTGCGTCTGGCTGGTGCCTTGCGCCTGGAAGGCACCTGGAGCCTGGCAGAAGACTTCATGCTTACTGTCTATGAGTCTGCATGCCTCAAGAGTTTTCAGCGAGGTAGGGACCTATGACTGACAAACCCTTCTTGGATCATGTCAATGGGGGCTAGCCCGCTTACACGACAGAGCCTTCTCGGATCGTGCCAATGGGGGCTGACCCACTTACATGGCAGAGCCTTACCTGTATCATATCAATGGGGACTAGCCCTCTTACATGACAGAGCTTTAGGTTTCTGCTTTACTGGAAGGAGCCTTGCGTCTGGATGGATCCTCAATCCTGACTGGAGCCTAGCCTTGAAGGAGCCCTGGCACCTGGATGGCGCCTGGCTGGCTTCTAGAGCCTGGCTGGCTCCTAGAGCCTGGCTGGCTCCTAGAAGCCTGGCTGGCTCCTAGAGCCTGGCTGGCTCCTAGAGCCTGGTTGGCTCCTAGAAGCCTGGCTGGCTCCTAGAGCCTGGCTGGCTCCTAGAGCCTGGCTGGCTCCTAGAGCCTGGCTGGCGCCTCGCGCCTGGCTTGGCCTCCTCCACACTTGCTGGAGCTTCGAGCTTGGAACTGAGTCTCTAGGCTGTCTGGCGATGTCCACAGCGGACACTCTTATATCTGTCCGATTTGTTCGCCTCTGGCGCATTTGCGCCAGGTTGGAGGCCCACTCCTTCTCAGTATCCGACCATGACAAGAGTTCCTTGGAACTGTCCGCCTCTGGCGTTTTTCGCCTGTATTGGCATTTGGCGCTTGGCTGGCGCTACATTGTCCGAGAGTCCTGAACAACCACATAGTTTATCAGGAGACTGGAGAAGGGTGGAAGAAATTCTTCCCCTTTGAGCTTTTGGCCCCTGGCAAGGGAGGTGATTTTAGTCAGCTACACCTAGTAGACGACAGATATCTAACAATACGAGAGAGAAGAGTCTTCCTCCGAGGAGGATCCTTCGTGACTTCTTTTGCTAACGAGATCTCTTCTTACATGTTGATGAGGTTCCTCGTTGCAGAATCTTCCCTATCCTTGCCCGAAGGAAGGGATGGAGTCTGGAAGTCGAAGGAGAGACTGAGCTGAAATTGGGCGAACCCTGATTTCTAGCTCTTATTGTATCCTTCTGAATACCTTCTGGGAAGCATTTTGAGCCCTCATCGCACCCCGAAGACCTCTGTAGGCAAACGTTTAAACCATCTCTTCTTCTGTAGATTGAAAATGTAAGTACCCTGCCTGGGCAACTAAACTTCTATCTGAAAGCGTTGCGTCAGGAATAGAGGGATTTATTTCTTTTGCCAGACATACTATGCTGGCAAGAACCCATTGCCGAGTCCTCCATTGAATCTGATGCAAGATTCCAATGCACAAAAAATTCACTTGTCTTCTTGGTCGTTTAGGGCTAAGAGAAACAAAGAATTCCTTCATAAACTTCCTCAAAGAAGTTTGATGAGGAGCAGTTCCATTTTGTCGGAACACGGAATCTGTGGCCTACAAAAAAAAAATCCCATTCGAAGTACATGATATCCTACTCTTGTCGTATTGCGGTATCGTATAAGATCCCGAAGATCTTAATCCTCTGTTATCTCTAATTCCCTTGTAGAGACAGAGTATGGCCTTTTACTGCGTTCTTTGATAGCAGATATATACATAGGTGATTCTTCCCTCTGAAGTGAAGACAAAAAAACCTCGCTATGTGGTTCACAGAGGTATCGGAAGAGGACAGTTTTTCCTCATTCCATCTAGCACGATCTGCAGCAATTCTATGTCTTAGCCATGACTATTGTCATTTACCTTGAAAAAACCTCTCATTCATGTCCACTTCTGGTCAGTCTGCACGCGGACAGACTCAGAGTGGAGAGGTTTTATAGGTCTATTATAATAGATTCTGATAGAATATCCAGATACTCTTGGAAAAGCCTTACGAAACATGCTGTGAGAAGAACGTGACTTCTGTGAATCCAACCTCTCTAAGGCCAAATGAGGGGGCATACATCCTCTCTTCCTTTGACGCCCAATTATCTTAATATCTGTTAAGATTTATAACTAGGGGAAAAAAGGCTAAAGTTTATTCCCCTTCTTTAAATTTAAAGATGTCTTATATTGCTACCTCTCTTGGTTCGAGGAAAAAGAAGCAGTCTAAAGGAAGCCTGTTTCGTCTTCTACCTTACAAAGAGATCTATGAGAAGACTTTCCGCAGGTTCTCACAATCTTTTCAATAAATGTTAGACATACGTTAACAGTTATTATCTTCGATCGAGAAGGTTCTCACGGACATGCAAAATCTTGCATCGAACCTCTTAAGGATCGTTACGTTCCTGTCTGTTCCCAAATAGGTTCCTTCTTTTGTTAACGCGAACAGGGGCGAAAAAAGAGATTCTCGATGCTCTTTGCGATATGAGAGTCGTGGAATTGCCTAAGTGATTAAAATAAATCATTTCATCATTCCTTGTAAGCGACCCCTTTTCGATTAAAATGGGTACGAAATCAGGAACGAATCTTGCCGTTACCGAGCCTGCTGTCCGAGAGGCTACTGGGACTCTTAGTTAATACTCGCTAAAACGAGAAAATATCTTGGATGGTGCTTCTGGCGCGGCAGGCGCTTCTGGCGCAATTTGCGCCAGGCTGGCGCTTCCTTCTAGTTCTTTTTAGGTTATGTGCCATAACATCTATGCCTTTATGGTACCCACCCGACATCCTTCACATGTTAATTCCGTTCTTAGTGGGAAAAAACTTTTATGTACGTAGTATAGTCCATTCAGGGAAACAACTTCTGCCACTAAGAGAATGTTTCCCATCCGACTCACCCAACTTCTCTTGAGCAATATCCGAATTTAAAAAGGTTGTGTGCGTTTCTCGAAAGGATGAGAGAATTATATAGCGCGCTGCTGCCGTATTAGAATCCTTTATAATACTGTCACATTGTGGTAAACAGCATTAATCTAGGAAACCTTTGTAAGGATACTAGGAATTCTGTAGTTAACCTCAGTATGTGCATAGACTTGACCATACCGTAGTCTTTAAAGTGAATTCTCTACTACATTCATCTTCTCACTAAGCATGTACTCTAATAAGCCATGCTTTCGTAAGCATGAGAGCATTATACAATATAGAGTTCCGCTGCATTAGAATCCTTTAAAAATGTTACTACGGTAAACAGCATTGAAATGTTGTAATATCTTTCTTATTGAAAGCTTCTTTTAGCAAAAGGCAGACAATATATTTATGTTTTGCTTAACTATCCCCTCAATCCGAGGCTAAAACCACGACTGTAGGGGAGAGACACGGTTATTCATTCCATCCCGCAGGAGAAGACATGTTACCGACCATTCATGACCGACACCTACATGATACTGCGTTGGTGTCTAAGCGATAGCAGTCTCGTTAGCCGACTGGCCTTACTCTTCCAGAGTTGCCAGCTACTCCATTTAATAAAGGAATCTTATAAATTATTATCGAACTTCAGGAAGTTCTTATAATGCATATCTAAGCGAAACAAGACTTCGATAAATCTAGAAGCTAAGTAGGTGTTGTCTTAACAATCCCTTTAAGCGTAGTCCTTCCTAGGAAATTCCTGGAAGGATACTGGTAATTGAGTTGCTCAGCAAAGAAGTAACTACGGTATGTGCTTATGATTTGCCGTATCGTATTCTCATACAGCAGATACTCTACTACCTTCTTTCCCTGCCGAGGCAGATAGAGAAAGGATATTCTGGCGCCTGGATCCTTGCACCTAGCGCCTGGAATGTTCCCCGCGCCTGGAATGTTCCGCACGCTAGAAAGGAGACTCGCTCCTGGAACGTTCCGCTTGCGTGGAACAAGGTCCCGTGCGCCCTGACAGTTCCGAGCGCCTACTAGACCCCTTTTAGAAAGAGCCTCTTGCCCCCGGAAACGTTCAATGGAAGGATCGTTCTGATTGCCACTCTACTGTAAGGCTCCTTGCTCTAGCCGTCTGTTTTTCTGGCGCAATTTGCGCCAGGCTGGCGCTTCGTCTCTTTGAAGCGGCCTTGCGCCAAGAAAAATTTTCTAGAACGCGGCTCGCGTTTGTTGTAGGAACGCGGCTCGCACTAGTCTGTTAGCTGGAACGCGCCTCGCTGCTGGCTATAGGAACGTAGCTCACGCTAGCTTGCTGGAACGCGCTTCCTGGCAGCGGCTGGCTCTTGCTCAGTGTTCTCTTATTTTCAGAGAACGCGCTAGATCATCGCTCCAAACATACATTCTTCGTCTTTCGGATGTAAGATGAAGAGATGCACTTTTTTAAGGATGCCTTATCAATGGCTATCCTTGGCAGTCCTGGGACGTTCTACAGAACCTGCCGAGGGGACGCCCTGACCGGTGGGGGGTTCTCCCTAACCTTCCTGCGGCTGTTGACTTTCCTCCTCCACTGGGTCTGGGAGTTTGGAAGAGGTCTAGGCCTGGAAGCGCTACGGAGCCGTCAGACGCACCCTCCACTGCACTGGGAACACTATATTCACTTCTTACCTTTTGTTTTTAGAGCTCGCCTTTTGAGCTCCATCCATTTATCTTCAAATTTGCACATATGAATTTGTAGATTCTGTGGAGTAAGAAGGTGATGAGGATGCAACAACTACTAGAATTGTCAATACTCTAACTGCTCGTTAGTACGAGAGCTCTTTAAAGCTTCTAACAAAGGAAGCGTATCTAGTTTATATGCTTTCTGACTTCCTAAAGTAGGAAGTTAGATCTTATATTTCCTTCATCAAGTTCTATAACACTTATACACGTATTAGTGAAAAAAAAAAAAATCAATATTTCCCTTATTGCAAAATATAAGTGTCTACCGAAAAATTCGGTAGTTTCACGTAATATATTCTTCGAAATTTCGAAGCCAAATTCATTAAAAAGTTAATAAAAGCGTATGCCAAACCAAAGACCCAGTACTTCCCTGCAAAAGACAGCCCAGAAGGTCGATGGCGATGAAAAAACGAAAATCAAGTCAGGAGGTAGCAACAACGTATGTTGACACTACCGCGACAGAGAAAATCTGGTTCTAGAACGGTAATCGTTCCTATTCCTGCCACCCAGCGGCAGGGGCGGTAGATCACCTGACCTACCTGCAGCGTGTGCCGCGAAATTCGAATTTCTGTCGGGGACGACGGAGTCTATAGCTAAGTATATATCTGCTGGGTAAGTTCCATGTACAAAATGGTAGGACTCATGATTTCTAGCTGTTTAATGTATCTCTCTGAACCTTTTGGGAAGTAGTTTGAGCCCTCATCGCGTTCCCAAGACTCTGTCAGTAAACGTTTAAACCTTGTCTTCTTCTGTAGATGACAACGTCAATACATTACCCGGACAACGAAACCTCTATCTGAAAGCGTTGATCCAAGAATAAAAGGCTATAGTTCTTTTGCCAAACATACCATGCTGGCCAGAACCCATTGCCGAGTCTTCATAGAATTTGATTCCAGATTCTAAAGCCCAAAATTTCACTTGTCCTTTTGATCGTTTAGGACCAAGAGAAACATTTGATGAGGAGCAGTTCCATCTTGACGGAACACGGAATCTGAGGCCCAAATTAGGATCCCATTCTAAGTATAAGATCTCCTACTCTTATCGTATAGAGGTATTGTATAAGATCCCGAAGATCTTAATTCTCTACTATCTCTAATATTCTTTGTCCAGACAGAGTATATCTTTTTACTGTGTTCATTGATAGCATAAAATACCAAGGTGATTCTTCCCCCTGAAAGGGAAGAAAACCATTATGTGGTTCACAGAGGTATCAGAAGAGGACAGTTTCCCCTTTCCATCTAGCACAATCTGCAGCAACTCTATGTCTTTAACATATTTGAAGGAATTATCAAGCTTCCCTTGAAAAATCCTCTCATTCATATTTACCTCTGGTCAGTCTGCACGCAGACAGACTCAGAGTGGATAGATTTTTCAGGTCGAATATTTATAATAGATTCCGATAAAATCTCTACTTTCTTAGAAAAACCTTCCGACACATGCTGAGAGAAGAACGTGACCTCTGTGAATCCAACCTTTTTATTGCCAAAATGATGCATTCATCTTCTTCCTTTGACGCCCATTTATCTTAATATCTGTTAAGAATATATAATACTAGGGGAAAAAGACTAAAGTTTATTCCCCTAATTAAATTAAAGATGGCGTATCTTGCTACCTCTCTTGTTTCGAGGAAAAGGAAGCAAACTATAAGAAGCTCGTTCGTCTTCTACCTTGCGAAGAGATCTGTGAATACTTTCCGCAGGTTCTCACAACTCTTTCCAATAAATGTTAAACATACGTTAACAGTTATTATCGTAGATCAAGAAGGTTCTCACGGACGTGCAAAATCCCGCATCGAACCTGGTAAGGATCGTTACGTTCCGTGTCTGTTTCCAAATAGGTTAAATCGTGCTCTGCCGAATTAAAATCATTTATAATACCGTCACATTGTGGTAAACAGCATTCATCTAGGAAACTCTTGTAAGGATAGTAGGAATTCTGTAATTAACCACGGTGTGTGCATAAGGCTTAACCGTAACCGTTATCTCAAGGTGAATTTTCTACTACATTCTTTCCTCGCCGAGGCAGAGAGAGATCCTTAGCAAAACGAATACTATGTTATTCATGTTTGCCTAAAAACAAAAATCCCCTCATTCGTGGTTAAGTCCCTGATTGTAGGGGGAATATACGGTGAAACCATTCGATCCCTTAGGAGAGAGAGATGTAACCAAGGGATCACGACCGAGAACCGGATGGTACTGAATTGGCGTTACAATTACAGCCGTCTCGTTCACTGCCTGGCTGCATTCATTCTGAGTTGCCAGTTACTCCCTTCAATGAAGGGATATAATAAAATTATTCTTGAGCCTAAGAAAGCTCTCAATAATACAAATTTAAGCCAAACAACCTTTGTTAAATACCGAAGCTGAGTAGGTATTGTCGAAACAAACCTTTTAAGCGAAGTCCTTACTAGGAAAATCCTGTAAGGATATAGATAATTCCGTAGCGAACCAGAAAGGCAACTATGGTATGCGTATATGACTTGTCATTCAGTAGTCGTATTCACTAAGTCTTCTACGACATTCTTTCCTCTCCGACATGCAGAGAAAGAATGGAAATCTTACTCTCTTCGTTCTTTTCGTCAATAAACCCGAATGAGTATTAGTCGAAAGAGATCGCAAATGACAACCGAGGATCTAAGAGAATCTCTTCAGCTTTTATTATCTTGGAGATAAGTCCGTATTTTACGCCTTTCTTATCTGGAAGAGCCTCTAATCAATGAATGAGAGCTCGTACGAATCTTGTTCAATTTCCAAACGATTGCCCCTCTTTCTGTAAATGGTTGGTTGCATTATTTTTTAGAAGGAGGATGATTTTAATATCCACTTACTATTGAACTAATTCTCACAATTCTGCTCTATCTTCCATTCCTCAAGTTGGGAGAAGATTGAGCAACCGGAGGAGAGCGCTTCCTTTCAAAAGGTGAAGGGCTTTTAGCAGTACCGACTCTAACCTTGAACAAGGGCTTAACGGCAGCCCTGTGTCTACATCTTTGAGATCCCTGCCAGGAAAAAGGCCGAACTTGCTCCCTTGTCCTTTATTCGCAAGTTAAGACTATCCTGACAAGCCGGCGACGGTCGCCTGTGGCGACAAACTCCCGTCCTATCAGGAAAAGAATCCTCGAATGTCTTTCACCACCTTTCGCCTGGAGGACTCTTGGCGGTTTGTCAGGCTCTTCTTGTAGGAGAAAGAGCCTGGCGCTAAGCAGGAGTATCTTGCCTAGAATACCTAGGAATACCTCTAGGGCGCCTGGGAGGAGTATCGCGATCGGAATACTCCTCGTGCTCGGAATACTCCTGGCGCCAGGCAGGAGTATCGCATTCCGAATACTCCTGGCACCTGGGAGGAGTATCGTGCTCGGAATACTCCTGGCGCCTGGCAGAAGTATCGCTTTCCTAGGAGGAGTATCGTGATCGGAATACTCCTGGCGCCTGGTAGGAGTATCACGTTCCGAATACTCCTGGCGCCTGGGAGGAGTATCGTGCTCGGAATACTCCTGGTGCCTGGCAGGAGTATCGCATTTCAAATCCTCCTGGCGCCTGGGAGGAGTATCGTGATCGGAACACTCCTGGCACCTGGCAGGAGTATCGCGTTCCGAATACTCCTGGCGCCTAGGAGGAGTATCGTGATCAGAATACTCCTGGATCCTAGCAGACGTATCGCGCTTGTAAAGTTTTTCTTGTGCGGAAGGTTCCGCGTTCGGAATGTTCCGGTTATCCGGAAAAAGATTCCCGCTTGGAAAGTTCCGAGCGTCTGAAAGGCGATCCTCGCCTGGAAAGTTTTGTACGTCTGGAAGTTTCCGCTTGTGCGGAAGGTTCCGAGTTATTGTCAAATTCCGCTTGTGAAATGTTCTGCACATTTGGAAAATATTCTTATTTTGGAAAATTTCCAAGCAGCACCTGGGAAGGCGATTCGAATCTGGAATCTTCCGCCTTCTGGAAGGTTCCGCTTGTGCGGAAGGTTACGTGTGCGGAAGGTTCCGATCTCTTGTACACTTGTTCTTGCTTAGAATTCGATAATACTTCCATTTTCGTCCATAGCCCTCCCTTTCTTCTGAATGAGAAGGACTTCCATTTCCGATGAAGATCCTGGTTCATAGTGCTTCAGGCGCTTTGCGCCTCTATTCAGGCTCTTCAGGTGCTTTGCGCCTCGTTTCAGGCGCTTTGCGCCTTGTTTCAGACGCTTTAGGAAGCTTGAGCCTCGTTACCGGAGCTTCATGCCCGAGGGAGCTAAGAAGCTTAAAAGTTATATATATAGTGTGTAATCACTAAACGAGATCCATATAATTCATTCAATCAACAAATATTCTTTAATATCTAATTCGTTATTCTCAGAATAGATATATTTTCACATACACGTACCGATGAGGAATTTATTGAAATAACTATTTCAAACCCCCATGGGATAGAGGCCCCCCCGTCCAGCTGTACGGAGGCCGAAACCGGAGTAGGGCACTGCCTCCTACGCAACATTATCGAATGAATGTCCTCCTTTTCTCCGTCTCTCTGAGGTTCCGATAGCCAGAACGAGATTATCTTGCATCTTCATTTAAATCTACGCCGTTGAATTGTTTCTTTCTTCCCTTATTCGTCGAAGACGATAATAATAAGGGGAACACATTGAATTAGGATGCCTTTCCAATGGCTATCCCTGGCAGTCTCGACGTCCTACAGAACCTGCCGAGGGGACGCCTGATCGGTGGGATTCTCCATAAAAACCTCCGTAAGGCTTTCGACATTCTTCTCCTCTGGGCCTGTGAGCTTGGAAGAGGTCTAGACCTGGGAGCGAGACAAGAGCCGATCAGCCGCACCCTCCTATGCAATGGGGAACACTATAATCACTTCTTACCTTATAATAGCTCGTATCTTGAGCTACATTCCTTTATCTTCAAATTGCAAATGAATTTGTAGTTTCTGTGAAGTAAGAAGGTGATGAGGAAACTACACTACTAGTACTGTTAGGAAACTACACTACTAGTACTGTTAATATTCTAACTGCTCGTCAGAACGAAAGCTATTAAAGCTTTTAAAGAAAGCATATCTAGTTCTATGTTTTTCTGACTTCCTCAAATAGGAAGTTACCTTATTTTCCTCAATCAAATTCTAACATTTATTACACTTTATCAATGAATAAATATTTATATTTCCCTTTCTTGCAAACTATGTAATTGTCTACCGAAAACTTCGGTAGTTATACATCCTCTATTCTTCGAAAACTTCGAAGAACTCATTTTTAAAGTATTAAAAAAGTTATTAAAAGCGTATGCCAAACCACCGATCCAGTACTTCCCTGTAAAAGTCGGCCCAGAAGATTGATGGCAATGAAACACGAAAATCAAATCAGAAGGGAAAGTAAACATATGTTTACATTCCCAGCGACAGAGAGAATCTGATTAGAAAACGGAATGGTTCCTAGTCCTGCACCCCCCAGCGGCAGGCGGTAGATCACCCGACCTACCTGTAGCGTGTGCCGCAAAATTCGAATTTCTGTCGGGGACGACGGAGTCGATAGCTATGTATATATCTGACAGGTAAGTTGAATGTATGAAAATGGAATTATGTAGAGCTGCCAAAATTAGGGGGAACTACAATCTAAAAAAAATAAAAATAAGAAAATAAAATGTAGGAAACAATAAAACTAGAGTGCCTGATCAAGTTAAAGATAAGAGTGAAATACAAATGGCGACAATCACGAAAGAAGGAAATATTATAACAAGTTCCATAAAGTATTGGGAAAACATTTCCATTACTATTCTACATTATACGCAAGTCACCGCTCCAAATGAAAAGCAAAAAAACTGCGTCCATATAACAGTAAGAGAATGACAAACATCATTCAATGTTATTTCATGCGTTTTACTCTAGGTTGTCTTTTTTCATGTTTTCCTGTTTTTCGTTATCTCGCGTGTTTTACTTTTTCCTGTTTTTCGTTATCTCGTGTGTTTTACTTTTTCCTGTTTTTTGTAGTTTTACTCGAGTGGTTTGACTTTTCTGCTGTTTTTCGTTATTTTTCTCGTGTGTTTTACTTTTTCCTGTTTTTTGTTACTGTGTGTTTTACTTTTCCTGTTTTTTGTATTTTTCTCGTGTGTTTTACTTTTACCTGTTTTCGTTATCGTGTCGTGTTTTACTTTTCCTGTTTTTTGTTATCTTGTGTGTTTTACTTTTTCCTGTTTTTCGTTATCTTGTGTGTTTTACTATTTCCTGTTTTTCGTTATCTTGTGTGTTTTACTTTTTCCTGTTTTTCGTTATCTCGTGTGTTTTACTTTTTCCTGTTTTTTGTTATCTCGTGTGTTTTAGTTTTTCCTAGTTTTCGTTATCTCGTGTGTTTTACTTTTTCCTGTTTTTCGTTATCTCGTGTGTTTTACTTCTTCCTGTTTTACGTTATCTCGTGTGTTTTACTTTTTTTCCTGTTTTTCGTTATCTCGTGTGTTTTACTTTTTCCTGTTTTTCGTTATCTCGTGTGTTTTACTTTTTCCTGTTTTTCGTTATCTCGTGTGTTTTACTTTTTCCTGTTTTTTGTTATCTCGTGTGTTTTACTTTTTCCTGTTTTTTGTTATCTCGTGTGTTTTACTTTTTCCTAGCTTTCGTTATCTCGTGTGTTTTACTTTTTCCTGTTTTTCATTATCTCGTGTGTTTTACTTTTTCCTGTTTTTCGTTATCTCATGTTTTACTTTTTCCTGTTTTTCGTTATCTCGAGTGTTTTACTTTTTCCTGTTTTTCTTCATCTCGTGTTTTACTTTTTCCTGTTTTTCGTTATCTCGCGTTTTACTTTTTCCTGGTTTTCGTTATCTCGTGTGTTTTAATTTTTCCTGTTTTTGTTATTCGTGTGGTTTTACATTTTTCCTGGTTTAGGTTATCTCGTGTTGTTTTATTTCTTTGCTGGTTTTTCGTATCTCCGTGGTGTTTTTACCTTTTCTGTTTTTTCGTTATCTCGTGTGTTTTACTTTTTCCTGTTTTTCGTTACCTCGTGTGTTTTACCCTTTTCCTGTTTTTCGTTATCCCGTGTTTTACTCTAGGTCGTCTTGCATTTTACCCTTTTCCTGTTTTTCGTTATCTTGTGTGTTTTACTCTAGGTCGTCTTGCATTTTACCCCTTTCCTGTTTTTTGTTATCTTGTGTGTTTTACTCTAGGTCGTCTTGCATTTTACCCTTTTCCTGTTTTTCGTTATCTTGTGCGTTTTACTCTAGGTGTCTTCGTTTATTTCCTGTTTTTCGTTATCTTGTGTGTTTTACTCTGGTCGTCTTGCATTTTACCTTTTTTGTTTTTCTGTTTTTCGTATCTTGTGCGTTTACTCTAGTCGTCTTGCGTTTTACCCTTTTCCTGTTTTTACGTTATCTTGTGTGTTTTACTCCTAGGTCGTCTTGCATTTTACCTTTCCTGTTTTTCGTTAATTCTAGTGGTGTTCTGTATTTAACTTAGGTTCGTCTTTGCGTTTTACCCTTTTCCTGGTTTTTCGTTATACCGTCGTGGTTACTCTAGTGGTCGTCTTACGTTTTAACCCGTTTACTGTGTTTTTCGTTATCTCATGTGTTTTACTCTAGGTCGTCTTGTGTTTTACCCTTTTCCTGTTTTTCTTTACCTTGTGTGTTTTACTCTAGGTCATCTTGCATTTTACCTTTTCCCTGTTTTTCGTTATCTCATGTTTTACTTTTTCCTGTTTTTCATTATCTCGTGTTTTACTTTTTCCTGTTTTTCGTTATCTCGTGTGTTTTACTTTTTCCTGTTTTTCGTTATCTCGTGTGTTTTACTTTTTCCTGTTTTTCGTTATCTCGTGTGTTTTACCTTTTTCCTGTTTTTCGTTATTTTGTGTGTTTTACTCTAGGTCGTCTTGCGTTTTACCTTTTCCCTGTTTTTCATTGTCTCGTGTATTTTACTCTAGGACCGAAAGTACTTGGCTATCTCGCTTTTTCATTTTTTTCCTTCGTGGCAAAAAACCTTTATTTATACATAGCATCACGTTTCATATACTTCGTGATCAAGTTATTCATCATGAGGGCCACGTTTACTTTTACTTTCCTGTTCCCACTGCTGCTGGCAGCGCACTCTACCAGAATTCACCTGAAATTCCTGAAAAAATGCCAGGCGGAACAAGTGTTACCCAAATCATTGCTACCATACCGCATAAGAAGATACGATCAACATCCTTTTAATGAATTCTCTTCAATTATATTAAAACGTCACATTGCTGCCGCGAAAATGGAGGAAAAGGAGAAATTTAAAGAACTGGAAAAAGCCTGACGTAACTTCAACTACTCGATTCCCGCTGATTGGAAACACGCATTAAGGCAAAGAAAGTGTGGAAAACTTCATAGAACTACAGACACTTTGATTACAAAACTGGACAGAAAATTAAACAACCTTATCAACGACAGTGATTGGACCAATAATGCTAGAAGTGATTGTGTGGTGAATTTATCAAGCAAACAAATAAGTGATAATGCAGTGCGCGCATTAGGCTTTGGGTTGTCTTTCTTCATTTGTAACAAACTCTCAGCTTTATCAATAGCGACATCTCTATATAAGTTTGAAAAATACTGTGACCTACCACAAAATCATTTAGACATTATCAAAGGCATGACACATAGTGCTACGCATGCCTACCATGAAAATAACTTCCCCGCTCGCTACAGAAAAAGTTTAAAAGAATTGAAGAATGATAATAGCTTACAACATTAACCAAGGCTGATAAATCCAATAGTTTAGTGGTTCTGACAAAACTGACTACATATCACGCATGCATACTTTACTAGAGGATGAAATAACTTACAAAAAACTCGCAAAAAATCCGTTGGACCAAGTAATAAAAAACTTTAATATCAATATCAAATAAATTCTTAAAGATAAAAAAGAACTTTTGTGTAAGTTAACTGTAAAGTGTCCCTCATTACCCTTATCCTTATATTGGCCTAGTCAAAACTCATAAGGAAAACAAACCTATGCGCCCAATTATTGGTACAGTAGGATCAATTGCTTATAAACTATCTAAATATCTTACTAAACTGTTATCCCCGCTACTAGGAACTGTATCTAATTCACACATCCAGAATTCTCTTGATCTTGTGGAAAAATTAAATAACATTGTACTAAACCCTAGCGATATTTTTGTCAGTTTTGATGTATGTTCTTTGTTTACAAAAGTCCCTATTGACTTTGTGCTAGAATATTTAAGTAATGAACTTGTACTGCATGAATTGCTTATGTCTGTTAGTCACATAATTTTCTTAAGTAAGTTATGTATTTGTGATTGCAGATTTATTTTTAATGGAGAATATTACCAACAAATATTTGGTATGGCCATGGGTAACCCTTTA
>NC_087222.1:4533235-4569479 GCF_015104395.2 Macrobrachium nipponense | reverse complement strand
GCCCTGATGTGGCCAGCAAGAGAGTGGTTCACAGAGTATGACTTTCCTTGTGGACTTCCCAAAGAACGTTGCCCTGGAGGAGAGATCTACTCAGACAGCCTCACTTCAAAAGGTATCACCAAAACCTCTCCGCTCTGGCTCTGACTGCGTTCAGACTATCGAAAAGTTGGCCAGAGCGAGAGGCTTTTCAAAGGCAGCTTCTCTGGCGACGGCGAAGAGAGTTAGTGAAATCCAAGCGTTCAGTAGCCTAGTGGGCTTCAAGGGGGACAACGCTGTCTGCTCGTTGAGCCCGTCTTTCTTGGCAAAGAACGAGAACCCGTCTAATCCTTGGGCCGAGGAGCTTTGAAATCCAAAGGTATGTCGAGTCTCGTGGGTCAAGAACCAGAGAGAGCCCTGTGCCCTGTCAGGGCTCTCAAGTTCTATGTTAATAGAACTAAAGAGATAGAGGTTCTCTTCAGGTAATCTCTGGTGCTCGGTGAAGAGACCAGATTTGCCGTTGTCGAAGAATGCTGTGGCTTTCTTCTTGAGGGACGTCATTAAAGAGGCTCATTCATCTTGCCAGAAGACTGATTTGAGCCTCTTTAAAGTGAAAGCTCACGAAGTCAGAGCCGTAGCTACTTTCTCTTGCCTTCCAAAGGAATATGTCTATCAAAGATATCCTTGATAGCACCTTTTGGAGGAGCAATTCCGTATTCGCCTCACATTACCTCCGGGATGTGAGAACGATTTACGAGAACTGTAGTTCTTTGGGGCCTTACATTTCGGTAGACACAGTTTTGGGGGCTGAAGGTAGCTCTACTCCCTATCCCTTAGCTTAGTTTAGGTTAGTTTTTTATTGTGTTTTTGGTTGATGCGGTGAGATCTGTGGAAATCTCCCATTCCTTCGTTTAACTGTCAGGGGTTTTTTGGTTAGTTGGTCAGGTGGTGGTCGGTTGCTGTGTTACTGCCATAAATGTTTGGCTAGATGGTCTTGTCACATTGAGGTCACGTCCCCGTTGACAGAGCATCCAGAGTGCACCAGCAAACTACAGGTCCACACCTGGCTGGCAACTCTGATAAAAGCAGAGCAGGCTTAAGTGACAGTAATCACAGAGTCTACTTTGCTATCAGGTAAGGAACCAAGAAGTAAATCTTTTACTTAATTCAAGTTTCCTAAAAATCCTATTCTGTCTCTACCCACCATCCGAAGGTGGGATTCAGCTATATATATATCGACAGGTAAGTTTCATGAACAAAATGTTATTGTTATAATACAATTAAGTTTGTTCATACTTACCTGGCAGATATATATAATTAGAGTGCCCACCCTCCTCCCCTCAGGAGACAAGGGTCATGAATAAATATGAACAGAAAATGGGAATGGTTCCTGATATCCGCCTCCCAGCGGCGGGAATGGGTACTACCACCTGGCTGCCCACTACGTGTGCCGCGAGTTTTGAAATTCTGTCGGACGTCAGAAAATACAGCTATATATATATCTGCCAGGTAAGTATGAACAAACTTAATTGTATTATAACAATAACATATTTATTCATTGATAAAGTGTAATAATTGTTAGAATTTGATTGAGGAAAATAAGGTAACTTCCTATTTGAGGAAGTCAGAAAAACATAGAACTAGATATGCTTTCTTTAGAAGCTTTAATAGCTCTCGTTCTGACGAGCAGTTAGAATATTAACAGTACTAGTAGTGTTGTTTCCTCATCACCTTCTTACTTCACAGAAACTACAAATTCAATTGCAATTTGAAGATAAAGGAATGTAGCTCAAGATACGAG
This sequence comes from Macrobrachium nipponense, assembly GCF_015104395.2. Taxonomy (NCBI): domain Eukaryota; kingdom Metazoa; phylum Arthropoda; class Malacostraca; order Decapoda; family Palaemonidae; genus Macrobrachium; species Macrobrachium nipponense. The sequence goes on along the minus strand of NC_087222.1, from coordinate 4,567,702 downwards.
CTATTATAAGGTAAGAAGTGATTATAGTGTTCCCCGTTGCAATAGAGGGCGCGTTCTGATCGGCTCTGTCTCGCTCCCAGGTCTAGACCTCTTCCAAGCTCACAGGCCCAGAGGAGAAGGAATGTCGAAAGCCTTACGGAGGTTATGGAGAATCCCCACCGATTAGGCGTCCCCTCGGCAGGTTCTGTAGGACGTCCCAGACTGCCAGGGATAGCCATTGGAGAGGCATCCTAATTCAATGTGTTCCCCTTATTATTATCGTCTTGACGAATAAGGAGAAGAAACATTTAATGGCGTAGATTAAAATGAAGATGCAAGATAATCTCGTCAGGCTATCGAACCTCAGAAGAGACGGAGAAAGGAAGACATCATTCGATAACAGTTGCGGTAGAGGCATTGCCCTATCCGGGTTCGTCCCCCGTACAGCTGGACGGGGGGGCCTCTATCCCATGGGGGTTTGAAATAGTTATTTCAATAAATTCCTCATCGGTACGTGTATATGAAAATATATCTATTCTGAGAAGAACGAATTAGATATTAAAGATATTTTGTTGACCGAATGAATTATATGGATCTCTTTTAGTGATTACACATATATATATATATATATAACTTTTAAGCTTCTAGCTCCTCGGGCATGAAGCTCCGGTAACGAGGCTCAATGCGCCTAAAGTGTCTGAAACAAGGCGCAAAGCGCCTGAAAGGAGGCGCAAAGCGCCTGAAGCACTATGAACCAGGATCTTCATCGGAAATGGAAGTCCTTCTCATTCAGAAGAAAGGGAGGGCTATGGACGAAAATCGAAGTACTGTCGAATTCTAAGCAAGAACAAATGTACAAGAGATCGGAACCGTGCGGAACCTTCCAGAAGGCGGAAGATTCCAGATTAAAATCGCCTTCCAGGCTCTTGGAATTTTCCAAGAAGGAATATTTCCCAAATGTGCAGAACATTTCACATAAGCGGAATTTGACAATCACTCGGAACCTTCCGCACAAGCGGAAACTTCCAGACGTACAGAACTTTCCAGGCGAGGATCGCCTTTCAGACGCTCGGAACTTTCCAAGCGGGAATCTTTTTCCGGATAAGCGGAACATTCCGAACGCGGAACTTTCCAGGTGCGCGGAACCTTCCGCACAAGAAAAACGTTCCAAGCACGATACGTCTGCTAGGATCCAGGAGTATTCTGATCACAATACTCCTCCTAGGCACCAGGAGTATTCGGAACGCGATACTCCTGCCAGGCGCCAGGAGTATTCCGAGCACGAGGAGTATTCCGATCGCGATACTCCTCCCAGGCGCCAGGAGTATTCTAGGCAAGATACTCCTGCTTAGCGCCAGGCACTTCCTCCTACAAGAAGAGCCTGACAACCGCCAAGAGTCTTCCAGGCGAAAGGTGAAAGACATTCGAGGCTTCTCCTGATTGGGACGGGAGTTGTCGCACAGGCGGCCGTCGCCCTTGTCAGGATAGTCTTAATGCAATAAAGGCAAGAGCAAGTTCGGCTTTTTCCTGGCAGGGACTCAAGATGTAGCACAGGCTGCCGTAGCCCTTGTCAGGTTAGAGCCGGTACTGCTAAAAGCCCTTCACCTTTCGAAAGGAAGCGCTCTCCTCCGGTTGCTCAATCTTCTCCCAACTTGAGGAATGGAAGATAAGAGCATAATTGTGAGAATTAGTTCAGTATTAGTTAGAGGATATTAAAATCATCCTCCTTCTAAAAAATAATGCAACCAACCATTTACAGAAAGAGGGGCAATCGTTTGGAAGTTGAACAAGATTCGTACGAGCTCTCATTCATTGATTAGAGGCTCTTCCAGATAAGAAAGGCGTAAAATACGGACTTATCTCCAAGATAATAAAAGCTGGAGAGATTCTCTTCGATCCTCGGTTGTCATTTGCGATCTCTTTCGACTAATACTCATTCGGGTTTATTGACGAAAAGAACGAAGAGAGTAAGATTTCCATTCTTTCTCTGCATGTCGGAGAGGAAAGAAAGTCGTAGAAGACTTAGTGTATACGACTACTGAATGACAAGTCATATACGCATACCATAGTTGCCTTTCTGGTTCGCTACGGAATTATCTATATCCTTACAGGATTTTCCTAGTAAGGACTTCGCTTAAAAGGTTTGTTACGACAATACCTACTCAGCTTCGGTATTTAACAAAGGTTGTTTGGCTTAAATTTGCATTATTGAGAGCTTTCTTAGGCTCGAGAATAATTTTATTATATCCCTTCATTGAAGGGGGAGTAACTGGCAACTCAGAATGAATGCAGCCAGGCAGTGAACGAGACAGGCTGTAATTGTTGTAACTTGTAAGCCAATTCAGTACCATCCGGTTCTCGGTCGTGAGCTGTTGGTTACATCTCTCTCTCCTAAGGGATCGAATGGTTCACCGTATATTCCCCCTACAATCAGGGACTTAACCACGAATTGAGGGTATTTTAGGCAAACATGAATACATCGTATTCGTTTTGCTAAGGATCTCTCTCTGCCTCGGCGAGGAAAGAATGTAGTAGAAAATGCACCTTAAGATAACGGTTACGGTTAAGCCTTATGCACACACCGTGGTTAATTACAGAATTCCTACTATCCTTACAAGAGTTTCCTAGATGAATGCTGTTTACCACAATGTGACGGTATTATAAAGGATTTTAATTCGGCAGAGCACGATTTAACCTATTTGGAAACAGACACGGAACGTAACGATCCTTACCAGGTTCGATGCAGGATTTTGCACGTCCGTGAGAACCTTCTTGATCGATGATAATAACTGTTAACGTATGTTTAACATTTATTGGAAAGAGTTGTGAGAACCTGCGGAAAGTATTCACAGATCTCTTCGCAAGGTAGAAGACGAACAAACTTCTTATAGATTGCTTCCTTTTCCTCGAAACAAGAGAGGTAGCAAGATACGCCATCTTTAATTTAAATAGGGGAATAAACTTTAGTCTTTTTTCCCCTAGTTATATATATTCTTAACAGATATTAAGATAAATGGGCCTCAAAGCAAGAAGATGAATGCATCATTTTGGCAATAAAAAGGTTGGATTCACAGAGGTCACGTTCTTCTCTCGGCATGTGTCGGAAGGTTTTTCTAAGAGAGTAGAGATTTTATCGGAATCTATTATAAATATTGGACCTGAAAAACCTATCCACTCTGAGTCTGTCTGCGTGCAGACTGACCAGAAGTAAATATGAATGAGAGGATTTTTCAAGGGAAGCTTGATAATTCCTTCAAATATGTTAAAGACATAGAGTTGCTGCAGATCGTGCTAGATGGAAAGGGGAAACTGTCCTCTTCCGATACCTCTGTGAACCACACAATGGTTTTCTTCCCTTTCAGGGGGAAGAATCACCTTGGTATTTTATGCTATCAATGAACACAGTAAAAAGATATACTCTGTCTCGACAAAGAATATTAGAGATAGTAGAGAATTAAGATCTTCGGGATCTTATACAATACCTCTATACGATAAGAGTAGGAGATCTTATACTTAGAATTGGATCCTAATTTGGGCCTCAGATTCCGTATTCCGACAAGATGGAACTGCTCCTCATCAAATGTTTCTCTTGGTCCTAAACGATCAAAAGACAAGTGAAATTTTGGGCTTTAGAATCCGGAATCAAATTCTATGAAGACTCGGCAATGGGTTCTGGCCAGCATAGTATGTTTGGCAAAAGAACTAAAGCCTTTTATTCCTGGATCAACGCTTTCAGATAGAGGTTTCGTTGTCCAGGTAATGTATTGACATTGTCATCTACGGAAGAAGACAAGGTTTAAACGTTTACTGACAGAGTCTTGGGAACGCGATGAGGGCTCAAACTACTTCCCAAAAGGTTCGGAGAGATACATTAAAGAGCTAGAAATCAGGAGTCCTACCAATTTCAGCTTAGAATCTCTTCAAACTTCCAGGCTCCTTCCCTTCCTTCGGGCAAGGATAGGGAAGCTTCTGCAACGAGAAAACTCATCAACATGTAGGAGGAGAACTCGTTAGCAACGGAAGTATTCAATAAGGATCCTCCTCGGAGGAAGACTTGTCACTCGGACTTTTAGATTTCCTATCATCTACTGGATGTAGCTGACTAAAATCACCTCCCCTTGCCGGAAAGGCCAAAAGCTCAAAGTGAAAGAATTTCTTCCACCCTTCTCCAGTCTCCTGAGAAACGATGGTGGATCTTCAGGACTTTCGGATAATGTAGCGCCAGTCAGGCGCCAAATGCCAAAACAGGCGTGAAGACGCCAGAGAAAGACAGTCAATATGAACACTGTCATTGTCTGATGAGGAGAAGGAGCGGGCCTCCAACCTGGCGCAGTGCGCTAGAGGCGAACAAATTGGGAAAAAGTGTCCGATGTGGACATCGCCAGTTTTCCTCGAGACTCTTAACAAGCTCGAAGCTCCAGCAAGTGGGGAGAAGTCAGCCATGCGCCAGGCGCGAGGCTCCAAACAGGCGCAAGGCTCTGGCAAGGTGCGAGGCACCAGCCAGGCGCCAGGCAAACAGGATGCGCCAGCCAGGGCGAGGCGCCAACCAGACGCAAAGTGCCAGCCAGGCGCAAGCCAGGCTCTAGGCTTTATCCAGATGAGATCCAGTTCAAAGAAAGTCCTAGTCTTCTTTGAAACAATGGTGATCTCTAAAGCACTTCATAAGTGACTTGATGATACCTTCAAACAGCTGAGAATTTAAAAGCTCATTGACTGCTCATTACACGAAGGACGTCAAGTTAACCTACGAGAGATCCTTCTCTCTTGGTTTATACGTGTCAGCGGATACGTTGCTGGGATAAGGAGCCGACACTGATCCTTTAATAAGAGTTGAATTTATTTTAACTTAGTGAATTTTATTGAGGTTTGAAAGGAGTTTGGGGGATAACTCTCTTTCAATTCTAGCGCGAACCCTCATGTTAGGAACAGGTGATCGGGATCGGTGTTGCACTCCTTAGTTATGCCAATAGGCATAGGCATATTGTCATATAAGTGGATTAGCACCCATTGACAAATGCCAATTAGGCTCGACCGAGTAAGTGGATAAGACCCCATCGGTAGACCCACAAGAACTCTTGGCCACAGATCACTATCTTGCTAAGGCTCTTGAGACGAAGCAGACTCCTATACAATAGCTAGGAAGTCGACCCTTCGTCTAGAAACACAAGGAACCAAGGTCTATAAATACCTACAACATATGTTGTTTACCTGTCTAGTCAGTAGTTAGCTGTCTCTTGCCCTCCACCAAAGGGTGTCAATCAGCTATGTATATATCTGACAGGTAAGTTGAATGTATGAAAATGATATTGTTATGATACAATAAAGTTTCATACATACTTACCTGGCAGATATATACGATTGAAGACCCACCCAGCCTCCCCGCAGGAGACAGGTGGAAGAGAGAATCTGATTAGAAAACGGGAATGGTTCCTAGTCCTGCCACCCAGCGGCAGGCCGGTAGATCACCTGACCTACCTGTAGCATGTGCCGCGAAATTCGAATTTCTGTCGGGGACGACGGAGTCGATAGCTATGTATATATCTGCCAGGTAAGTATGTATGAAACTTTATTATATCATAACAATATTATTTTACAATTATTTGAAATGTGTACATTTTTTTGGGATACCCTGTATTGTTGCCCCAGGAATGTTTTGATGCTGTGTTTGGACAATGTTTGATTAGATTGTATCAATATTTGGATAGTAATGTCAAATGCACACCTTATTAATTGGCCTGAGACCTTTATAGTAACCCAAATTAAATTTAGTTTGTTTCTTCTGTTCTGGTATTATGTTTCTTAACTTAGTGTTGCATTCTTTGGTTTCAGATTCTCCCTCAGAAGAACTCCCTTCCTTCGTCAGTTTGGAGCAGCATCAAGAATTTGGAATGCTTGTGTGTTTAATGGTACTACATGTAACATCACCAGTAGCGGCTCTTAAAGTATAAGAGACAACAGTGAAATATTGTACTCCTACTTTAAACATTACAACAACAACAACGAATAACATATGTTCTGAATATTAGATTCATACATCAGCAGTGAAATCTGGTTGTAGTCCTTCAAGATATTTTACTTTTAATTTATAACAGATTTATAGGATAATCATTTGTAAACAATTTTGTATTAAGACTTGTCAATTGAACACATTGTCTTTACAGAACAGTGCAGGACAAGAGTCTAAAATGAATCCTGAACATTCTGTAGAATTACCTTTGAAAAGTGAAACAGAAGTTGCAATATCACTACCTTTTATAACTCAAGAAAACAGCAACATGGCTGCCTTGAATGAAACCAGCGATTGTAACTTTATGGCGCTGGATCCACTGATAGACATCAAAATAGAGCATGGGGTATTCTGTGAGTCTAATGAAGATGACGAATATTCATATGAAATGAATTCGGTAGAGAATGAAAAAGATCCACTAACTTGCACAGAGGAAGTGAAACAAGAAAAAAGGAATTGTCACAGTGGAGAAAAGCCTTCCAGTTCCACTGACCATGAGAAAGCAAGTGATATCACAAATCCTACCAGAGAGAAAACATTCTTGTGCGATGAATGTGGGAAAGCATTTTCCAGGAAACCAGACCTTACAGTTCATATGAGAATCCACACTGGAGAAAAGCCATTCATGTGCAAGGAATGTAGCAGGCCATTTTCCCAGAAACAAAGTCTTACAGTTCATATGAGAAGTCATACTGGAGAGAAGCCATTCATGTGCAAGGAGTGTAGCAGACCATTTTCCCAGAGAAAACATCTTAAGGATCATATGAGAATTCATACCGGAGAGAAGCCATACGTGTGCAAGGATTGCGAGAGACCGTTTACCAGGAAACTAGATCTTAAAGTTCATATGAGATGTCATACTGGAGAGAAGCCATTCACATGCCAGGAATGTGGGAAAGCATTTACCTTGAGGCACCATCTTACTGATCATATGAGAATTCATACTGGGGAGACGCCATTTGTGTGCAAAGAATGTGGTAAAGCATTTTGCCAGAAACCAAGTCTTAGAGCTCATATGATAACACATACTGGAGAGAAGCCATTCGTGTGCAAAGAATGTGGGAAAGCATTTGCCTGGAAACCACACCTTACACGTCATATGAAAATCCATACTTGAGAGAAGCCAATTGTGTGCAAAGAACATTGGAAGGCATTTTCCAAGATACCACATATTATAGGTCATATGAGAATCCATATTGGAGAAGCCATTGATGTGCAAGGAATGGGGCAAAGCATTTTCCAGGAAACATAATCCTACATATCATATGAGAATCCATAATGGAGAGAAGCAACTTATGTGCAAGGAATGTGGGAAAGCATTTTCCAAGAAACCAGATCTTACAGTTTGGTTGAGAATTCGTACTGGACTTTGGCCTCAATAGAGCTGAAAGGCATAAAATAACAAAATACCAAGACCTGAAGAACGACCTGAAATGCAGATGGGAACCGAAGGAAATAGAAATAATACCTGTGGTGGTAGGAGCAATAGGACTTATTAAGAAAACCTGAGAAAATATCTTCAGGCAGGACCAAGTTACCCAGGTATAAATTAGGTGCAGATCATATGAGAATTCATGTACAAGATTGTGGGAAATAATTTTCCAGAAAACATCCTGTAATTCATATGAGAATTCATACTGGAAAGTAGCCATTTACAGTAACCTCCCAGTAGAGCCTTTGGGAACTGGAAGAACAGTCGAAAGAGAAAGCTGGGACACTCGTTTAGTGCCGAATAGCCGTGCGCCTAATATGAACTGCGTATTATATACTCGCAAGTGTTTGTAGAGTGAGCTCATAGGAACTAACCAACCTAGATGATGTGCCGGTATATTGTGGCTTAATCTAAACAACAGAGGTGATCTTTGAATCGTATCCTTTAATGTTGGCTCTTGGATGCTATTACATCTGTTTCCATTTCCTGAAGCTGCTTAAGAGCTGGTCTGGACTTGCATATGATATAGTTTTTTTTTTTTTTTTTTTTTTTTTTTTTTTTTTTTTTTTTTCTTTTTTTTTACCTTCATCTGTTCAACTTGCAATTTAAGTTCGTTTAAGTTCTGTGACCAAGGACGCGAAGACTCCTGTGATAGGTAAGGTACTTTGGCCTCATTACGAGGTGGAAGTATCCTTTGAAATCAGCATTTCATTCTTTGCACTGCAGCTCGATTGCAGCAAAAGTACTATATACATGTATATGATTACCGTATATTATATATTATAGTATATGCATATAATCACATATGTGTACAGTAATGTTTATGCATGCATATGTAGTTATGTTATATCCATGTAGACACACAAAGATAATGATGATGATGATAATAGCTATAAATACTAGTAGGCCTGAAGAGGCAGTTTCATGATGATTCGTCAAGAGTTGTAACCCCTTCTTGATAGACCTACTTCTGAGGTTAATGGAAGGAATGTCTTCTTATCCCTTTTAAACTAACTTGTTGTAAAGTAATAGAAACAGTTATTACTTGGACCAAGTAATAAAAAACTTTAATATCACTAAGAAACAAATTCTTAAGGATAAAAAAGAACTGTTGCGTAAGTTAACTGTAAAGTGTCCATCATTACCTTATTTATATTGTCTGGTTAAAACTCATAAGGATATCAAACCTATGCGGCCAATTATTATTACTGTAGGATCAATTGCTTATAAATTATCTAAAAATATTAGTAAATTGTTATCCCCACTTCTTGGAACTGTGGAAAAATTAAATAACATTGTATTAAACCCTAGTGATATCTTTTGTCAGTTTTGATGTATGTTTCTTGTTTACAAAAATCCCTATTGAATCTGTGCTAGAATATTGAAGTAATGTATTTGTGATTGCAGTTTTATTTTTAATGGAGAATATTACCAACAAATATTTGGTATGGCCATGGATAACCCCTTAGTACTCTTCCTTTCAAACTTATATATGGAATTTTTTGAAAGACAACACCTCCCAAACATCACACTTGTCCCCTTAAAATGGTTTGTTGTAAATGATTTATTGTCTAAATTGAATAATTTAGTGCCATCCATAAAATTCACAGTTGTAATTGAAAATAACAATGTCATCCCTTTCCTAGATGTATTAATACATACATAGAGAATCTCTCCCATGTAAATTCAGTATTTATAGGAAACCCACAAATAATTTAACATGTGTACATTTTTATTCTGGCCACCATCTTAATATTGAAATTTCAATTTTTTCTTCCACGTTCTTAAGTGCTTTGTGGATTACAAGTCCACAATATCTTGACCAAGAAATACAATACAATACATAAAAAAGACAAGAAATGATCTCTGCTACCCACTTTACATAATTGAGTTATGTTATCAAAAAGCTCACAAAAAGTTTTTTAGTGTTATTAGTAATGAAAAGAAACCCCTAAAAATGTACTTAGCTTGCCTTACTTTCGTGGATTTGAAACCATATAATCAATATTTAAATCTTTTCATGTTAATGTTGTGTTCTCTTATAACAATGCCATTAAAGATATGCTAATTATGAATAGTCAGGTAACAAATAACAACATCATTTAAAAAATTCCTTTGTAAGGATTGCCCGTCCTTTTACATCGGTTGTGTGTGTATATTAATAAGCATATGTATTCAGTTAGAACAGCCCAGTTTTCAAATGCACTATTTATCCATCTGAGCAAAAAATCTCATTGTATAAGTTGGGGCGACGGCTCTGTAATTGCTAGGTTTAATGATTGTTTCAGGAAATTTACTGGAATCAGCAATTTAACAAATCACGAGTAAAAACAACCTAAATCTTAGTCTGGGATTGTACCATTTGGACCCATATATTTGTAAAATGTTTATGAAGGACCTTAAAATAAATAAATTAACTAATGATTAATTATTCCCTCATATTTATAGCTATTATATATTTCTCTCACTCTCATGCTTGGTATATTTATATCCTATTTTTGTTTCTCACTCATTGTTGGAACATTTTTGTAAATTTAATAATACTAATACAAAATGTATTGTTTTTCAAATAAAATTGCCTTGACGAGGCACCATGCCTAAATCCTTAATTGTTTTCTGACTAAATCATCTGTTGGCCACATGTGGGTGGCTGCTTTAAAATTTCTAATCTTGCCCATGGGGATTTTTTCATTTCTTTAGAGTGAATTGGACTTTATGCTATTCCTGTAATGTCAGTTTGGATACTAAGCCTATTTGTACTATGTTTTTGCTCTGTTCTGATCAGTTGTGCCTCAAATAAAGGGTCATGTAGACCGAAAGATCTTGGCAATTGTTGTCTTTTGATTTTCCTCCGTGGCATCTCCTTTCTTTATATGTAGCATCATGTTTTATGTATTTTGTGATCAAGTTATTTATATATATATATATATATATATATATATATATATATATATCTATATATATATCTATATATATTATATATATATATATATATATATAATATATATATATATAATATATATATATATATATATATTCTATAATTCGTATTAATATACGGGAGTATATGCAGTCAATATCCCTGTTCTTTAGCAGTAACTTTGCTATTGATAAAGAAAAGTAAGAGGGGACCAAAGGCCAAATCTGATAATCTCTCATGAAGCTGTACACAAGGGGCAAGATTATTGACGTATATTTAGAGTATATGATTAAGTTATTTCCTCTAATGCAATCTGCTGGTCTTCTCAGACAAATTATGAACACTTATATATACTTTTCAAATATTTTGTGTAATTTTGACTTTGTATATAGGACCAGTGACATTGAAAGGTAAGAGACCATTGACACCGACAGGTGTCAATGGTATAACTTCATTAATATTGAAAATATTTTTGTTCAGTAAATTGCATTGTGTGCTAAAGATTTAGTCGATGCATATTTTTTTTTTTATATGATTTTTTGATGAAATTTCTTTGGAATGTTTTTTTTTTTAAATTTAAAAATAAAGAAAACACTTTTCATTTACTTATCAAAAGTATTGTAAATTGCAAATATCGTACTTAATATCTGTAATAGTATAAAAGTCACATTAATTCAGAAAATCTTTTTATAAAAGATTTAAGAATTGCATAAGGTATTCTTGGAAGTCTTCCAGTACTTCAGAGTACTTAGTGTCTTCTCCTAAACAAATTCTGAACCAGGTGGTGATATAAAATCTTGGGAGAGTCAGTCCTAATGACAAAAATCATTATATACTATTACGTAGTTAACAGATTACTGATAACCATGGCTAAAACTAATGAAATGAGAATTTGGTTGAATAATTATACAGGTCTATCTACAAACACTTGTTGGTACTAAAATATTTTACTGCCAAATTGCTACAACAAAAATTTTAAATGACAGATATCAGGGTCAGCTTACCAAATGAAGTTCTGAAAGGTTAAAATGATTTATAATACAATATTCAGTTGACACCAAAAGACCCATTGAAGGGCCTCAGTGGCATGGTCGGTACGGTGTTAGCCTGGCGCCCCAATGGCCGCGAGTTCAATTCTCGGGCATTCCGTTGAGGTATGAGAGATGTGCATTTCTGATAATAGAAGTTCGCTCTCGACTTGGTTTGGAAGTCACGTAAAGCCGTTGGTCCCATTGCTTTTCACTACCAGTTTGTATACAAGACCTGATTGTACACTTTTTAAAATTTCAGAATAAACACCCCCAGGAAGATCGATGAGGACCGCTGAGGTGTGGAAAGAGGTTGCCAAGAAGATTTTTCTTCAACCAACTAAAAAACTAAACAAGGTTGGGTCATTCTGCAAACCTACCAAGGTAGTCGATACAGTTAATGAACACTGGTGCTGTTTGGAGTCGCTTAAAAAGCTTCGACAATGGATGCAGGCCATTTTTGACAATGAACACCCTCCATATTGTGGAGGTGAGGAGAGGGACCCTATCTATGAAAGCAGCATGCATTTTTGGTGCACTGTGAGAGTGCTGTGTTCATTTCAACTGGTGGTACTCAGACAAATAAATATTGTTTGTTTTGTCACAGGATCATCATTAAGTAAAATATCTCCATAGAATCTAAACATTTTAAAAGTAAAATACTATATTTAATCATTTCTTTGCAATAAATCCATCTACACAGGTAACTTGAAAATTTTGTAGTACAAATTTGTACAAGACCCTTGTTTGTTACAATGTAGCTTGATGATGTGTGTAGTATAAATCCTGAAGCTTGTGGTTCCTGTAGAGAACATCCAGGTAAAAAGGGCCTGGAATCACTTGTATTCTAAGTAGTTGTTGTTGTTAAGATTTCTTGTTACTTCAGGAACAATGGAACATTTGTTGTAACCGTAACACTGATGTTGTTAGGCTGTCCACTAAGGTCAGTGGACAGCTATGTATCTGTCAGGTTTTACCAGTGCCTTCATCTCCCCTGCCACTTCTTTGGCAATGAGAAACTGCAAGAAAAGGAAAACAATGTTTTGAATTCTTAAACAAAATGCAGTACCATATAGCAAATCAAACACTGCAGTATAGTATTCAAGCAAATTAAAAGCATGCAAGTTGAATTTATTCAAGCAATTGAAATAATTTTTAGCAGTTCATTGATCAATTTCAGTAGTTTTAATTTTTTTTTTTTGTAAATATATGAATTTTAAGCAGTTCATTACTCAATTTCAGCAGTTTTTAAAATTACATCACAAATTAATTTTAAAAAGAAAGAGTATAAGAAACTGTTAAGTGGCCAAAAATCCTTCATTAAACCTGTATTATAATATTTACCTGAGCTACATTTGCATCCTGGCTGCTGCATCCAAGAAGTTTTCCTTGGATGATATGTGAATCATCATTTGAAGCTTCAGCAAGCCAGGCCAGGTTTAAGACACAGTCCACGTCCTAAAAGTAGACATCGGTACAGGCCAGTGGAATGATGTGAACACTATCAAGAAATGGTACTCTAGTGGGTAGACTCCTACCCAGGCCTGATTGAGGGTTCGTGAAGCATCATTGCCATGTCTGATCTTCTTACTTAGATATCTTGAGCTTCTATTCTGACTGAAAAACAAAGTAATTGTTAAACAGAAACTGTCTTAAGACAAATGTTTCTTAGTAAAAGCATCCAAACAGAAGATACTGTAATTTTTCTCAGTAAAAGCAAGTTTCTTTATTCCACATTTACAGTTTTTCATCTTTAAAGGCCTTTTCAAAAAGAACAAGCTGCCTTTTTTCATATAGAATATACATAATGTCCTGTCTACACCAGCAGGACAGGCCCATTGGCCACTTCCAGCTGTCTATATTTTCTCTCAGTTCTGAAGCACTGTTACCAGACAATCGAATCGTTCTGGCTCCATACTTGGTCGGTCAGAAACAAACAGAATACGTGAAGTAACTTTTCCTACATAAATATCAACTTAATTAGGCAGCTCTGTATTCACATACAATTTGAAAGAAATGAATGATGTTTTTAAATTTTGAAATAAATGAATGGTGTTTTTAAATGTAACTTGATAATAACAACAACACTTCAGACAATGACTGATACTGAGAGGAGGCTTCATCATTTGGTGAGGGCTCATCTGGTGGCCACTGGAAGAAACACTCTGAGTCAGACTGAATGCTGCTGCTTCTTCCTTTTTCAAGTTATTATTATTTCCCCTATATGAAAATTCAATATAAAATGGAATTATGAAGTATACAATGAAGCTTTTGAGGCTTTAGAATTAAAGCAATAATGATTGATCAGTGAAAAAATGTGCAAATCAAGTTATAAGTCTCTTGGACAATGTCTTAATTTCCAAAATCAGTTGAACCAATACCAAAAGGTGATCAGAATTTAGGAAACTTTTAGTACATATAAATATAATGAAAGGTTTGTTGTTAAATTAAAGCAATGACGACTGGTAAGTACTACAAATCCGTCCAAATGAACTTATAAGTTTAATCTAAAGCCCCGTCCACACGACGGGCAAATGCCCGGCAGGCCGACACTGTTCCCAATTCTCTGTGGTATGAGGTGAAGTGACGAAGCTATACTGGTAAAATAAAATGTCAGGTTAAAGCAGATCATCTTAATCTTCAGGTCAGAGTGTTATGTACACAACACATTCCCCTTCCATTTTGTTCTTAGCTTTTCCAAAACTGATGGAGAATCTTGGTTGGGATTGACGAAATATAGTAAATGTAGTCATTAATTAGGATGTCGTATGGAAAATGCGTATAGTAATGTCTGTTAATGTACATCATCCAATGAACAAGCAGAGAAGCTATATACTTGTAACTTGACAAAACTGGAAAATAATGAAATCAGGATAATTCCGTTACTTAATGATAAACACACTTATATGCCTATGTGTATGTTTTGCACACACATGTATGTATGCATATGTGTGTTTTTCTGTCTATGTATGTATGTGTACTATTTGTTCACATGTATAAGGTCAGGGGACTTACTGTAACCCTTCTTATGGAGAAATTATTGACATGGATTAACCAAACCTTTAGCCTTGACACGGAATCCAGAAGCCATCAATGTGTTGTTTACATTTTTCGATGTTACGTAATGTAGAAATATTGAGTGACAGATGACAAACGATTTTGACACGTTCAGGGATGCAAGTGTGCTGGTAACTCTGCTTTTGTTATCTTTTAGTATATTTTCCACTGGAATATATGATAGAACTAGGATTTTGCTAACTGAAGGGAAGGTTATCTCTCTCTCTCTCTCTCTCTCTCTCTCTCTCTCTCTCTCTCTCTCTCTCTCTCTCGCTCTCTCCTCTCTCTCTCTCTCCGCTCCCTCTCTCTCTATCTCTCTCTCTCCTTCCTTCCTTTAGGGCTCTCCTTCCTTTAGGTAGAAGCTTGTACATGAAGTGTAAGAAGTAAAACCAGATTACAAACAGTTGCTAATGGTTGCGTGAACTCGATTATATTCCTGATCATTTTTTCATTACCAGACGTTGAAGCAAATGTTTATTGGACTGTTTGATCTGGTAACACTGTTTCAAAGCGAGAGAATTCCGGGCAAATCAGAGTCCCTGCCGTGCATTTGCCCGTCGTGTGGACGGGGCTTTAGATAATGTCCCAGCTCTGAAAAATATTTGAACCAACACCATAAAGTTGACCAGGATTTGGGAACTCTACGAAATACATACAAATAAATCCTTTCCTCATCTAAAGAATAATATCCATTGAAACTAATCGTTTTGACAAAATTACATTATAGAGTATTTACGGAATAAAACAATGTAAGGGAAACTTAGGAGCCAAAAACATAATGTATGTAAACGAGATATTAATCTAGTTTTTATTTGGTAAACGTGGAACCCCTAGCGGTAGGCAAACTGATACACAATCTCTCTCTCTCTCTCTCTCCAAGCGACCTCTCTCTCTCTCTCTCTCTCTCTCTCTCTCTCTCTCTCTCTCTCTCTCTCTCTCTCTCTCTCTCTCTCATCTCTCTCTCCGTTCTCTCTCTCTCTCTGGTCTCTCCTCGGCAACCCCGCTCTCTCCATCCTAACAGGTCATCAAATGAGAGACAAAGATATGGAAAAATATAGCATTTATTTAACAATGGAAAGATAATAACTCAAGTCTCACAGACTAACTAACTCAATTAACCCCCCAGTATTTAAAATGTCTTGATCGGTAATTTGTCACACCAATCACTCCACCCGGGACCCTCGGTCCCCCTTGCCAGAACACTTAATTCCCTCACCAGAATCGTCTGTTTCAAAGACACGAGAAACACACTCGTTAGCACACATAAGTTTAAAGACAAAGTTAAAGATTAAACATTCTTACTGTGTAACAAGCCATCCCTTTGGATAAAGTAAGGTACACTTACCCATCTCAGCCTGGAAAACACACACAGAACCAAAGAAACTTTCGCAGGGCTATCCCCAGTATTCTGCCTTTCTCCCACAGACGTCTCTGAAAGTCTCCCCCATAGACTTGGCTAATGATACTATTATCAAAGGAAGAGGCACGCACGTACATACGAATGCACACTTCGTCAACGCCCCTTATTACTGGCTACAACCAGTTTCTAAAGGCATTTGAAAAAGACCCATGAACTCGTGAACATTGACCCGCCTAACTATGCACTTTTCGAATCACGCCATCACAGAAATCATTTATCAGCTTTATCAGGTCGTTGCTTTGGCTCTGTCTCTACGGGAAGTTAAAAGTGAACAGTCTTCACATTCCTAGAAATGTCACAACGAACATATTAAATATATTATTAATTATAACCCCTGTCACATATATAATAGCTATTGAAACTACATTAACCGCCAAGTTTCTCTCTCTCTCTCTCTCTCTCTTGGCAAAGCAGGTGCAATAGAGGTTGCCAATTTCTCAGGTAAATTAATAACTTGTCCTCCATATTCAAATAAGTTGAGGGGGTCACTTTCTTGGTGGTTTTGGGCCCAGAAAGGAATCTTGACAGAATGGCAGAATTAAGCAAAAGGACCAGGTTAGTTGAAAAAAAGATTCCCTGTCCTGTTTAAGTAGGAACTCCTTCCTCTGTGCTTCTCACCGCCAGTCACACCCCTACCCCCCTAGGGCAGAGGGCAAATTAATTTCAACAAATTGCGCGGAATGATGGTTTAGTTATATAGTTGCAGAAATCCGTTCTTTACAAATGTATTTATAAGAACTTTGGTATTATTTGAACTAGAAATTAAATTCATTAACGATATAATCAATTCAGTAATTATGTATTCAATTCAGTCCCTATATAATTAATTCAGTACCTATATAATCAGTTCAGTTACTATATAATCAATTCAGTAATTATATAATCAATTCAATAATTACATAATCAATTCACTATATAATAAACTCAGCAATTATATACCTAATCATTTCAGCAATTATATAAAAAATTCAGTAACTATATATTCAATTTAGTAACTATATAATCAATTCAGTAATTATATAATCAATTCAATACCTATATAATCAATTCAGTAATTAAATAATCAATTCAATACCTATATAAGCAATTCAGTAATCATATAATCAATTCCATAACTATATGATCAGTTCACTAACTATATAAACAATTTAGCATCTATATAATCAATTCAGTAACAATATGTATACACAACTTAGTAACTACAGAATCAATTCAGTAACTATATAATGAATTCCGTAACTATATAATCAAGGAGAAACTTTACCGTAGGTGGAGAGCCACTATCATCATCCACCAGGGAAGTCATGGGGCAGAAGACCGAGTGGCCTCTCGAGGTCCTCCTGGTTGTCCGAGAGGTCCGCGTTCGAAGTCCAACCCCCTCCTGGGGTAATTTTTTCTTCTATGCTCCTGTTGCTGTAGACGTGATTGACGTCCTTTGGAGGGCAGTGACAGAGAGGCATCATTTGAGAGTAGCAATAAATAAATCAATCTCTCTTTCTCTCTCTTTGAAGCCATCTTAGGTTTATGTATTAAAGTCTGTTGATTGTCCATAAGGATTTTCAGAAAGGACATAGAAAGACAGAATGGAAGGAAGACAGAATGGAAGAAAGATAGAATGGAAGAAATATAGAAAGACAGGAAGAAAAAGATACAGAAAATAAGAAAAATAGACAGAAAGATAATGAAAGATAGAAAAAAGATCAAAGATAAAAAAGAAAGAATACAAAAATAGAAGGAAAAAATTACAGAGAGAATGATAGAAAACTGGAAGAAAGATAGGAATAAAGATAAAAAGATCAAAATTTTTAAAAGTAAATTGTATTTTTACACATGCAACTTACCCGGCAGATATATACTTAGCTAATGTCTCTGATGTCCGACAGAATTCAAAACTCGCGGCACACGCTACAGGTAGGTCAGGTGATCACCCCCTACCGCCGCTGGGTGGCGGTAATAGGAATCATTCCCGTTTTCTGACAGAATTTTTCTGTCGCCGGTGCTGACAACAACTTTGTTGGTAGCTCCTGCTTAGAATTTCTTGCTTGCTTCGCCGAGGATTATTTGGGAAGTATTTGATCTTTGGTTGTTGGCATACGCTGTTTTTTGGATTTAGTTGGATAATATGTCTGATATAACACCTGGAACTCTGTTTAGAGTATGTGTAAATGAAGGATGCAAGGTGAGGTTGCCTAAGGCTACTTTGGACCCTCACACTGTTTGTGTAAAAGGTAGGGGAAGGGATTGTTCAGTTAAGGATACATGTGATGTATGCGAGAGCTTAACTGAAGTGCAATGGAAAGAGCTGACTGCATACGTGAAAAAAATTAGAAAAGGATAGGATTAGAAAAGCTTCAGCTAGAAGTTCAAGTAGATCCTGTTCTGCGGAACAGGATAGTATTTCTAACCCTGCAGTAGCTTTGCCATCTTCCTTTTTGGTTTCAGCTCCTTCCCCCCGTAGCGAACCCGCAGATGCGTCTGCCGAGAGAGCCGCTGTGGAAGCGTCAATCCGCAATTTGCAGCAGCAATTGCGAGATATAGACCAAGGTAAGGGTGAAGTGTGTAGTGACGTGTGCAGTGTCCCCAGTGCAGTGGAGGGGGCGTCTGACCGACTCCGTATCGCTCCTAGGCCTAGACCTCTTTCAGACTCCCATGCCCTAAGGGTGGTAGGATGAATGTCCGCAAAGCCCCGCAAGGGGGATGTAGATGTTATCCCCAACGGTCAGGCGTCCCTTCAGCAGATCCTGTAGGCTCGTCCCAGGCTGCTGTAGAGAGCTATAGGAAAAGCCTCTTAAGGAAGTGTTTTTCCGACTCTGATTCGTCCTCTCCTAAGCGAGGATGGAGCTCATCTTCCAAATCGCGCCCCCTCAAGAGAGCCTGGAAACCGTCAGGAGAAGGCGCTCTTGACTCCAGCCCGGAGCCTTTTCCGGAGTATTCTCCTGCGCCTAAGAAGGCTATGAAGTCTCCTGAATCTTCACCAGAAGGGATTCGGTCCTCTACTAAGAAATTCCTGTTGGACCTTCAAGCGAATCTCTCTTCTTTAGTAGGCTCTCTTTCAACTAGTAGGCGCAAGGAGCCTTCTCGCAGGAAGGACGCCTCTCTTCCAGTTAAGAGTTCTGTTAGGAGACCTTCTCCTAGTAGGAAGGAGGAGTATAGTAGGCGATCTTCACCAGTAAGAACCTATTCTCCCCCGAGAGTAGACTACTCTTTTGATACTTCGTCTAGACAGGGAAGATTGTATTCACCGCGCAGAAGCTCTGATGCTAAGAAGAGTCATAGCGCAAAGCGCTAAGAAGTAGGCTCTAGATCCTCTCCTGGTAGGAGTAAGGAGAAAGTCTTCATGCGAGAAGGTAGTGATCGGTTTGTATCTGTCGAACGATCTCCTAGGAGTAGGATCTCCTCTTCAAGTGGAAGGAAAGAACGAGAGAGGGTACGCTCTGCTCAGAGGGATAGAAGCGAGAAGGGCTCTCCTTCGAAGGATGACTTTTCTATAAGGCGCCAACGTTCGATAGGACTCCTGGATGATAGAAGCCCTTTAAGTTACTCGAGAGCTCATGATAGGCTTTCCTCAAGGGAGTCAAGCGCCTCTCCTAGCAGGTTCCAAGATTCTAGGAAGAACCTAAACATGGGTTCGCGCCCTACTCCTGGAAGAGTATCTAGAGTGGACGCTTTCCAATCTCCTATCAGGTGTCAAGAGCCTGAAAGGAGCCTAATCTTGGATTCGCGCCCTACTCCTGTAAGACGATCAAGAGTAGGCGCAAGCTCCTCTCCTCAAAGGCAGCAAGAGCCTAAGAAGAGCCTTGCCAGGGATTCGCTCCCTACTCCTGGAAGAAGATCAGGAGTAGGCTCTTACGCCTCTCCTCGTAAGATTCAGGAGCCTGAAAGGAGCCTCTTGTCAGACTCGCGCCCTACTCCTGGGAGTCACAGAAGAGTAGGTGCAAGCGCCTCTCCTCACAGGCGCCAAGAGCCTGAGAGGATCCTGACTTTGGATTCGCGCCCTACTCATAGTAGGCGCTCGAGAGTAGAAACGAGTGTTTCAACGGATAGGCGCCAAGAGCCTGAGGAGGTAGGCTCTAGATCCTCTCCTATCAGGTATCAAGAACCTGTGGAGCGGCAGAAAGCGGAGGTTTTTTCTTTGCCGAGGAAACATATCTCGGGTATTGAACTGGCGGCTTCTTCTGGCGAACTCTTGAAGGATAAGAGTCGCATACCTGCCAGGACTTCTTGGACTTTCTTCACCTAAGAAGTCCCTCTCCGAACGTAACCTTGGAGGAAGTCTCGGAGGAGGAAGAAACGAAAGAAGTAGGAATCTCTGATTATAAGAGACTTTCATCATTACTACTTCAGGAGTTTGGGGACTCGCTGTGTTCGGCTGATCCTCCTTCTCCAGGATCTCTGCTATCTAGTACTAAGTTGGCAAAATCCCCCTCTTTTGTCAAGATGCGGCCAACTCTCTCTATGAGAAAGGCCATTAAGAATCTGGAGAACTGGCTCCTGGTTAAGAAGGAGGCAGGTAAGACGGTGTTTTTGTGCCCTCCGTCTAGATTAACAGGTAAGCCGGGTGTCTGGTACGACACGAAGGAACCCATGGGGTTAGGCCTTCCGGCTTCTGCAAACGGGGATTTTTCTGCTCTGGTGGACTCATCTAGAAGACGCTCTCTATTGTCAGCTAAAGCGTCTTGGGGAATGTGCGAGATGGACCATTTACTCAAGGGTCTATTTCGCACATTAGAAGTCTTCAACTTCATGGATTGGGCTTTAGGAGCTCTTGCAAAAAGAGCGCAGGATCCGGAGTTTGTGACGATGGAGGTGTTATCCAGTGTCCTTTCGTGCCTGGCCAAGGCAGTCATGGATGGATCCACAGAAGTAGCCTCTCTCTTTGGAGCAGGAGTGCTCAAAAAGAGATCAGTTTACAGCTCGTTTCTCTCCAAGTCTGTGTCTCCCTTACAGAGATCCTCTTTGCTTTTTTCCCCACTCTCGGAATACCTGTTTCCTCAGGAGACAGTGAGGGACATTTCTAGGTCACTTTCGGAGAAGGCTACGCAAGATCTTCTTGCCCAGTCCGCCAAGAGGCTTAAACCTGCTGTGCCGATGGCTAAGAGAGAGGGAGCAACGAATAAAGTGTCCTTCCAACAGCCCTTTCGAGGAAGAACAACCTCGAGACCCGCACTTAAGAGTAGAAGGCCGTTTAAGAGAGGACGATCTTCTCGAAGACCATTCTCAAAGCCGCAGTAAGACAGGAGTCCTCCAGACTCCAGTAGGAGCCAGACTTTTGAGGTTCACGAAGGTCTGGGCTCAGAGAGGGGCGGACAACTGGTCCCTCTCTATCCTCGAGAGAGGATACCTGATCCCCTTCAGGGAAAAACCTCCCTTAACCACCACTCCAAGGGAGTTAGCGGCAAGATACAGAGATCCTTTAAAGAACCAAGCACTATTACATCTGGTGCAACAGATGTTAGAAAAGAAGGCTATAGAAAAGGTATTAGACACTCAATCTCCAGGCTTTTACAATCGCCTCTTTCTGGTACCAAAAGCCTCGGGGGAGTGGAGACCAGTGCTGGACGTAAGCGCTCTGAATCACTTTGTGATCAAAACAACATTCACAATGGAGACGACGTCTTCAGTTCTTTCAGCGCTAAGACAAGGGGATTGGATGGTGTCATTGGATCTGCAAGATGCCTACTTTCATGTACCCATCCATCCCTCGTCCAGAAAGTACCCAAGATTTATGGTACAGGGCCAAGTTATTTTCAAGTTTCGCGCCCTTTGTTTCGGTCTTTCCACAGCTCCCCAAGTTTTCACGGGATTGATGAAAAACGTAGCACATTGGCTACATTTAAAAGGAATAAGGATATCTCTGTATCTCGATGATTGGCTGATTCACTCTCAATCCAGGGATCAGTGTCTGGAGGACCTAAGATCGACGTTGGATCTGACTCAGTCCCTGGGACTGTTAGTGAACCTCGGGAAATCCCAGATGGATCCCCAGCAAAGCATTGTCTATCTGGGGATTCTGATGGATTCTCGGGGTTTTCAAGTGTTTCCGTCCATAGAAAGACAGGAACGGTGCATTCTAAAAGTGAAGACCTTCCTAGAGAAAGAACAATGTTCCGCGAGGGAATGGATGAGTCTTCTGGGGACCCTCTCCTCGTTGGAACAGTTCGTTTCTCTAGGGAGGCTTCACATAAGACCACTTCAATTCTTCTTGAAGGAGAATTGGGACCAGAAGAATCAGGATCTGTGGGAATCTTTTCCTCTGTCCAGAGGTATAAAGGAAAGCCTCAGCTGGTGGTTAGAACCAGGCAGACTAAACGAGGGACTATCGCTGCAGTTACCGAACCCCTCCCTAGTGTTGTTTACAGACGCTTCGGAAATGGGATGGGGGGCGACGTTGGGACCGAGAGAAGTGTCAGGCACCTGGAGTGGGGAACAGGTGTCCTGGCACATCAACGAGAAAGAGTTAGTGGCAGTGCATCTAGCTCTCAGACAGTGGGAATCCCAAGTCACGAACTCAGTGTTGCAGGTAAATTCAGACAACACGACAGCTCTAGCCTACATAAGAAAACAGGGGGGGACTCACTCCCTCTCACTGTACAAGAAGGCGAAGGAGCTTCTTCTATGGTCAAAGGAGCGGAACATCAAGCTCTTAACGAGGTTTATCCAAGGCGAGAAGAACGTCAGAGCAGACTTGTTGAGCAAGAAAGATCAAGTCATTTCCACGGAGTGGACCCTGCACTCAGAGGTCTGCAATCAGATTTGGAGCCTATGGGGAAGGTCAAACATAGACCTGTTTGCAACTCATTGGAATGCCAGGCTGGAGAACTACTGCTCTCCGATTTCGGATCCAAGGGCAGTAGCAATAGACGGCCTCCTCCTAAATTGGGAAGGAATAGACGGCTACGCTTTTCCTCCTTTCAAGATCATAGGAAACGTCATAAGGAAGTTTGTTTTGACGAAAGGAGCGAAATTGACCCTAATCGCCCCATTTTGGCCAGCTCAAGAGTGGTTCACAGAGGTACTGGAATGGATGATAGATTTTCCAAGGTACCTTCCTTTATGGAACGATCTTCTCAGACAGCCCCACTTCGACAGATACCACAAAAACCTCCCCGTGCTCGGTCTGACTGCCTTCAGACTGTCGAAGGACTCGTCAGAGCGAAGGGGTTTTCATGCGCGGCTGCAAAGGCAATTGCAAGAGCCAGGAGACCTTCAACTATACGCGTGTACCAGTCGAAGTGGGAAGTGTTCCGAAGGTGGGCCAGGAATCAGAATGTATCCTCTTCCAGTACCTCTGTGACGGAAATAGCAGATTTCCTGTTGTATTTGAGACAAAAATGTAACCTTGCAGTCTCGACTATTAAAGTTATAAAAGTATGCTTTCCTTGGTGTTTAGACATACAGGACTAAACATCACGGATGACAAGGACCTACACGATTTGATTAAATCATTCAAAACTTCGAAGTCCAAGACAGCTAGACCACCCAGCTGGAACCTGGATGTGGTGCTAAGGTTTCTCATGTCAGATAAATTTGAACCTCCCAATAACTCATCGTTTAGGGACTTGACTAGGAAATCTATTTTCCTCTTTGCATTAGCATCAGCTAAAAGAATAAGTGAACTCCAGGCTTTAGAAGGCACAGTGGGCTTCAGGAAGGATTCTGCAGTGTGTTCATTTAACCCCCTATTTTTAGCAAAAAATGAGAATCCTTCTAAGCCTTGGCCAAGGACGTTTGAAGTTAAAGGATTGACTTCCCTGGTAGGGAGAGAGATAGAGAGAACCTTGTGTCCGGTAAGGATCCTCAAGTTCTATCTAGAGAGGAAAAAGCAAATGGGAGGAAACCCCGAGAGCCTTTGGTGCTCAGTAAGAGATCCGAGAAGAACGATGTCGAAGAATGCACAGGCATTCTTTATCAGAGATATTATTACAGAAGCACATATTTCCTGTGAAGAGGAACATCTCGGACAGATGAGAGTTAAAGCACATGAGGTCAGAGCCGTGGCAACCTCCTTAGCTTTTCACAAGAATATGTCGTTACAGGACTTAATTGGATCCACATATTGGAGATGCAATTCTGTGTTTGCGTCTAACTATTTGAGAGATGTACGTGTGACTTATGATAAGTGCTTCTCTCTCGGACCTTACGTGTCTGCGGATTCGGTGCTGGGACAGGGGGCTGAAACCAATCTAGCTTAGTTTGGATAGATTAGGAATTTTAATCTTGTGGTGTTGTTTTTTATGGTCGATTGAAAGTGGTCAGGGAAAAAAGTACCACTTTCAAATCGTAGTGTATAACAAAATAGTGTGGTCAGGTGGTCGAGATTGGTTGTTTCATGCTCCTTGTAATGGTTTGGACCTAGGCTCTGTCTTGTAAGAGGGTTAGTCCCCGTTGATATGACAAAGGTGAAGGCTCTACCATGTAAGTGGGATAGGCCCCATTGGTACGATCCGAAATAAGGCTCTGTCGAGTTCTCAGTGACAGGTCTCATCCTCACTGGAACTCTTGAGGCAAGCAGACTCATAGACAGTACTCATGAAGTCTTCTGCCCAATAAGGTAGGAATCAAGGTATTTAAATTTATTTATAGTACCTACAACAAAAGTTGTTTTCCCTGTTTTTTGAATTGCTATTCATATTGAGTAACTATCTCTTACCCTCCTCCAAGGGTGCCAATCAGCTAAGTATATATCTGCCGGGTAAGTTGCATGTGTAAAAATGAAATTGTTAAGATACAATAAAGTTTTACACATACTTACCTGGCAGATATATACATTTAATGGCCCACCCATCCTCCCCTCAGGAGATAGGGGGAAGAAAAATTCTGTCAGAAAACGGGAATGATTCCTATTACCGCCACCCAGCGGCGGTAGGGGGTGATCACCTGACCTACCTGTAGCGTGTGCCACGAGTTTTGAATTCTGTCGGACGTCAGAGACATTAGCTAAGTATATATCTGCCAGGTAAGTATGTGTAAAACTTTATTGTATCTTAACAATTTCATTTTTCCAAATTATACAAACCTGAGGTCCTTTACATTAGGAATTACTTTCAGCATAGGCTGGAATTCAGTCATAAGAGAATAACAACAAGGCAGCTAGGCAGTAACTGCTTGTTCGCTAGTCGGGAGTTCCGCCCAACCAGACGTAATCTAGAGAACACTCACGCCCTCGGTACTTCACGCAGAGGACGTGAGGGTTCACTTCCACTTTGGAGCGGAAGCTACTGCACTTTCTGGCCCCCATCCCAGGCTGAACATGTTGCGAGCATGGAGAGCGGTTAGGCTTATCCGAGTTTTGGGTTTGCATGATAAGAGCAAACAACAAAACACAATCATTCACAAAAGACACAACAAAGGAAGGTCTCGCAATTCTCGAAGACAGAGAGAGCAGAGAGTACGTCTGCACACAACAGCAGCCGAGAGCAAAGTGGAATGTTTATGTCTGGTAGAGTGGAACTCCCAACTAGTGAACAAGCAGTTACTACCTAACTACCTTGTTGTTATTCTCTTACGACCGATTTCCAGCCTACGATGAAAGCAATTCCTTATGTATGGGACTGAGGGTTTGTATTATGTGTAGGAACAAACAGAAAGATAGAAGGCTATTAAGAAAGAAAGATACACAAAAAGTAATATAGAAAGAAAGAATGGATTACAGAAAGAATGACCAAAAAAGGAAAAAAGTTGGAAAGAAAGAATTACAGAAAGAAAGAAAGAGAAAAAAAGATAGAGAGAAAGATAGAAAGAAACTCCTCAACATGAACCTGTGTGAGTCAAGAAATGTCGCGTCAAGCTGTTCTTCCAGGAAAACGTTTTCCCACACTTTTCGCAAGCAAATGGCTTCTCCCCAAAATGGAGTCTCATGTGGTAATTGAGACTTGATTTGTGGGAGAACGACTTCCCACAGTCCTGGCAGGTGAAAGCCCTCTCCCCTGTGTGGATCACCTTGTGTAACCTAAGACTTGATATAAGAGAGAATGACTCCCCGCAGACCTTGCATGTGAGGGAACTCTTCGCTGTGCGGACTGCCATGTTGGTTGTGTGGACTGCCATGTTGGTTGTGTGGACTGCCATGTGGGTTTTGAGACTTGATTTCAGGGAATATGACTTCCCACATTCCCTGCACACGAAGGGCCTCTCGCCCGTGTGGATCCTCATGTGGGTCTCGAGATTCGCTTTTCGGGAGAAAGACTTCCCACATTCCCTGCACACAAAGGGCCTCTCACCCGTGTGGATCCTCATGTGGGTCTCGAGATTCGCTTTTTGGGAGAAAGACTTCCCACATTCCCTGCAGGCAAAGTGCCTGTCCACTGCGTGGATTGCCTCATGGCGATTGAGAAATAATTTCCTGGTGAACGCCTTCCCACATTCCTTGCACACGAAGGGTCTCTCTCCTGTGTGGATCCTCATGTGGGTCTCGAGATACCCTTTCTGGGAGAATGACTTCCCACACTCCTTGCACATGAAGCTCTCTCCTGTGTGGATCCTCATGTGGGTCTCGAGATACCCTTTCTGGGAGAACGACTTCCCACACTCCTTGCACATGAAGCTCTCACCTGTGTGGATTCTCATGTGGGTCTTGAGTTGTGCTTTTTGGGAGAAAGACTTCCCACACTCCTTGCACATGAAGGTCCTTTTCCTCGTGTGGACTGCCATGTGGCACTGAAGATGTGCTATTTGGGAGAACGACTTCCCACATTCCTTGCACATGAACGGCCTCTCCCCAGTGTGGATCGCCATGTGGGTCTTGAGATGCGGTTTTTGGGAGAAAGACTTCCCACAGTCGTTGCACACGAAAGGCCTCTCCCCCGTGTGGATCCTCATGTGGGTCTTGAGACATGATTTATCACGGAAAGATTTCCCACACTCCTTGCACACGAAGGGCCTCTCCCCAGTGTGGACTGCCACATGGCGCTTGAGATGCGATTTCTGGGAAAATGACCTCCCACAGTCATTGCACGCAAAGGACCTCTCCCCACTGTGGATTGCCATGTGGGTTGTTAAGAGCTTCCCCTTATCAATTTCCTTCTTGATAGGCAGCGAATCGCCTCCTTTGTACCCGAGCGCTGACGTGAAATCCTCGCAGGGATACTTCGTGTCGCCATCAGACTCATAACACACCTCCACTTCCGCCTTGATTTCCATCATTGGATCCATTAAACTTATATTTTCGTGCTTGATGACAGGCATCACCCCTGGATCTTCAGTCTTGCTTTTCAACGGATATTCCAAGATGCTCATTTTAGCCTTTGGCCCTTTGAACCTGTTCGTTTAATTGTGGAAATGCAGACTTTTTTCACTTGCTTCTATTATTATTCACTGCTTCTATCACTTTTATTGATTTGTTATCTTATCACCTCCAATTTATCCTTTCACCGATGCACAAATCTGATATCTATAATTTTGTATTTCCTATTTTAGGAACTTATTTAATACCTCACACAACTTAAATTCATTGCTGGACCCCATTCATTTCTGAAACCTTGATACCACAAACTGACAACTTCTTGTTCGAGGGCAGAAACTGAAATACAAGAAGGTAAAAGATTATTAAAAAACTTTACATAAAACTGAAGCTTTTATTATATTGTTCCCGACAAACCCATCAATCATACCGAGCCCATTTAGCAGCAGTCATGATTTCCACAGACACTCTGATTCCCAAGTCTTCCACATGAACAGTTGACCAAACAACTGGAACTACTGAACGCATTCTGTCATGTCTCACAAGACTCCATTCTGGCGTCATTCTGCTGTCATGAAGCCTGTTTTCCTGAAGTACTCACTAAATTAATAGGATTTGGTTATGAAGCAAACTAGAATGGCTGTTAACTTTCAAACAAGGTTGTTAGCTATTGACGGTAGGGGGGAAGCCCCGCCCTCTTGTCGGTCTGCACCCCACTTTGCCTTTTGGCCCAGGTACCAGAATGCGGGGTGGCTGAGGTGGGCTGTAAATGTAAAGACCTTCAGGTTTGTATGTTGGGAAAAATCCATATTACTTTTACTCATTGGAGGGTGGATTCAGGGTAAATATGATATTGTTAAGATACAATAAAGTTTTGTACATACTTACCTGGCAGATATATACGATTGATGGCCCACCCAACCTCCCCTCAGGAGACAGGTGGAAGAGAAAATCTGGTTCTAGAACGGTAATCGTTCCTATTCCTGCCACCCAGCGGCAGGGGCGGTAGATCACCTGACCTACCTGCAGCGTGTGCCGCGAAATTCGAATTTCTGTCGGGGACGACGGAGTCTATAGCTAAGTATATATCTGCCAGGTAAGTATGTACAAAACTTTATTGTATCTTAACAATATCATTTTTGTACATGGAACTTACCCAGCAGATATATACTTAGCTGTTTGACACCCTTGGTGGTGGGAAAGAGACAACTATTTACTGAATAGACAGGTAAACAACATACGTTGTAGGTAATAAATAAATAAAACCTTGGTTCCTACTTGATCAGGCGGAAGACTCCATGGCTAATGCCTAGGAATCTGCTTCGCCTCAAGAGCCTCAGCGAGGATGTGACCTATGGCTAAGAGTTCTTGTGGGTCTGTCGATGGGGTCTTATCCATTTACTCGACAGAGCCTCTTACATGACAATATGCCTATGCCTAGTGGCATAATTAAGGAGCACAACACCGATCCCGATCACCTGATCCTAACACGAGGGTTAGTGCTTAAGTTGAAAAGAGTTATCTACAAACTCCTTTCAAACAACCCAAAGAAAAAACACGACGTTAAATAAAATTTAACTCACTAGTTAAGGATCAGTATCTGCTCCCTATCCCAGCAATGTATCCGCAGACACGTATCAACCAAGAGAGAAGGATCCCTCGAAGGTTATCTTGACATCCTTCGGATAATGGGAAGTCAACACAGAGTTGCATCTCCCGTATGTGACAGCTAATATGTCCTTATGACATATTGTTAGGGAAAGAACAAGAATTCGGAAAAGCTCGCACTTCATGCACTTTTAATTCTCAGCTGTTTGAAGGAATCATCAATGCACTTATCAAGTGCTTATGAGAATCACAATGTCTCAAAGAAGGCCAGGGCGTTCTTTGATATAGATCTCTTCTGGGTGAAGCCTGGAGCCTGGCTAGCGCTTCGTGCCTGGCAGGCGCCTAGCGCCTGTCTAGCGCCTCGCGCCTGGCTGGAGCTTTGCGCCTGAATGGCGCCTAGAGCCTGGCTGGAGCCTCGCGCCTGGATGGCGCCTTGCGCCTGGCTGGCGCCTCGCGCCTGGCTGGCGCCTCGCGCCTGGCTGGTGCCTGATTGGCTCCTCCTTCCTGGCTAGCGCCTCGCGCCTGGCTGGAGCCTTGCGTCTGGCTGGAGCCTTGCGTCTGGCTGGTGCCTTGCGCCTGGAAGGCACCTGGAGCCTGGCAGAAGACTTCATGATTACTGTCTATGAGTCTGCGTGCCTCAAGAGTTTCAGCGAGGTAGGGACCTATGACTGACAAAACCCATCTGGAATTCAACTGTCAATGGGGGCTAGCCCGCTTACACGACAGAGCCTTCTCGGATCGTGCCAATGGGGGCTGACCCACTTACATGGCAGAGCCTTACCCGTATCATATCAATGGGGACTAGCCCTCTTACATGACAGAGCTTTAGGTTTCTCTTTACTGGAAGGAGCCTTGCGTCTGGATGGATCCTCAATCCTGACTGGAGCCTAGCCTTGAAGGAGCCTGGCACCTGGATGGCGCCCTGGCTGGCATTTCTAGAGCCTGGCTGGCTTTCTAGAGCCTTGGCTGGCCTTCTAGAGCCTGGCTGGTCTCCTAGTAGCCTGGCTGGGCTCCTAGTAGCCCTGGCTGGCTTCCTAGAGCCTGGTTTGGGCTCCTAGAGAGCCTGGCTGGCTCCTAGAAGCCTGGCTGGGCTCCTAGAGCCTGGTCTGGCTTGCTAGAGCTTGGCCTGCTCCTCTAGCCTGGTTGGCTCCTAGAAGGCCTGGCCTGGCTCCACTTAGAGCCCTGGCTGGCTCCTAGAGCCTGGCTGGCTCCTGAGAGCCTGGCTGGCTCCTAATAGCCTGGCTGGCGCCTCGCGCCTGGCTTGGCTCCTCCACACTTGCTGGAGCTTCGAGCTTGGAAGAGTCTCTAGGCTGTCTGGCGATGTCCACATCGGACACTCTTATATCTGTCCGATTTGTTCGCCTCTGGCGCATTTGCGCCAGGTTGGAGGCCCGCTCCTTCTCAGTATCCGACCATGACAGAGTTCCTTGGAACTGTCCGCCTCTGGCGTTTTTCGCCTGTATTGGCATTTGGCGCTTGGCTGGCGCTACATTGTCCGAGAGTCCTGAACAACCACATAGTTTATCAGGAGACTGGAGAAGGGTGGAAGAAATTCTTCCCCTTTGAGCTTTTGGCCCCTGGCAAGGGGAGGTGATTAGTCAGCTACACGCAGTAGACGACAGGATATCTAACAATACGAGAGAGAAGAGTCTTCCTCCAAGGAGGATCCTTCCGTGAACACTTCTTTGCACTAACGAGAATCTCTTCTTACATGTTTTGATGAGGTTCCTCGTTGCAGAATCTTCCCTATCCTTGCCCGAAGGAAGGGAAGGAGTCTGGAAGTCGAAGGAGACTCTGAGCTGAAATTGGGCGGAACCCTGATTTCTAGCTCTTATTGTATCCTTCTGAATACCTTCTGGGAAGCATTTTGAGCCCTCATCGCACCCCGAAGACTCTGTAGGCAAACGTTTAAACCATCTCTTCTTCTGTAGATGAAAATGTAAGTACCCTGCCTGGGCAACTAAACTTCTATCTGAAAGCGTTGCGTCAGGAATAGAGGGATTTATTTCTTTTGCCATACATACTATGCTGGCAAGAACTCATTGCCGAGTCTCCATTGAATCTGATGCGAGATTCCAATGCACAAAAAATTCACTTGTCTTCTTGGTCGTTTAGGGCTAAGAGAAACAAAGAATTCCTTCATAAACTTCCTCAAAGAAAGTTTGATGAGGAGCAGTTCCATTTTGTCGGAACACGGAATCTGTGGCCCCACAAAAAAAAAAAAAAAAAAAAAAAAAAAAAAAAAAAAATCCCATTCGAAGTACATGATAGCCTACTCTTGACGTATTGCGGTATCGTATAAGATCCCGAAGATCTTAATCCTCTGTTATCTCTAATTCCCCTTGTAGAGACAGAGTATGGCCTTTTACTGTGTTCTTTGATAGAGATATATACATAGGTGATTCTTCCCTCTGAAAGTGAAGAAAAAACCTCGCTATGTGGTTCACAGAGGTATCGGAATGAGGACAGTTTCCTCATTCCATCTAGCACGATCTGCAGCAATTCTATGTCTTAGCCATGACTATTGTCATTTACCTTGAAAAAACCTCTCATTCATGTCCACTTCTGGTCAGTCTGCACGCGGACAGACTCAGAGTGGAGAGGTTTTATAGGTCTATTTATAATAGATTCTGATAGATATCCAGATACTCTTGGAAAAGCCTTACGAAACATGCTGTGAGAAGAACGTGACTTCTGTGAATCCAACCTCTCTAAGGCCAAATGAGGCATACATCCTCTCTTCCTTTGACGCCAATTATGTTAATATCTGTTAAGAATTTATAACTAGGGGAAAAAAGGCTAAAGTTTATTCCCCTTCTTTAAATTTAAAGATGTCTTATATTGTTAACCTCTCTTGGTTCGAGAAAAAGAAGCAGTCTAAAGGAAGCCTGTTCGTCTTCTACCTTACAAAGAGATCTCTGAAGAAGACTTTTGCAGGTTCTCACAACTCTTTTCAAGAAATGTTAGACATACGTTAACAGTTATTATCTTCGATCGAGAAGGTTCTCACGGACATGCAAAATCTTGCATCGAACCTCTTAAGGATCGTTACGTTTCCGTGTCTGTTCCCAAATAGGTTCTCTTTTGTTAACGCGAACAGGGGCGAAAAAAGAGATTCTCGATGCTCTTTGCGATATGAGAGTGTCGTGGAATTGGCCTAAGTGATTAAAATAAATCATTTCATCATTCCTTGTAAGCGACCCCTTTTCGATTAAATGGGTAACGAAATCAGGAACGAATCTTGCCGTTACCGAGCCTGCTGTCCGAGAGGCTACTGGACTCTTAGGTTAATAACTCGCTAAAACGAGAAAATATCTTGGATGGTGCTTCTGGCGCGGCAGGTGCTTCTGGCGCGGCAGGCGCTTCTGGCGCAATTTGCGCCAAGCTGGCGCTTCCTTCTAGTTCTTTTTAGGTTATGTGCCATAACATCTATGCCTTTATGGTACCCGACATCCTTCACATGTTAATTCCGTTCTTAGTGGGAAAAAACTTTTATATACGTAGTATAGTCCATTCAGGGAAACAACTTCTGCCACTAAGAGAATGTTTCCCATCCGACTCACCCAACTTCTCTTGAGCAATATCCGAATTTAAAAGGTTGTGTGCGTTTCTCGAAAGGATGCGAGAATTATATATATCGCGCGCTGCCGTATTAGAATCCTTTATAATACTGTCACATTGTGGTAAACAGCATTAATCTAGGCAAAACCTTTTTGTAAGGATACTAGGAATTCTGTTAGTTAAACCTCGGTATGTGCATAAGACTTGACCATACCGTAGTCTTAAAGTGAATTCTCTACTACATTCATCTTCTCACTAAGCATGTACTCTAATAAGCCATGCTTTCGTAAGCATGAGAGCATTATACAATAAAGAGTTCCGCTGCGTTAGAATCCTTTAAAAATGTTACCTACGGTAAACAGCATTGAAATGATGTAATATCTTTCTTATTGAAAGCTTCTTAGCAAAAGGCAGACAATATTTTATTTATTTTATGTTTGCTTAACTATCCCCTCAATCCGAGGCTAAAACCACGATTGTAGGGGAGAGACACGGTTATTCATTCCATCCCGCAGGAGAGAGACATGTTACCGACCACTCATGACCGACACCTACATGATACTGCGTTGGTGTCTAAGCGATAGCACTATAGCAGTCTCGTTAGCCGACTGGCCTTACTCTTCCAGGGTTGCCAGCTACTCCATTTAATAAAGGAATCTTATAAAATTATTATCGAACTTCAGGAAGTTCTTATAATGCATATCTAAGCGAAACAAGACTCGAATAAATCTAGAAGCTAAGTAGGTGTTGTTTAACAATCCTTTAAGCGTAGTCCTTCCTAGGAAAAAATTCCTGGAAAGGATACTGGTAATTGAGTTGCTCAGCAAAGAAGTAACTACGGTATGTGCTTATGATTTGCCGTATTCGTATTCTCATACAGCAGATACTCTACTACCTTCTTTCCCTGCCGAGGCAGATAGAGAAAGGATATTCTGGCGCCTGGATCCTTGCACCTAGCGCCTGGAATGTTCCGCGCGCCTGGAATGTTCCGCACTTCTAGAAAGGAGACTCGCTCCTGGAACGTTCTGCTTGCGTGGAAGGTCCCGTGCGCCCTGACAGTTCCGAGCGCCTACTAGACCCCTTTTAGAAAGAGCCTCTTGCCCGGAAACGTTCAATGGAAGGATCGTTCTGATTGCCACTCTACTATAAGGCTCCTTGCTCTAGCCGTCTGTTTTTCTGGTGGCAAATTTGCGCCAGGCTGGCGCTTCGTCTCTTTGAAGGCGCCTTGCGCCAAGAAAAATTTTCTAGAACGCGGCTCGCGTTTGGTTGTAGGAACGCGGCTCGCGCTAGTCTGTTAGCTGGAACGCGCCTCGCTGCTGGCTATAGGAACGTAGCTCACACTAGCTTGCTGGAACGCGGCTGGCTCTTGCTCAGTGTTCTCTTAGTTTTCAGAGAACGCGCTAGATCATCGAAACTCCAAACATACATTCTTCGTCTTTTCGGATGTAAGATGAAGAGACGCACTTTTTAAAGGATGCCTTATCAATGGCTATCCTTGGCAGTCTGGGACGTTCTACAGAACCTGCCAGAGGGGACGCCTGACCGGTGGGGGTTCTCCCTAACCTTCCTGCGGCTGTCGACTTTCCTCCTCCACTGGGTCTGGGAGTTTGGAAGAGGTCTAGGCCTGGAAGCGTACGGAAGCCGATCAGACGCACCCTCCACTGCACTGGGAAACACTATATTCACTTCTTACCTTTTTAGAGCTCGCCTTTTGAGCTCCATCCATTTATCTTCAAATTTGCACATATGAATTTGTAGATTCTGTGGAGTAAGAAGGTGATGAGGATGCAACAACTACTAGAATTGTCAATACTCTAACTGCTCGTTAGTACGAGAGCTCTTAAAGCTTCTAAAGGAAGCGTATCTAGTTATATGCTTTCTGACTTCCTAAAGTAGGAAGTTAGATCTTATATTTCCTTCATCAAGTTCTAACACTTATACACGTATTAGTGAAAAAAAAAAAAATCAATATTTCCCTTATTGCAAAATATAAGTGTCTACCGAAAAATTCGGTAGTTTCACGTAATATATTCTTCGAAATTTCGAAGCCAAATTCATTAAAAAGTTAATAAAAGCGTATGCCAAACCAAAGACCCAGTACTTCCCTGCAAAAGACAGCCCAGAAGGTCGATGGCGATGAAAAAACGAAAATCAAGTCAGGAGGTAGCAACAACGTATGTTGACACTACCGCGACAGAGAAAATCTGGTTCTAGAACGGTAGTCGTTCCTATTCCTGACCACCCAGCGTCAGGGGCGGTAGATCAACTGGAACTAC